>NC_079484.1:16763582-17108165 GCF_026230105.1 Diorhabda sublineata | reverse complement strand
ACGAATTTACAGACACTAGCGCCCTCTGCCGGCCAGAAGCCACACGTAACACGGTTTTATAGACACTAGCGCCCTCTGCCGGCCAGGCGCCAAACTTGACACGGTTTTTTTTTTTTTTTTCGATATTATTACTATTTCATACAACTTTTATATGTTACACCTCGACTAGTTCTTATATCCTACCGGCCAGAAGAAAAACTAAACACGGTTTTATAGACACTAGCGCCCTCTGCCGGCCAGAAGACAAACTTAACACGGTTTTATAGACACTAGCGCCCTCTGCCGGCCAGAAGCCACACTTAACACGGTTTATAGACACTAGCGCCCTCTGCCGGCCAGGCGCCAAACTTGACACGGTTTTATAGACACTAGCGGCCTCTGCCGGCCAAACGCCAAACTTGACACGAATTTACTGACACTAGCGCCCTCTGCCGGCCAGACGCCAAACTTGACACGAATTTACAGACACTAGCGCCCTCTGCCGGCCAGAAGCCACACGTAACACGGTTTTATAGACACTAGCGCCCTCTGCCGGCCAGGCGCCAAACTTGACACGGTTTTATAGACACTAGCGCCCTCTGCCGGCCAGAAGACAAACTTAACACGGTTTTATAGACACTAGCGCCACCTGACGGCCAGGCGCCAAACTTGACACGGTTTTATAGACACTAGCGCCACCTGCCGGCCAGAAGACAAACTAAACACGGTTTTATAGACACTAGCGCCCTCTGCCCGCCAGGCGCCAAACTTGACACGGTTTTTTGTTTTTTCGATATTATTACTATTTCATACAACTTTTATATGTTACACCTCGACAAGTTCTTATATCCTACCGGCCAGAAGAAAAACTAAACACGGTTTTATAGACACTAGCGCCCTCTGCCGGCCTGAAGACAAACTAAACACGGTTTTATAGACACTAGCGCCCTCTGCCAGCCAGACGCCAAACTTGACATGAATTTACAGACACTAGCGCCCTCTGCCGGCCAGAAGCCACACTTAACACGGTTTTATAGACACTAGCGCCCTCTGCCGGCCAGACGCCAAACTTGACACGAATTTACAGACACTAGCGACCTCTGCCAGCCTGAAGCCACACTTAACACGGTTTTATAGACACTAGCGCCACCTGCCGGCAAGAAGACAAACTAAACACGATTTTATAGACACTAGCGCCCTCTGCCGGCCTGAAGCCACACTTAACACGGTTTTATAGACAATAGCGCCACCTGCCGGCCAGAAGACAAACTAAACACGGTTTTATAGACACTAGCGCCCTCTGCCAGCCAGACGTTAAACTTGACACGAATTTACAGACACTAGCGCCCTCTGCCGGCCAGAAGCCACACTCAACACGGTTTTATAGACACTAGCGCCACCTGCCGGCCAGAAGACAAACTAAACACGGTTTTATAGACACTAGCGCCCTCTGCCGGCCAGAAGACAAACTAAACACGGTTTTATAGACACTAGCGCCACCTGCAGGCCAGAAGACAAACTAAACACGGTTTTATAGACACTAGCGCCACCTGCCGGCCAGAAGACAAACTAAACACGGTTTTATAGACACTAGCGCCCTCTGCCGGCCAGACGCCAAACTTGACACGAATTTACAGACACTAGCGCCCTCTGCCGGCCAGAAGCCACACTTAACACGGTTTTATAGACACTAGCGCCCTCTGCCGGCCAGACGCCAAACTTGACACGAATTTACAGACACTAGCGCCCTCTGCCGGCCAGAAGCCACACTTAACACGGTTTTATAGACACTAGCGCCCTCTGCCGGCCAGGCGCCAAACTTGACACGGTTTTTTTTTTCGATATTATTACTATTTCATACAACTTTTATATGTTACACCTCGACAAGTTCTTATATCCTACCGGCCAGAAGAAAAACTAAACACGGTTTTATAGACACTAGCGCCCTCTGCCGGCCTGAAGCCACACTTAACACGGTTTTATAGACACTATAGAATTCCATTTTTCACACACTTTTTTTCGTTTCAACTTTCTATATACATCTTTTACCGTTAATATTACATTTTCCAATATTGTTACGGCTTCTATTTTATTCATTGATTCATAACACAATTTTTCGGTTAAACTTTTTATATAAGTTTTTTTAGTCATTCGTAAGCTCATTTGTCGTATCGATGGTTCCTATTTTTCCATTACAAATTCATATACCATGTTTCCGTTAAGGTTAGTTATTTTTCTGTGGCCATTACTATTTTCACAACACTTTTATATAAAACACCTCGGACGGATGTAGAGACATCCAGAACATCTATATCCATTGAATTTTCACAATTCATTTTTTTCATCAAGTTCCTAGATAGAGAGGGATCTAATTTCATAATACTTGTTTTTTTTTCATCATTATTACTATCTTCATAAAACTTTTATATAACACACCTCGAACGGCTTCTACATACAAAACATATCCATTCAAATTTCACAATTCATCTTTTTCGACAAATTCTTATATCCTACCGGCCAGAAGACAAACTAGCGCCCTCTGCCGGCCAGAAGCCACACTTAACACGGTTTTATAGGCACTAGCGCCACCTGCCGGCCAGAAGACAAACTAAACACGGTTTTATAGACACTAGCGCCCTCTGCCAGCCAGACGCCAAACTTGACACGAATTTACAGACACTAGCGCCCTCTGCCGGCCAGAAGCCACACTTGACACGGTTTTATAGACACTAGCGCCACCTGCCGGCCAGAAGACAAACTAAACACGGTTTTATAGACACTAGCGCCCTCTGCCTGCCAGAAGACAAACTAAACACGCTTTTATAGACACTAGCGCCCTCTGCCGGCCAGGCGCCAAACTTGACACGAATTTACAGACACTAGCGCCACCTGCGGGCCAGAAGCCACACTTAACACGGTTTTATAGACACTAGCGCCCTCTGCCGGCCAGACGCCAAACTTGACACGAATTTACAGACACTAGCGCCCTCTGCCGGCCAGACGCCAAACTTGACACGAATTTACAGACACTAGCGCCCTCTGCCGGCCAGAAGCCACACTTAACACGGTTTTACAGACACTAGCGCCCTCTGCCGGCCAGGCGCCAAACTTGACACGGTTTTTTTTTTTCGATATTATTACTATTTCATACAACTTTTATATGTTACACCTCGACAAGTTCTTATATCCTACCGGCCAGAAGAAAAACTAAACACGGTTTTATAGACACTAGCGCCCTCTGCCGGCCAGAAGACAAACTTAACACGGTTTTATAGACACTAGCGCCACCTGACGGCCAGGCGCCAAACTTGACACGGTTTTATAGACACTAGCGCCACCTGCCGGCCAGAAGACAAACTAAACACGGTTTTATAGACACTAGCGCCCTCTGCCCGCCAGGCGCCAAACTTGACACGGTTTTTTTTTTTTTTCGACATTATTACTATTTCATACAACTTTTATATGTTACACCTCGACAAGTTCTTATATCCTACCGGCCAGAAGAAAAACTAAACACGGTTTTATAGACACTAGCGCCCTCTGCCGGCCTGAAGACAAACTAAACACGGTTTTATAGACACTAGCGCCCTCTGCCAGCCAGACGCCAAACTTGACACGAATTTACAGACACTAGCGCCCTCTGCCGGCCAGAAGCCACACTTAACACGGTTTTATAGACACTAGCGCCACCTGCCGGCAAGAAGACAAACTAAACACGGTTTTATAGACACTAGCGACCTCTGCCAGCCTGAAGCCACACTTAACACGGTTTTATAGACACTAGCGCCACCTGCCGGCCAGAAGACAAACTAAACACGGTTTTATAGACACTAGCGGCCTCTGCCGGCCAGACGCCAAACTTGACACGAATTTACAGACACTAGCGCCCTCTGCCGGCCAGAAGCCACACTTAACACGGTTTTATAGACACTAGCGCCCTCTGCCGGCCAGACGCCAAACTTGACACGAATTTACAGACACTAGCGCCCTCTGCCGGCCAGAAGCCACACTTAACACGGTTTTATAGACACTAGCGCCCTCTGCCGGCCTGAAGCCACACTTAACACGGTTTTATAGACACTATAGAATTCCATTTTTCACACACTTTTTTTCGTTTCAACTTTCTATATACATCTTTTACCGTTAATATTACATTTTCCAATATTGTTACGGCTTCTATTTTATTCATTGATTCATAACACAATTTTTCGGTTAAACTTTTTATATAAGTTTTTTTAGTCATTCGTAAGCTCATTTGTCGTATCGATGGTTCCTATTTTTCCATTACAAATTCATATACAATTTTTCCGTTAAGGTTAGTTATTTTTCTGTGGCCATTACTATTTTCACAACACTTTTATATAAAACACCTCGGACGGATGTAGAGACATCCAGAACATCTATATCCATTGAATTTTCACAATTCATTTTTTTCATCAAGTTCCTAGATAGAGAGGGATCTAATTTCATAATACTTGTTTTTTTTTCATCATTATTACTATCTTCATAAAACTTTTATATAACACACCTCGAACGGCTTCTACATACAAAACATATCCATTCAATTTTCACAATTCATCTTTTTCGACAAATTCTTATATCCTACCGGCCAGAAGACAAACTAGCGCCCTCTGCCGGCCAGAAGCCACACTTAACACGGTTTTATAGGCACTAGCGCCACCTGCCGGCCAGAAGACAAACTAAACACGGTTTTATAAACACTAGCGCCCTCTGCCAGCCAGACACCAAACTTGACACGAATTTACAGACACTAGCGCCCTCTGCCGGCCAGAAGCCACACTTGACACGGTTTTATAGACACTAGCGCCACCTGCCGGCCAGAAGACAAACTAAACACGGTTTTATAGACACTAGCGCCCTCTGCCGGCCAGAAGACAAACTTAACACGGTTTTATAGACACTAGCGCCACCTGACGGCCAGGCGCCAAACTTGACACGGTTTTATAGACACTAGCGCCACCTGCCGGCCAGAAGACAAACTAAACACGGTTTTATAGACACGATTTTTTTTTTTCGATATTATTACTATTTCATACAACTTTTATATGTTACACCTCGACTAGTTCTTATAACCTACCGGCCAGAAGAAAAACTAAACATGGTTTTATAGACACCAGCGCCACCTGTTGGCCAAACGCCAAACTTAACACGATTTTATAGACACTAGCGCCCTCTGCCGGCCAGGCGCCAAACTCGACACGGTTTTATAGACACTAGCGCCCTCTGGCGGCCAAGCGCCAAACTCGACACGGTTTTATAGATACCAGCGCCCTCTGCCGGCCAGAAGCCACACTTGACACGAATTTACAGACACTAGCGCCCTCTGCCGGCCTGAAGACAAACTAAACACGGTTTATAGACAATAGCGCCCTCTGCCGGCCAAGCGCCAAACTTGACACGGTTTTATAGAGACGATTTTTTTTTTCGATATTATTACTATTTCATACAACTTTTATATGTTACACCTCGACAAGTTCTTATATCCTACCGGCCAGAAGCCACACTTAACACGGTTTTATAGACACTAGCGCCCTCTGCCGGCCTAAAGACAAACTAAACACGGTTTATAGACACTAGCGCCCTCTGCCGGCCAGGCGCCAAACTCGACACGGTTTTATAGACACTAGCGCCCTCTGCCGGCCAGAAGCCACACTCAACACGAATTTACAGACACTAGCGCCCTCTGCCGGCCAGAAGCCACACTTTACACGGTTTTATAGACACTAGCGCCCTCTGCCGGCCTGAAGACAAACTAAACACGGTTTATAGACACTAGCGCCCTCTGCCGGCCAGGCGCCAAACTTAACACGGTTTTATAGACACTAGCGCCCTCTGGCGGCCAAGCGCCAAACTCGACACGGTTTTATAGATACTAGCGCCCTCTGCCGGCCAGAAGCCACACTTAACACGAATTTAAGGACACTAGCGCCCTCTGCCGGCCAGAAGCCACACTTAACACGGTTTTATAGACACTAGCGCCCTCTGCCGGCCTGAAGACAAACTAAACACGGTTTATAGACACTAGCGCCCTCTGCCGGCCTGAAGACAAACTAAACACGGTTTATAGACACTAGCGCCCTGTGCCGGCCAGAAGCCACACTTAACACGGTTTTACAGACACTAGCGCCCTCTGCCGGCCAGAAGCCACACTTAACACGGTTTTATATACACTAGCGCCACCTGCCGGCCAGAAGCCACACTTAACACGGTTTTATAGACACTAGCGCCCTCTGCCGGCCAGACGCCAAACTTGACACGAATTTACTGACACTAGCGCCCTCTGCCGGCCAGACGCTAAACTTGACACGAATTTAAGGACACTAGCGCCCTCTGCCGGCCAGAAGCCACACTTAACACGGTTTTATAGACACTAGCGCCCTCTGCCGGCCTGAAGACAAACTAAACACGGTTTATAGACACTAGCGCCCTGTGCCGGCCAGAAGCCACACTTAACACGGTTTTACAGACACTAGCGCCCTCTGCCGGCCAGAAGCCACACTTAACACGGTTTTATATACACTAGCGCCACCTGCCGGCCAGAAGCCACACTTAACACGGTTTATAGACACTAGCGCCCTCTGCCGGCCAGGCGCCAAACTTGACACGGTTTTATAGACACTAGCGCCCTCTGCTGGCCAGACGCCAAACTTGACACGAATTTACTGACACTAGCGCCCTCTGCCGGCCAGACGCTAAACTTGACACGAATTTACAGACACTAGCGCCCTCTGCCGGCCAGAAGCCACACTTAACACGGTTTTATAGACACTAGCGCCCTCTGCCGGCCAGGCGCCAAACTTGACACGGTTTTATAGACACTGGCGCCCTCTGCCGGCCAACAGACAAACTTAACACGGTTTTGTAGATACTAGCGCCCTCTGCCGGCCAGAAGCCACACTTAATACGAATTTACAGACACTAGCGCCCTCTGTCGGCCAGAAGCCACACTTAACACGAATTTACAGACACTAGCGCCCTCTGCCGGCCAGAAGCCACACTTAACACGGTTTTACAGACACTAGCGCCCTCTGCCGGCCAGAAGCCACACTTAACACGGTTTTATAGACACTAGCGCCACCTGCCGGCCAGAAGCCACAATTAACACGGTTTATAGACACTAGCGCCCTCTGCCGGCCAGGCGCCAAACTTGACACGGTTTTATAGACTCTAGCGCCCTCTGCCGGCCAGACGCCAAACTTGACACGAATTTACTGACACTAGCGCCCTCTGCCGGCCAGACGCTAAACTTGACACGAATTTACAGACACTAGCGCCCTCTGCCGGCCAGAAGCCACACTTAACACGGTTTTATAGACACTAGCGCCCTCTGCCGGCCAGGCGCCAAACTTGACACGGTTTTATAGACACTGGCGCCCTCTGCCGGCCAACAGACAAACTTAACACGGTTTTATAGACACTAGCGCCACCTGCCGGCCAGAAGCCACACTTAACACGGTTTTATAGACACTAGCGCCCTCTGCCGGCCAGGCGCCAAACTTGACACGGTTTCATAGACACTAGCGCCCTCTGCCGGCCAACAGACAAACTTAACACGGTTTTATAGACACTAGCGCCACCTGCCGGCCAGAAGACAAACTGAACACGGTTTTATAGACACTAGCGCCCTCTGCCGGCCAGAAGCCACACTTAACACGGTTTTATAGACACTAGCGCCACCTGCCGGCCAGAAGACAAACTAAACACGGTTTTATAGACACTAGCGCCCTCTGCCGCCAAACGCCAAACTTAACACGGTTTTATAGACACTATTTTTTTTTTTCGATATTATTACTATTTCATACAACTTTTATATGTTACACCTCGACAAGTTCTTATATCCTACCGGCCAGAAGACAAACTAAACACGGTTTTATAGACACGATTTTTTTTTTTCGATATTATTACTATTTCATACAACTTTTATATGTTACACCTCGACAAGTTCTTATATCCTACCGGCCAGAAGAAAAACTAAACATGGTTTTATAGACACCAGCGCCACCTGTTGGCCAAACGCCACACTTAACACGAATTTACAGACACTAGCGCCCTCTGTCGGCCAGAAGCCACACTTAACACGAATTTACAGACACTAGCGCCCTCTGCCGGCCAGAAGCCACACTTAACACGGTTTTATAGACACTAGCGCCCTCTGCCGGCCTGAAGACAAACTAAACACGGTTTATAGACAATAGCGCCCTCTGCCGGCCAGAAGCCACACTTAACACGAATTTACAGACACTAGCGCCCTCTGCCGGCCAGAAGCCACACTTAACACGGTTTTATAGACACTAGCGCCCTCTGCCGACCTAAAGACAAACTAAACACGGTTTATAGACACTAGCGCCCTCTGCCGGCCAGGCGCCAAACTCGACACGGTTTTATAGACACTAGCGCCCTCTGCCGGCCAGAAGCCACACTTAACACGAATTTACAGACACTAGCGCCCTCTGCCGGCCAGAAGCCACACTTAACACGAATTTACAGACACTAGCGCCCTCTGCCGGCCAGAAGCCACACTTAACACGGTTTTATCGACACTAGCGCCCTCTGCCGGCCAGGCGCCAAACTCGACACGGTTTTATAGACACTAGCGCCACCTGCCGGCCAGGCGCCAAACTTGACACGGTTTTATAGACACTAGCGCCCTCTGCCGGCCTGAAGACAAACTAAACACGGTTTATAGACACTAGCGCCCTCTGCCGGCCAGAAGCCACACTTAACACGAATTTACAGACACTAGCGCCCTCTGCCGGCCAGAAGCCACACTTAACACGGTTTTATAGACACTAGCGCCCTCTGCCGGCCAGAAGCCACACTTAACACGAATTTACAGACACTAGCGCCCTCTGCCGGCCAGAAGCCACACTTAACACGGTTTTATAGACACTAGCGCCCTCTGCCGGCCAGGCGCCAAACTTGACACGGTTTTATAGACACTGGCGCCCTCTGCCGGCCAACAGACAAACTTAACACGGTTTTGTAGATACTAGCGCCCTCTGCCGGCCAGAAGCCACACTTAATACGAATTTACAGACACTAGCGCCCTCTGTCGGCCAGAAGCCACACTTAACACGAATTTACAGACACTAGCGCCCTCTGCCGGCCAGAAGCCACACTTAACACGGTTTTACAGACACTAGCGCCCTCTGCCGGCCAGAAGCCACACTTAACACGGTTTTATAGACACTAGCGCCACCTGCCGGCCAGAAGCCACAATTAACACGGTTTATAGACACTAGCGCCCTCTGCCGGCCAGGCGCCAAACTTGACACGGTTTTATAGACTCTAGCGCCCTCTGCCGGCCAGACGCCAAACTTGACACGAATTTACTGACACTAGCGCCCTCTGCCGGCCAGACGCTAAACTTGACACGAATTTACAGACACTAGCGCCCTCTGCCGGCCAGAAGCCACACTTAACACGGTTTTATAGACACTAGCGCCCTCTGCCGGCCAGGCGCCAAACTTGACACGGTTTTATAGACACTGGCGCCCTCTGCCGGCCAACAGACAAACTTAACACGGTTTTATAGACACTAGCGCCACCTGCCGGCCAGAAGCCACACTTAACACGGTTTTATAGACACTAGCGCCCTCTGCCGGCCAGGCGCCAAACTTGACACGGTTTCATAGACACTAGCGCCCTCTGCCGGCCAACAGACAAACTTAACACGGTTTTATAGACACTAGCGCCACCTGCCGGCCAGAAGACAAACTGAACACGGTTTTATAGACACTAGCGCCCTCTGCCGGCCAGAAGCCACACTTAACACGGTTTTATAGACACTAGCGCCACCTGCCGGCCAGAAGACAAACTAAACACGGTTTTATAGACACTAGCGCCCTCTGCCGCCAAACGCCAAACTTAACACGGTTTTATAGACACTATTTTTTTTTTTCGATATTATTACTATTTCATACAACTTTTATATGTTACACCTCGACAAGTTCTTATATCCTACCGGCCAGAAGACAAACTAAACACGGTTTTATAGACACGATTTTTTTTTTTCGATATTATTACTATTTCATACAACTTTTATATGTTACACCTCGACAAGTTCTTATATCCTACCGGCCAGAAGAAAAACTAAACATGGTTTTATAGACACCAGCGCCCTCTGCCGGCCTGAAGACAAACTAAACACGGTTTATAGACAATAGCGCCCTCTGCCGGCCAGAAGCCACACTTAACACGAATTTACAGACACTAGCGCCCTCTGCCGGCCAGAAGCCACACTTAACACGGTTTTATAGACACTAGCGCCCTCTGCCGGCCTAAAGACAAACTAAACACGGTTTATAGACACTAGCGCCCTCTGCCGGCCAGGCGCCAAACTCGACACGGTTTTATAGACACTAGCGCCCTCTGTCGGCCAGAAGCCACACTTAACACGAATTTACAGACACTAGCGCCCTCTGCCGGCCAGAAGCCACACTTAACACGGTTTTATAGACACTAGCGCCCTCTGCCGGCCTGAAGACAAACTAAACACGGTTTATAGACAATAGCGCCCTCTGCCGGCCAGAAGCCACACTTAACACGAATTTACAGACACTAGCGCCCTCTGCCGGCCAGAAGCCACACTTAACACGGTTTTATAGACACTAGCGCCCTCTGCCGGCCTAAAGACAAACTAAACACGGTTTATAGACACTAGCGCCCTCTGCCGGCCAGGCGCCAAACTCGACACGGTTTTATAGACACTAGCGCCCTCTGCCGGCCAGGCGCCAAACTTGACACGGTTTTATAGACACTAGCGCCCTCTGCCGGCCTGAAGACAAACTAAACACGGTTTATAGACACTAGCGCCCTCTGCCGGCCAGAAGCCACACTTAACACGAATTTACAGACACTAGCGCCCTCTGCCGGCCAGAAGCCACACTTAACACGGTTTTATAGACACTAGCGCCCTCTGCCGGCCAGAAGCCACACTTAACACGAATTTACAGACACTAGCGCCCTCTGCCGGCCAGAAGCCACACTTAACACGAATTTACAGACACTAGCGCCCTCTGTCGGCCAGAAGCCACACTTAACACGAATTTACAGACACTAGCGCCCTCTGCCGGCCAAACGCCACACTTAACACGAATTTACAGACACTAGCGCCCTCTGTCGGCCAGAAGCCACACTTAACACGAATTTACAGACACTAGCGCCCTCTGCCGGCCAGAAGCCACACTTAACACGGTTTTATAGACACTAGCGCCCTCTGCCGGCCTGAAGACAAACTAAACACGGTTTATAGACAATAGCGCCCTCTGCCGGCCAGAAGCCACACTTAACACGAATTTACAGACACTAGCGCCCTCTGCCGGCCAGAAGCCACACTTAACACGGTTTTATAGACACTAGCGCCCTCTGCCGGCCTAAAGACAAACTAAACATGGTTTATAGACACTAGCGCCCTCTGCCGGCCAGGCGCCAAACTCGACACGGTTTTATAGACACTAGCGCCCTCTGCCGGCCAGAAGCCACACTTAACACGAATTTACAGACACTAGCGCCCTCTGCCGGCCAGAAGCCACACTTAACACGAATTTACAGACACTAGCGCCCTCTGCCGGCCAGAAGCCACACTTAACACGGTTTTATCGACACTAGCGCCCTCTGCCGGCCAGGCGCCAAACTCGACACGGTTTTATAGACACTAGCGCCACCTGCCGGCCAGGCGCCAAACTTGACACGGTTTTATAGACACTAGCGCCCTCTGCCGGCCTGAAGACAAACTAAACACGGTTTATAGACACTAGCGCCCTCTGCCGGCCAGAAGCCACACTTAACACGAATTTACAGACACTAGCGCCCTCTGCCGGCCAGAAGCCACACTTAACACGGTTTTATAGACACTAGCGCCCTCTGCCGGCCAGAAGCCACACTCAACACGAATTTACAGACACTAGCGCCCTCTGCCGGCCAGAAGCCACACTTAACACGGTTTTATAGACACTAGCGCCCTCTGCCGGCCTGAAGACAAACTAAACACGGTTTATAGACACTAGCGCCCTCTGCCGGCCAGGCGCCAAACTTGACACGGTTTTATAGACACGATTTTTTTTTTTCGATATTATTACTATTTCATACAACTTTTATATGTTACACCTCGACAAGTTCTTATATCCTACCGGCCAGAAGCCACACTTAACACGGTTTTATAGACACTAGCGCCCTCTGATAACCTGAAGACAAACTAAACACGGTTTATATACACTAGCGCCCTCTGCCGGCTAGGCGCCAAACTTGACACGGTTTTATAGACACGATTTTTTTTTTTTTCGATATTATTACTATTTCATACAACTTTTATATGTTACACCTTGACAAGTTCTTATATCCTACCGGCCAGAAGAAAAACTAAACACGGTTTCATAGACACTAGCGCCACCTGTTGGCCAAACGCCAAACTTAACACGGTTTTATAGACACTAGCGCCCTCTGCCGGCCAGAAGCCACACTTTACACGAATTTACAGACACTAGCGCCCTCTGCCGGCCAGAAGCCACACTTAACACGGTTTTATAGACACTAGCGCCCTCTGCCGGCCTGAAGACAAACTAAACACGGTTTATAGACACTAGCGCCCTCTGCCGGGCAGGCGCCAAACTTAACACGGTTTTATAGACACTAGCGCCCTCTGCCGGCCAGGCGCCAAACTCGACACGGCTTTATAGATACTAGCGCCCTCTGCCGGCCAGAAGCCACACTTAACACGGTTTTATAGACACTAGCGCCCTCTGCCGGCCAGGCGCCACACTTAACACGGTTTATAGACACTAGCGCCCTCTGCCGGCCAGAAGCCACACTTAACACGGTTTTATAGACACTAGCGCCACCTGCCGGCCAGAAGACAAACTAATTACGGTTTTATAGACACTAGCGCCACCTGCCGGCCAGAAGACAAACTAATTACGGTTTTATAGACACTAGCGCCCTCTGCCGGCCAGAAGCCGCACTTAACACGAATTTACAGACACTAGCGCCCTCTGCCGGCCAGAAGACAAACTTAACACGGTTTATAGACACTAGCGCCATCTGCCGGCCAGGCGCCAAACTTGACACGGTTTTATAGACACGATTTTTTTTTTTCGATATTATTACTATTTCATACAACTTTTATATGTTACACCTCGACAAGTTCTTATATCCTACCGGCCAGAAGCCACACTTAACACGGTTTTATAGACACTAGCGCCCTCTGCCGGCCTGAAGACAAACTAAACACGGTTTATAGACACTAGCGCCCTCTGCCGGCTAGGCGCCAAACTTGACACGGTTTTATAGACACGATTTTTTTTTTTTGATATTATTACTATTTCACACAACTTTTATATGTTACACCTCGACAAGTTCTTATATCCTACCGGCCAGAAGACAAACTAAACACGGTTTTATAGACACGAT
Organism: Diorhabda sublineata; assembly: GCF_026230105.1. NCBI lineage: Eukaryota > Metazoa > Arthropoda > Insecta > Coleoptera > Chrysomelidae > Diorhabda > Diorhabda sublineata. The sequence goes on along the minus strand of NC_079484.1, from coordinate 17,094,758 downwards.
TTTTTTTTTTTTCGATATTATTACTATTTCATACAACTTTTATATGTTACACCTCGATAAGTTCTTATATCCTACCGGCCAGAAGAAAAACTAAACACGGTTTTATAGACACTAGCGCCCTCTGCCGGCCTGAAGACAAACTAAACACGGTTTATAGACACTAGCGCCCTCTGCCGGCCAGGCGCCAAACTTAACACGGTTTTATAGACACTAGCGCCCTCTGCCGGCCAGGTGCCAAACTCGATACGGTTTTATAGATACTAGCGCCCGCTGCCGGCCAGAAGCCACACTTAACACGAATTTACAGACACTAGCGCCCTCTGCCCGCCAGAAGCCACACTTAACACGGTTTTATAGACACTAGCGCCACCTGCCGGCCAGAAGCCACACTCAACACGGTTTATAGACACTAGCGCCCTCTGCCGGCCAGGCGCCAAACTTGACACGGTTTTATAGACACTAGCGCCCTCTGCCGGCCAGACTCCAAACTTGACACGAATTTACTGACACTAGCGCCCTCTGCCGGCCAGACGCCAAACTTGACACGAATTTACAGACACTAGCGCCCTCTGCCGGCCAGAAGCCACACTTAACACGGTTTTATAGACACTAGCGCCCTCTGCCGGCCAGGCGCCAAACTTGACACGGTTTTAGAGACACTAGCGCCCTCTGCCGGCCAACAGACAAACTAAACACGGTTTTATAGACACTAGCGCCACCTGCCGGCCAGGCGCCAAACATGACACGGTTTTATAGACACTAGCGCCACCTGCCGGCCAAAAGACAAACTAAACACGGTTTTATAGACACTAGCGCCCTCTGCCGGCCAGAAGCCACACTTAACACGGTTTTATAGACACTAGCGCCACCTGCCGGCCAGAAGCCACACTTAACACGGTTTTATAGACACTAGCGCCACCTGCCGGCCAGAAGACAAACTGAACACGGTTTTATAGACACTAGCGCCCTCTGCCGGCCTGAAGACAAACTAAACACGGTTCATAGACACTAGCGCCCTCTGCCGGCCAGGCGCCAAACTTAACACGGTTTTATAGACACTAGCGCCCTCTGCCGGCCAGGCGCCAAACTCGACACGGCTTTATAGATACTAGCGCCCTCTGCCGGCCAGAAGCCACACTTAACACGGTTTTATAGACACTAGCGCCCTCTGCCGGCCAGGCGCCACACTTAACACGGTTTATAGACACTAGCGCCCTCTGCCGGCCAGAAGCCAAACTTAACACGGTTTTGTAGACACTAGCGCCACCTGCCGGCCAGAAGACAAACTAATTACGGTTTTATAGACACTAGCGCCCTCTGCCGGCCAGAAGCCGCCCTTAACACGAATTTACAGACACTAGCGCCCTCTGCCGGCCAGAAGACAAACTAAACACGGTTTATAGACACTAGCGCCATCTGCCGGCCAGGCGCCAAACTTGACACGGTTTTATAGACACGATTTTTTTTTTCGATATTATTACTATTTCATACAACTTTTATATGTTACAACTCGACAAGTTCTTATATCCTACCGGCCAGAAGCCACACTTAACACGGTTTTATAGACACTAGCGCCCTCTGATAACCTGAAGACAAACTAAACACGGTTTATATACACTAGCGCCCTCTGCCGGCTAGGCGCCAAACTTGACACGGTTTTATAGACACGATTTTTTTTTTTCGATATTATTACTATTTCATACAACTTTTATATGTTACACCTTGACAAGTTCTTATATCCTACCGGCCAGAAGAAAAACTAAACACGGTTTCATAGACACTAGCGCCACCTGTTGGCCAAACGCCAAACTTAACACGGTTTTATAGACACTAGCGCCCTCTGCCGGCCAGAAGCCACACTTTACACTAATTTACAGACACTAGCGCCCTCTGCCGGCCAGAAGCCACACTTAACACGGTTTTATAGACACTAGCGCCCTCTGCCGGCCTGAAGACAAACTAAACACGGTTTATAGACACTAGCGCCCTCTGCCGGGCAGGCGCCAAACTTAACACGGTTTTATAGACACTAGCGCCCTCTGCCGGCCAGGCGCCAAACTCGACACGGCTTTATAGATACTAGCGCCCTCTGCCGGCCAGAAGCCACACTTAACACGGTTTTATAGACACTAGCGCCCTCTGCCGGCCAGGCGCCACACTTAACACGGTTTATAGACACTAGCGCCCTCTGCCGGCCAGAAGCCACACTTAACACGGTTTTATAGACACTAGCGCCACCTGCCGGCCAGAAGACAAACTAATTACGGTTTTATAGACACTAGCGCCACCTGCCGGCCAGAAGACAAACTAATTACGGTTTTATAGACACTAGCGCCCTCTGCCGGCCAGAAGCCGCACTTAACACGAATTTACAGACACTAGCGCCCTCTGCCGGCCAGAAGACAAACTTAACACGGTTTATAGACACTAGCGCCATCTGCCGGCCAGGCGCCAAACTTGACACGGTTTTATAGACACGATTTTTTTTTTTCGATATTATTACTATTTCATACAACTTTTATATGTTACACCTCGACAAGTTCTTATATCCTACCGGCCAGAAGCCACACTTAACACGGTTTTATAGACACTAGCGCCCTCTGCCGGCCTGAAGACAAACTAAACACGGTTTATAGACACTAGCGCCCTCTGCCGGCTAGGCGCCAAACTTGACACGGTTTTATAGACACGATTTTTTTTTTTTGATATTATTACTATTTCACACAACTTTTATATGTTACACCTCGACAAGTTCTTATATCCTACCGGCCAGAAGACAAACTAAACACGGTTTTATAGACACGATTTTTTTTTTTTTCGATATTATTACTATTTCATACAACTTTTATATGTTACACCTCGATAAGTTCTTATATCCTACCGGCCAGAAGAAAAACTAAACACGGTTTTATAGACACTAGCGCCCTCTGCCGGCCTGAAGACAAACTAAACACGGTTTATAGACACTAGCGCCCTCTGCCGGCCAGGCGCCAAACTTAACACGGTTTTATAGACACTAGCGCCCTCTGCCGGCCAGGTGCCAAACTCGATACGGTTTTATAGATACTAGCGCCCGCTGCCGGCCAGAAGCCACACTTAACACGAATTTACAGACACTAGCGCCCTCTGCCCGCCAGAAGCCACACTTAACACGGTTTTATAGACACTAGCGCCACCTGCCGGCCAGAAGCCACACTCAACACGGTTTATAGACACTAGCGCCCTCTGCCGGCCAGGCGCCAAACTTGACACGGTTTTATAGACACTAGCGCCCTCTGCCGGCCAGACTCCAAACTTGACACGAATTTACTGACACTAGCGCCCTCTGCCGGCCAGACGCCAAACTTGACACGAATTTACAGACACTAGCGCCCTCTGCCGGCCAGAAGCCACACTTAACACGGTTTTATAGACACTAGCGCCCTCTGCCGGCCAGGCGCCAAACTTGACACGGTTTTAGAGACACTAGCGCCCTCTGCCGGCCAACAGACAAACTAAACACGGTTTTATAGACACTAGCGCCACCTGCCGGCCAGGCGCCAAACTTGACACGGTTTTATAGACACTAGCGCCACCTGCCGGCCAAAAGACAAACTAAACACGGTTTTATAGACACTAGCGCCCTCTGCCGGCCAGAAGCCACACTTAACACGGTTTTATAGACACTAGCGCCACCTGCCGGCCAGAAGCCACACTTAACACGGTTTTATAGACACTAGCGCCACCTGCCGGCCAGAAGACAAACTGAACACGGTTTTATAGACACTAGCGCCCTCTGCCGGCCTGAAGACAAACTAAACACGGTTCATAGACACTAGCGCCCTCTGCCGGCCAGGCGCCAAACTTAACACGGTTTTATAGACACTAGCGCCCTCTGCCGGCCAGGCGCCAAACTCGACACGGCTTTATAGATACTAGCGCCCTCTGCCGGCCAGAAGCCACACTTAACACGGTTTTATAGACACTAGCGCCCTCTGCCGGCCAGGCGCCACACTTAACACGGTTTATAGACACTAGCGCCCTCTGCCGGCCAGAAGCCAAACTTAACACGGTTTTGTAGACACTAGCGCCACCTGCCGGCCAGAAGACAAACTAATTACGGTTTTATAGACACTAGCGCCCTCTGCCGGCCAGATGCCGCCCTTAACACGAATTTACAGACACTAGCGCCCTCTGCCGGCCAGAAGACAAACTAAACACGGTTTATAGACACTAGCGCCATCTGCCGGCCAGGCGCCAAACTTGACACGGTTTTATAGACACGATTTTTTTTTTCGATATTATTACTATTTCATACAACTTTTATATGTTACACCTCGACAAGTTCTTATATCCTACCGGCCAGAAGCCACACTTAACACGGTTTTATAGACACTAGCGCCCTCTGCCGGCCTGAAGACAAACTAAACACGGTTTATAGACACTAGCGCCCTCTGCCGGCTAGGCGCCAAACTTGACACGGTTTTATAGACACGATTTTTTTTTTTGATATTATTACTATTTCACACAACTTTTATATGTTACACCTCGACAAGTTCTTATATCCTACCGGCCAGAAGACAAACTAAACACGGTTTTATAGACACGATTTTTTTTTTTTTCGATATTATTACTATTTCATACAACTTTTATATGTTACACCTCGATAAGTTCTTATATCCTACCGGCCAGAAGAAAAACTAAACACGGTTTTATAGACACTAGCGCCCTCTGCCGGCCTGAAGACAAACTAAACACGGTTTATAGACACTAGCGCCCTCTGCCGGCCAGGCGCCAAACTTAACACGGTTTTATAGACACTAGCGCCCTCTGCCGGCCAGGTGCCAAACTCGATACGGTTTTATAGATACTAGCGCCGGCTGCCGGCCAGAAGCCACACTTAACACGAATTTACAGACACTAGCGCCCTCTGCCGGCCAGAAGCCACACTTAACACGGTTTTATAGACACTAGCGCCACCTGCCGGCCAGAAGCCACACTCAACACGGTTTATAGACACTAGCGCCCTCTGCCGGCCAGGCGCCAAACTTGACACGGTTTTATAGACACTAGCGCCCTCTGCCGGCCAGACTCCAAACTTGACACGAATTTACTGACACTAGCGCCCTCTGCCGGCCAGACGCCAAACTTGACACGAATTTACAGACACTAGCGCCCTCTGCCGGCCAGAAGCCACACTTAACACGGTTTTATAGACACTAGCGCCCTCTGCCGGCCAGGCGCCAAACTTGACACGGTTTTAGAGACACTAGCGCCCTCTGCCGGCCAACAGACAAACTTAACACGGTTTTATAGACACTAGCGCCACCTGCCGGCCAGGCGCCAAACTTGACACGGTTTTATAGACACTAGCGCCACCTGCCGGCCAGAAGACAAACTAAACACGGTTTTATAGACACTAGCGCCCTCTGCCGGCCAGAAGCCACACTTAACACGGTTTTATAGACACTAGCGCCACCTGCCGGCCAGAAGACAAACTGAACACGGTTTTATAGACACCAGCGCCCTCTGCCGGCCTGAAGACAAACTAAACACGGTTCATAGACACTAGCGCCCTCTGCCGGCCAGGCGCCAAACTTGACACGGTTTTATAGACACGATTTTTTTTTTCGATATTATTACTATTTCATACAACTTTTATATGTTACACCTCGACAAGTTCTTATATCCTACCGGCCAGAAGCCACACTTAACACGGTTTCATAGACACTAGCGCCACCTGCCGGCCAGAAGACAAACTAAACACGGTTTTATAGACACTAGCGCCCTCTGCCGGCCTGAAGACAAACTAAACACGGTTCATAGACACTAGCGCCCTCTGCCGGCCAGGCGCCAAACTTGACACGGTTTTATAGACACGATTTTTTTTTTCGATATTATTACTATTTCATACAACTTTTATATGTTACACCTCGACAAGTTCTTATATCCTACCGGCCAGAAGCCACACTTAACACGGTTTTATAGACACTAGCGCCCTCTGCCGGCCTGAAGACAAACTAAACACGGTTTATAGACACTAGCGCCCTCTGCCGGCCAGGCGCCAAACTTGACACGGTTTTATAGACACGATTTTTTTTTTTTTCGATATTATTACTATTTCATACAACTTTTATATGTTACACCTCGACAAGTTCTTATATCCTACCGGCCAGAAGACAAACTAAACACGGTTTTATAGACACGATTTTTTTTTTCGATATTATTACTATTTCATACAACTTTTATATGTTACACCTCGACAAGTTCTTATATCCTACCGGCCAGAAGAAAAACTAAACACGGTTTTATAGACACTAGCGCCACCTGTTGTCCAAATGCCAAACTTAACACGGTTTTATAGACACTAGCGCCCTCTGCCGGCCAACAGACAAACTTAACACGGTTTTATAGACACTAGCGCCACCTGCCGGCCAGAAGACAACCTAAACACGAATTTACAGACACTAGCGCCCTCTGCCGGCCAGAAGCCACACTTAACACGGTTTTATAGACACTAGCGCCCTCTGCCGGCCTGAAGACAAACTAAACACGGTTTATAGACACTAGCGCCCTCTGCCGGCCAGGCGCCAAACTTGACACGGTTTTATAGACACGATTTTTTTTTTTCGATATTATTACTATTCCATACAACTTTTATATGTTACACCTCGACAAGTTCTTATATCCTACCGGCCAGAAGCCACACTTAACACGGTTTTATAGACACTAGCGCCCTCTGCCGGCTAGGTGCCAAACTTGACACGGTTTTATAGACACGATTTTTTTTTTTCGATATTATTACTATTTCATACAACTTTTATATGTTACACCTTGACAAGTTCTTATATCCTACCGGCCAGAAGACAAACTAAACACGGTTTTATAGACACTAGCGCCCTCTGCCGGCCAGAAGCCACACTTAACACGGTTTTATAGACACTAGCGCCACCTGCCGGCCAGAAGACAAACTGAACACGGTTTTATAGACACTAGCGCCCTCTGCCGGCCTGAAGACAAACTAAACACGGTTCATAGATACTAGCGCCCTCTGCCGGCCAGGCGCCAAACTTGACACGGTTTTATAGACACGATTTTTTTTTTCGATATTATTACTATTTCATACAACTTTTATATGTTACACCTCGACAAGTTCTTATATCCTACCGGCCAGAAGCCACACTTAACACGGTTTTATAGACACTAGCGCCCTCTGCCGGCCTGAAGACAAAATAAACACGGTTTATAGACACTAGCGCCCTCTGCCGGCCAGGCGCCAAACTTGACACGGTTTTATAGACACGATTTTTTTTTTTTTTCGATATTATTACTATTTCATACAACTTTTATATGTTACACCTCGACAAGTTGTTATATCCTACCGGCCAGAAGACAAACTAAACACGGTTTTATAGACACGATTTTTTTTTTCGATATTATTTCTATTTCATACAACTTTTATATGTTACACCTCGACAAGTTCTTATATCCTACCGGCCAGAAGAAAAACTAAACACGGTTTTATAGACACTAGCGCCACCTGTTGACCAAATGCCAAACTTAACACGGTTTTATAGACACTAGCGCCCTTTGCCGGCCAACAGACAAACTTAACACGGTTTTATAGACACTAGCGCCACCTGCCGGCCAGGCGCCAAACTTGACACGGTTTTATAGACACTAGCGCCACCTGCCGGCCAGAAGACAAACTAAACACGAATTTACAGACACTAGCGCCCTCTGCCGGCCAGAAGCCACACTTAACACGGTTTTATAGACACTAGCGCCCTCTGCCGGCCTGAAGACAAACTAAACACGGTTTATAGACACTAGCGCCCTCTGCCGGCCAGGCGCCAAACTTGACACGGTTTTATAGACACGATTTTTTTTTTTTCGATATTATTACTATTCCATACAACTTTTATATGTTACACCTCGACAAGTTCTTATATCCTACCGGCCAGAAGCCACACTTAACACGGTTTTATAGACACTAGCGCCCTCTGCCGGCTAGGTGCCAAACTTGACACGGTTTTATAGACACGATTTTTTTTTTCGATATTATTACTATTTCATACAACTTTTATATGTTACACCTTGACAAGTTCTTATATCCTACCGGCCAGAAGACAAACTAAACACGGTTTTATAGACACGATTTTTTTTTTTTCGATATTATTACTATTTCATACAACTTTTATATGTTACACCTCGACAAGTTCTTATATCCTACCGGCCAGAAGAAAAACTAAACACGGTTTTATAGACACTAGCGCCACCTGTTCGCCAAACGCCAAACTTAACACGGTTTTATAGACACTAGCGCCCTCTGCCGGCCAGAAGCCACACTTTACACGAATTTACAGACACTAGCGCCCTCTGCCGGCCAGGCGCCAAACTTAACACGGTTTTATAGACACTAGCGCCCTCTGCCGGCCAGGCGCCAAACTCGATACGGCTTTATAGATACTAGCGCCCTCTGCCGGCCATGCGCCAAACTTGACACGGTTTTATAGACACTAGCGCCCTCTGCCGGCCAGACGCCAAACTTGACACGAATTTACAGACACTAGCGCCCTCTGCCGGCCAGAAGCCACACTCAACACGGTTTTATAGACACTAGCGCCACCTGCCGGCCAGAAGCCACACTTAACACGGTTTATAGACACTAGCGCCCTCTGCCGGCCAGGCGCCACACTTGACACGGTTTTATAGACACTAGCGCCCTCTGCCGGCCAGACGCCAAACTTGACACGAATTTACTGACACTAGCGCCCTCTGCCGGCCAGACGCCAAACTTGACACGATTTTACAGACACTAGCGCCCTCTGCCGGCCAGAAGCCACACTTAACACGGTTTTATAGACACTAGCGCCCTCTGATAACCTGAAGACAAACTAAACACGGTTTATATACACTAGCGCCCTCTGCCGGCTAGGCGCCAAACTTGACACGGTTTTATAGACACGATTTTTTTTTTTTCGATATTATTACTATTTCATACAACTTTTATATGTTACACCTTGACAAGTTCTTATATCCTACCGGCCAGAAGAAAAACTAAACACGGTTTTATAGACACTAGCGCCACCTGTTGGCCAAACGCCAAACTTAACACGGTTTTATAGACACTAGCGCCCTCTGCCGGCCAGAAGCCACACTTGACACGAATTTACAGACACTAGCGCCCTCTGCCGGCCAGAAGCCACACTTAACACGGTTTTATAGACACTAGCGCCCTCTGCCGGCCTGAAGACAAACTAAACACGGTTTATAGACACTAGCGCCCTCTGCCGGCCAGGCGCCAAACTTAACACGGTTTTATAGACACTAGCGCCCTCTGCCGACCAGGCGCCAAACTCGACACGGCTTTATAGATACTAGCGCCCTCTGCCGGCCAGAAGCCACACTTAACACGGTTTTATAGACACTAGCGCCCTCTGCCGGCCAGGCGCCAAACTTGACCCGGTTTTATAGACACTAGCGCCCTCTGCCGGCCAGACGCCAAACTTGACACGAATTTACAGACACTAGCGCCCTCTGCCGGCCAGAAGCCACACTCAACACGGTTTTATAGACACTAGCGCCACCTGTCGGCCAGAAGCCACACTTAACACGGTTTATAGACACTAGCGCCCTCTGCCGGCCAGGCGCCACACTTGACACGGTTTTATAGACACTAGCGCCCTCTGCCGGCCAGACGCCAAACTTGACACGAATTTACTGACACTAGTGCCCTCTGCCGGCCAGACGCCAAACTTGACACGATTTTACAGACACTAGCGCACTCTGCCTGCCAGAAGCCAAACTTAACACGGTTTTATAGACACTAGCGCCCTCTGCCGACCAGGCGCCAAACTCGACACGGCTTTATAGATACTAGCGCCCTCTGCCGGCCAGAAGCCACACTTAACACGGTTTTATAGACACTAGCGCCCTCTGCCGGCCAGGCGCCAAACTTGACCCGGTTTTATAGACACTAGCGCCCTCTGCCGGCCAGACGCCAAACTTGACACGAATTTACAGACACTAGCGCCCTCTGCCGGCCAGAAGCCATACTCAACACGGTTTTATAGACACTAGCGCCACCTGTCGGCCAGAAGCCACACTTAACACGGTTTATAGACACTAGCGCCCTCTGCCGGCCAGGCGCCACACTTGACACGGTTTTATAGACACTAGCGCCCTCTGCCGGCCAGACGCCAAACTTGACACGAATTTACTGACACTAGTGCCCTCTGCCGGCCAGACGCCAAACTTGACACGATTTTACAGACACTAGCGCACTCTGCCGGCCAGAAGCCACACTTAACACGGTTTTATAGACACTAGCGCCACCTGCCGGCCAGAAGACAAACTAATTACGGTTTTATAGACACTAGCGCCCTCTGCCGGCCAGAAGCCGCACTTAACACGAATTTACAGACACTAGCGCCCTCTGCCGGCCAGAAGACAAACTAAACACGGTTTATAGATATTAGCGCCATCTGCCGGCCAGGCGCCAAACTTGACACGGTTTTATAGACACGATTTTTTTTTTTCGATATTATTACTATTTCATACAACTTTTATATGTTACACCTCGACAAGTTCTTATATCCTACCGGCCAGAAGCCACACTTAACACGGTTTTATAGACACTAGCGCCCTCTGCCGGCCTGAAGACAAACTAAACACGGTTTATAGACACTAGCGCCCTCTGCCGGCTAGGCGCCAAACTTGACACGGTTTTATAGACACGATTTTTTTTTTTTTTGATATTATTACTATTTCACACAACTTTTATATGTTACACCTCGACAAGTTCTTATATCCTACCGGCCAGAAGACAAACTAAACACGGTTTTATAGACACGATTTTTTTTTTTTTCGATATTATTACTATTTCATACAACTTTTATATGTTACACCTCGATAAGTTCTTATATCCTACCGGCCAGAAGAAAAACTAAACACGGTTTTATAGACACTAGCGCCCTCTGCCGGCCAGAAGCCACACTTAACACGAATTTGCAGACACTAGCGCCCTCTGCCGGCCAGAAGCCACACTTAACACGGTTTTATAGACACTAGCGCCACCTGCCGGCCAGAAGCCACACTCAACACGGTTTATAGACACTAGCGCCCTCTGCCGGCCAGGCGCCAAACTTGACACGGTTTTATAGACACTAGCGCCCTCTGCCGGCCAGACTCCAAACTTGACACGAATTTACTGACACTAGCGCCCTCTGCCGGCCAGACGCCAAACTTGACACGAATTTACAGACACTAGCGCCCTCTGCCGGCCAGAAGCCACACTTAACACGGTTTTATAGACACTAGCGCCCTCTGCCGGCCAGGCGCCAAACTTGACACGGTTTTAGAGACACTAGCGCCCTCTGCCGGCCAACAGACAAACTTAACACGGTTTTATAGACACTAGCGCCACCTGCCGGCCAGGCGCCAAACTTGACACGGTTTTATAGACACTAGCGCCACCTGCCGGCCAGAAGACAAACTAAACACGGTTTTATAGACACTAGCGCCCTCTGCCGGCCAGAAGCCACACTTAACACGGTTTTATAGACACTAGCGCCACCTGCCGGCCAGAAGACAAACTGAACACGGTTTTATAGACACTAGCGCCCTCTGCCGGCCTGAAGACAAACTAAACACGGTTCATAGACACTAGCGCCCTCTGCCGGCCAGGCGCCAAACTTGACACGGTTTTATAGACACGATTTTTTTTTTCGATATTATTACTATTTCATACAACTTTTATATGTTACACCTCGACAAGTTCTTATATCCTACCGGCCAGAAGCCACACTTAACACGGTTTCATAGACACTAGCGCCACCTGCCGGCCAGAAGACAAACTAAACACGGTTTTATAGACACTAGCGCCCTCTGCCGGCCTGAAGACAAACTAAACACGGTTCATAGACACTAGCGCCCTCTGCCGGCCAGGCGCCAAACTTGACACGGTTTTATAGACACGATTTTTTTTTTCGATATTATTACTATTTCATACAACTTTTATATGTTACACCTCGACAAGTTCTTATATCCTACCGGCCAGAAGCCACACTTAACACGGTTTTATAGACACTAGCGCCCTCTGCCGGCCTGAAGACAAACTAAACACGGTTTATAGACACTAGCGCCCTCTGCCGGCCAGGCGCCAAACTTGACACGGTTTTATAGACACGATTTTTTTTTTTTTCGATATTATTACTATTTCATACAACTTTTATATGTTACACCTCGACAAGTTCTTATATCCTACCGGCCAGAAGACAAACTAAACACGGTTTTATAGACACGATTTTTTTTTTTCGATATTATTACTATTTCATACAACTTTTATATGTTACACCTCGACAAGTTCTTATATCCTACCGGCCAGAAGAAAAACTAAACACGGTTTTATAGACACTAGCGCCACCTGTTGTCCAAATGCCAAACTTAACACGGTTTTATAGACACTAGCGCCCTCTGCCGGCCAACAGACAAACTTAACACGGTTTTATAGACACTAGCACCACCTGCCGGCCAGAAGACAACCTAAACACGAATTTACAGACACTAGCGCCCTCTGCCGGCCAGAAGCCACACTTAACACGGTTTTATAGACACTAGCGCCCTCTGCCGGCCTGAAGACAAACTAAACACGGTTTATAGACACTAGCGCCCTCTGCCGGCCAGGCGCCAAACTTGACACGGTTTTATAGACACGATTTTTTTTTTTTCGATATTATTACTATTCCATACAACTTTTATATGTTACACCTCGACAAGTTCTTATATCCTACCGGCCAGAAGCCACACTTAACACGGTTTTATAGACACTAGCGCCCTCTGCCGGCTAGGTGCCAAACTTGACACGGTTTTATAGACACGATTTTTTTTTTTCGATATTATTACTATTTCATACAACTTTTATATGTTACACCTTGACAAGTTCTTATATCCTACCGGCCAGAAGACAAACTAAACACGGTTTTATAGACACTAGCGCCCTCTGCCGGCCAGAAGCCACACTTAACACGGTTTTATAGACACTAGCGCCACCTGCCGGCCAGAAGACAAACTGAACACGGTTTTATAGACACTAGCGCCCTCTGCCGGCCTGAAGACAAACTAAACACGGTTCATAGATACTAGCGCCCTCTGCCGGCCAGGCGCCAAACTTGACACGGTTTTATAGACACGATTTTTTTTTTCGATATTATTACTATTTCATACAACTTTTATATGTTACACCTCGACAAGTTCTTATATCCTACCGGCCAGAAGCCACACTTAACACGGTTTTATAGACACTAGCGCCCTCTGCCGGCCTGAAGACAAAATAAACACGGTTTATAGACACTAGCGCCCTCTGCCGGCCAGGCGCCAAACTTGACACGGTTTTATAGACACGATTTTTTTTTTTTTTTCGATATTATTACTATTTCATACAACTTTTATATGTTACACCTCGACAAGTTCTTATATCCTACCGGCCAGAAGACAAACTAAACACGGTTTTATAGACACGATTTTTTTTTTCGATATTATTTCTATTTCATACAACTTTTATATGTTACACCTCGACAAGTTCTTATATCCTACCGGCCAGAAGAAAAACTAAACACGGTTTTATAGACACTAGCGCCACCTGTTGACCAAATGCCAAACTTAACACGGTTTTATAGACACTAGCGCCCTCTGCCGGCCAACAGACAAACTTAACACGGTTTTATAGACACTAGCGCCACCTGCCGGCCAGGCGCCAAACTTGACACGGTTTTATAGACACTAGCGCCACCTGCCGGCCAGAAGACAAACTAAACACGAATTTACAGACACTAGCGCCCTCTGCCGGCCAGAAGCCACACTTAACACGGTTTTATAGACACTAGCGCCCTCTGCCGGCCTGAAGACAAACTAAACACGGTTTATAGACACTAGCGCCCTCTGCCGGCCAGGCGCCAAACTTGACACGGTTTTATAGACACGATTTTTTTTTTTCGATATTATTACTATTCCATACAACTTTTATATGTTACACCTCGACAAGTTCTTATATCCTACCGGCCAGAAGCCACACTTAACACGGTTTTATAGACACTAGCGCCCTCTGCCGGCTAGGTGCCAAACTTGACACGGTTTTATAGACACGATTTTTTTTTTCGATATTATTACTATTTCATACAACTTTTATATGTTACACCTTGACAAGTTCTTATATCCTACCGGCCAGAAGACAAACTAAACACGGTTTTATAGACACGATTTTTTTTTTTCGATATTATTACTATTTCATACAACTTTTATATGTTACACCTCGACAAGTTCTTATATCCTACCGGCCAGAAGAAAAACTAAACACGGTTTTATAGACACTAGCGCCACCTGTTCGCCAAACGCCAAACTTAACACGGTTTTATAGACACTAGCGCCCTCTGCCGGCCCGAAGCCACACTTTACACGAATTTACAGACACTAGCGCCCTCTGCCGGCCAGGCGCCAAACTTAACACGGTTTTATAGACACTAGCGCCCTCTGCCGGCCAGGCGCCAAACTCGATACGGCTTTATAGATACTAGCGCCCTCTGCCGGCCATGCGCCAAACTTGACACGGTTTTATAGACACTAGCGCCCTCTGCCGGCCAGACGCCAAACTTGACACGAATTTACAGACACTAGCGCCCTCTGCCGGCCAGAAGCCACACTCAACACGGTTTTATAGACACTAGCGCCACCTGCCGGCCAGAAGCCACACTTAACACGGTTTATAGACACTAGCGCCCTCTGCCGGCCAGGCGCCACACTTGACACGGTTTTATAGACACTAGCGCCCTCTGCCGGCCAGACGCCAAACTTGACACGAATTTACTGACACTAGCGCCCTCTGCCGGCCAGACGCCAAACTTGACACGATTTTACAGACACTAGCGCCCTCTGCCGGCCAGAAGCCACACTTAACACGGTTTTATAGACACTAGCGCCCTCTGATAACCTGAAGACAAACTAAACACGGTTTATATACACTAGCGCCCTCTGCCGGCTAGGCGCCAAACTTGACACGGTTTTATAGACACGATTTTTTTTTTTTCGATATTATTACTATTTCATACAACTTTTATATGTTACACCTTGACAAGTTCTTATATCCTACCGGCCAGAAGAAAAACTAAACACGGTTTTATAGACACTAGCGCCACCTGTTGGCCAAACGCCAAACTTAACACGGTTTTATAGACACTAGCGCCCTCTGCCGGCCAGAAGCCACACTTTACACGAATTTACAGACACTAGCGCCCTCTGCCGGCCAGAAGCCACACTTAACACGGTTTTATAGACACTAGCGCCCTCTGCCGGCCTGAAGACAAACTAAACACGGTTTATAGACACTAGCGCCCTCTGCCGGCCAGGCGCCAAACTTAACACGGTTTTATAGACACTAGCGCCCTCTGCCGACCAGGCGCCAAACTCGACACGGCTTTATAGATACTAGCGCCCTCTGCCGGCCAGAAGCCACACTTAACACGGTTTTATAGACACTAGCGCCCTCTGCCGGCCAGGCGCCAAACTTGACCCGGTTTTATAGACACTAGCGCCCTCTGCCGGCCAGACGCCAAATTTGACACGAATTTACAGACACTAGCGCCCTCTGCCGGCCAGAAGCCACACTCAACACGGTTTTATAGACACTAGCGCCACCTGTCGGCCAGAAGCCACACTTAACACGGTTTATAGACACTAGCGCCCTCTGCCGGCCAGGCGCCACACTTGACACGGTTTTATAGACACTAGCGCCCTCTGCCGGCCAGACGCCAAACTTGACACGAATTTACTGACACTAGTGCCCTCTGCCGGCCAGACGCCAAACTTGACACGATTTTACAGACACTAGCGCACTCTGCCGGCCAGAAGCCACACTTAACACGGTTTTATAGACACTAGCGCCACCTGCCGGCCAGAAGACAAACTAATTACGGTTTTATAGACACTAGCGCCCTCTGCCGGCCAGAAGCCGCACCTAACACGAATTTACAGACACTAGCGCCCTCTGCCGGCCAGAAGACAAACTAAACACGGTTTATAGATATTAGCGCCATCTGCCGGCCAGGCGCCAAACTTGACACGGTTTTATAGACACGATTTTTTTTTTTCGATATTATTACTATTTCATACAACTTTTATATGTTACACCTCGACAAGTTCTTATATCCTACCGGCCAGAAGCCACACTTAACACGGTTTTATAGACACTAGCGCCCTCTGCTGGCCTGAAGACAAACTAAACACGGTTTATAGACACTAGCGCCCTCTGCCGGCTAGGCGCCAAACTTGACACGGTTTTATAGACACGATTTTTTTTTTTTCGATATTATTACTATTTCATACAACTTTTATATGTTACACCTCGATAAGTTCTTATATCCTACCGGCCAGAAGAAAAACTAAACACGGTTTTATAGACACTAGCGCCCTCTGCCGGCCTGAAGACAAACTAAACACGGTTTATAGACACTAGCGCCCTCTGCCGGCCAGGCGCCAAACTTAACACGGTTTTATAGACACTAGCGCCCTCTGCCGGCCAGGTGCCAAACTCGATACGGTTTTATAGATACTAGCGCCCGCTGCAGGCCAGAAGCCACACTTAACACGAATTTACAGACACTAGCGCCCTCTGCCGGCCAGAAGCCACACTTAACACGGTTTTATAGACACTAGCGCCACCTGCCGGCCAGAAGCCACACTCAACACGGTTTATAGACACTAGCGCCCTCTGCCGGCCAGGCGCCAAACTTGACACGGTTTTATAGACACTAGCGCCCTCTGCCGGCCAGACGCCAAACTTGACACGAATTTACTGACACTAGCGCCCTCTGCCGGCCAGACGCCAAACTTGACACGAATTTACAGACACTAGCGCCCTCTGCCGGCCAGAAGCCACACTTAACACGGTTTTATAGACACTAGCGCCCTCTGCCGGCCAGGCGCCAAACTTGACACGGTTTTATAGACACTAGCGCCCTCTGCCGGCCAACAGACAAACTTGACACGGTTTTATAGACACTAGCGCCACCTGCCGGCCAGGCGCCAAACTTGACACGGTTTTATAGACACTAGCGCCACCTGCCGGCCAGAATACAAACTAAACACGGTTTTATAGACACTAGCGCCCTCTGCCGGCCTGAAGACAAACTAAACACGGTTCATAGACACTAGCGCCCTCTGCCGGCCAGGCGCCAAACTTGACACGGTTTTATAGACACGATTTTTTTTTTCGATATTATTACTATTTCATACAACTTTTATATGTTACACCTCGACAAGTTCTTATATCCTACCGGCCAGAAGCCACACTTAACACGGTTTTATAGACACTAGCGCCCTCTGCCGGCCTGAAGACAAACTAAACACGGTTTATAGACACTAGCGCCCTCTGCCGGCCAGGCGCCAAACTTGACACGGTTTTATAGACACGATTTTTTTTTTTTTTCGATATTATTACTATTTCATACAACTTTTATATGTTACACCTCGACAAGTTCTTATATCCTACCGGCCAGAAGACAAACTAAACACGGTTTTATAGACACGATTTTTTTTTTTCGATATTATTACTATTTCATACAACTTTTATATGTTACACCTCGACAAGTTCTTATATCCTACTGGCCAGAAGAAAAACTAAACACGGTTTTATAGACACTAGCGCCACCTGTTGTCCAAATGCCAAACTTAACACGGTTTTATAGACACTAGCGCCCTCTGCCGGCCAACAGAAAAACTTAACACGGTTTTATAGACACTAGCGCCACCTGCCGGCCAGGCGCCAAACTTGACACGGTTTTATAGACACTAGCGTCACCTGCCGGCCAGAAGACAAACTAAACACGAATTTACAGACACTAGCGCCCTCTGCCGGCCAGAAGCCACACTTAACACGGTTTTATAGACACTAGCGCCCTCTGCCGGCCTGAAGACAAACTAAACACGGTTTATAGACACTAGCGCCCTCTGCCGGCCAGGCGCCAAACTTAACACGGTTTTATAGACACTAGCGCCCTCTGCCGGCCAGGCGCCAAACTCGACACGGCTTTATAGATACTAGCGCCCTCTGCCGGCCATGCGCCAAACTTGACACGGTTTTATAGACACTAGCGCCCTCTGCCGGCCAGACGCCAAACTTGACACGAATTTACAGACACTAGCGCCCTCTGCCGGCCAGAAGCCACACTCAACACGCTTTTATAGACACTAGCGCCACCTGCCGGCCAGAAGACACACTTAACACGGTTTATAGACACTAGCGCCCTCTGCCGGCCAGGCGCCACACTTGACACGGTTTTATAGACACTAGCGCCCTCTGCCGGCCAGACGCCAAACTTGACACGAATTTACTGACACTGGCGCCTTCTGCCGGCCAGACGCCAAACTTGACACGATTTTACAGACACTAGCGCCCTCTGCCGGCCAGAAGCCACACTTAACACGGTTTTATAGACACTAGCGCCCTCTGCCGGCCAGGCGCCAAACTTGACACGGTTTTATAGACACTAGCGCCCTCTGCCGGCCAACAGACAAACTTAACACGGTTTCATAGACACTAGCGCCACCTGCCGGCCAGGCGCCAAAATTGACACGGTTTTATAGACACTAGCGCCACCTGCCGGCCAGAAGACAAACTAAACACGGTTTTATAGACACTAGCGCCCTTTGCCGGCCAGAAGCCACACTTAACACGGTTTTATAGACACTAGCGCCACCTGCCGGCCAGAAGACAAACTAAACACGGTTTTATAGACACTAGCGCCCTCTGCCGGCCAAACGCCAAACTTATCACGGTTTTATAGACATTAGCGCCCTCTGCCGGCCAAACGCCAAACTTAACACGGTTTTATAGACACTAGCGCCCTCTACCAGCCAAACGCCACACTTAACACGGTTTATAGACACTAGCGCCCTCTGCCGGCCAGGCGCCAAACTTAACACGGTTTTATAGACACTAGCGCCCTCTGCCGGCCAGGCGCCAAACTCGACACGGCTTTATAGATACTAGCGCCCTCTGCCGGCCAGAAGCCACACTTAACACGGTTTTATAGACACTAGCGCCCTCTGCCGGCCAGGCGCCAAACTTGACACGGTTTTATAGACACTAGCGCCCTCTGCCGGCCAGACGCCACACTCAACACGGTTTTATAGACACTAGCGCCACCTGCCGGCCAGAAGACACACTTAACACGGTTTATAGACACTAGCGCCCTCTGCCGGCCAGGCGCCACACTTGACACGGTTTTATAGACACTAGCGCCCTCTGCCGGCCAGACGCCAAACTTGACACGAATTTACTGACACTGGCGCCCTCTGCCGGCCAGACGCCAAACTTGACACGATTTTACAGACACTAGCGCCCTCTGCCGGCCAGAAGCCACACTTAACACGGTTTTATAGACACTAGCGCCCTCTGCCGGCCAGGCGCCAAACTTGACACGGTTTTATAGACACTAGCGCCCTCTGCCGGCCAACAGACAAACTTAACACGGTTTCATAGACACTAGCGCCACCTGCCGGCCAGGCGCCAAACTTGACACGGTTTTATAGACACTAGCGCCACCTGCCGGCCAGAAGACAAACTAAACACGGTTTTATAGACACTAGCGCCCTCTGCCGGCCAGAAGCCACACTTAACACGGTTTTATAGACACTAGCGCCACCTGCCGGCCAGAAGACAAACTAAACACGGTTTTATAGACACTAGCGCCCTCTGCCGGCCAAACGCCAAACTTATCACGGTTTTATAGACACTAGCGCCCTCTGCCGGCCAAACGCCAAAGTTAACACGGTTTTATAGACACTAGCGCCCTCTACCAGCCAAACGCCACACTTAACACGGTTTATAGACACTAGCGCCCTCTGCCGGCCAGGCGCCAAACTTAACACGGTTTTATAGACACTAGCGCCCTCTGCTGGCCAGGCGCCAAACTCGACACGGCTTTATAGATACTAGCGCCCTCTGCCGGCCAGAAGCCACACTTAACACGGTTTTATAGACACTAGCGCCCTCTGCCGGCCAGGCGCCAAACTTGACACGGTTTTATAGACACTAGCGCCCTCTGCCGGCCAGACGCCAAACTTGACACGAATTTACAGACACTAGCGCCCTCTGCCGGCCAGAAGCCACACTCAACACGGTTTTATAGACACTAGCGCCACCTGCCGGCCAGAAGCCACACTTAACACGGTTTATAGACACTAGCGCCCTCTGCCGGCCAGGCGCCAAACTTGACACGGTTTTATAGACACGATTTTTTTTTTCGATATTATTACTATTTCATACAACTTTTATATGTTACACCTCGACAAGTTCTTATATCCTACCGGCCAGAAGCCACACTTAACACGGTTTTATAGACACTAGCGCCCTCTGCCGGCCTGAAGACAAACTAAACACGGTTTATAGACACTAGCGCCCTCTGCCGGCCAGGCGCCAAACTTGACACGGTTTTATAGGCACGATTTTTTTTTTTTTCGATATTATTACTATTTCATACAACTTTTATATGTTACACCTCGACAAGTTCTTATATCCTACCGGCCAGAAGACAAACTAAACACGGTTTTATAGACACGATTTTTTTTTTTCGATATTATTACTATTTCATACAACTTTTATATGTTACACCTCGACAAGTTCTTATATCCTACCGGCCAGAAGAAAAACTAAACACGGTTTTATAGACACTAGCGCCACCTGTTGTCCAAATGCCAAACTTAACACGGTTTTATAGACACTAGCGCCCTCTGCCGGCAAACAGACAAACTTAACACGGTTTTATAGACACTAGCGCCACCTGCCGGCCAGGCGCCAAACTTGACACGGTTTTATAGACACTAGCGCCACCTGCCGGCCAGAAGACAAACTAAACACGAATTTACAGACACTACCGCCCTCTGCCGGCCAGAAGCCACACTCAACACGGTTTTATAGACACTAGCGCCCTCTGCCGGCCTGAAGACAAACTAAACACGGTTTATAGACACTAGCGCCCTCTGCCGGCCAGGCGCCAAACTTGACACGGTTTTATAGACACGATTTTTTTTTTTTCGATATTATTACTATTCCATACAACTTTTATATGTTACACTTCGACAAGTTCTTATATCCTACCGGCCAGAAGCCACACTTAACACGGTTTTATAGACACTAGCGCCCTCTGCCGGCTAGGTGCCAAACTTGACACGGTTTTATAGACACGATTTTTTTTTTTTCGATATTATTACTATTTCATACAACTTTTATATGTTACACCTTGACAAGTTCTTATATCCTACCGGCCAGAAGACAAATTAAACACGGTTTTATAGACACTAGCGCCCTCTGCCGGCCAGAAGCCACACTTAACACGGTTTTATAGACACTAGCGCCCTCTGCCGGCCAGGCGCCAAACTTAACACGGTTTTATAGACACTAGCACCCTCTACCAGCCAAACGCCACACTTAACACGGTTTATAGACACTAGCGCCCTCTGCCGGCCAGGCGCCAAACTTAACACGGTTTTATAGACACTAGCGCCCTCTGCCGGCCAGGCGCCAAACTCGACACGGCTTTATAGATACTAGCGCCCTCTGCCGGCCAGAAGCCACACTTAACACGGTTTTATAGACACTAGCGCCCTCTGCCGGCCAGGCGCCAAACTTGACACGGTTTTATAGACACTAGCGCCCTCTGCCGGCCAGACGCCAAACTTGACACGAATTTACAGACACTAGCGCCCTATGCCGGCCAGAAGCCACACTCAACACGGTTTTATAGACACTAGCGCCACTTGCCGGCCAGAAGCCACACTTAACACGGTTTATAGACACTAGCGCCCTCTGCCGGCCAGGCGCCACACTTGACACGGTTTTATAGACACTAGCGCCCTCTGCCGGCCAGACGCCAAACTTGACACGAATTTACTGACACTAGCGCCCTCTGCCGGCCAGACGCCAAACTTGACACGATTTTACAGACACTAGCGCCCTCTGCCGGCCAGAAGCCACACTTAACACGGTTTTATAGACACTAGCGCCCTCTGCCGACCAGGCGCCAAACTCGACACGGCTTCATAGATACTAGCGCCCTCTGCCGGCCAGAAACCACACTTAACACGGTTTTATAGACACTAGCGCCCTCTGCCGGCCAGGCGCCAAACTTGACCCGGTTTTATAGACACTAGCGCCCTCTGCCGGCCAGACGCCAAACTTGACACGAATTTACAGACACTAGCGCCCTCTGCCGGCCAGAAGCCACACTCAACACGGTTTTATAGACACTAGCGCCACCTGTCGGCCAGAAGCCACACTTAACACGGTTTATAGACACTAGCGCCCTCTGCCGGCCAGGCGCCACACTTGACACGGTTTTATAGACACTAGCGCCCTCTGCCGGCCAGACGCCAAACTTGACACGAATTTACTGACACTAGTGCCCTCTGCCGGCCAGACGCCAAACTTGACACGATTTTACAGACACTAGCGCACTCTGCCGGCCAGAAGCCACACTTAACACGGTTTTATAGACACTAGCGCCCTCTGCTGGCCAAGCGCCAAACTTGACACGGTGTTATAGACACTAGCGCCCTCTGCCGGCCAACAGACAATTTAAACACGGTTTTATAGACACTAGCGCCCTCTGCCGGCCAGAAGCCATACTTAACACGGTTTTATAGACACTAGCGCCACCTGCCGGCCAGAAGACAAACTAATTACGGTTTTATAGACACTAGCGCCCTCTGCCGGCCAGGCGCCAAACTTGACCCGGTTTTATAGACACTAGCGCCCTCTGCCGGCCAGACGCCAAACTTGACACGAATTTACAGACACTAGCGCCCTCTGCCGGCCAGAAGCCACACTCAACACGGTTTTATAGACACTAGCGCCACCTGTCGGCCAGAAGCCACACTTAACACGGTTTATAGACACTAGCGCCCTCTGCCGGCCAGGCGCCACACTTGACACGGTTTTATAGACACTAGCGCCCTCTGCCGGCCAGACGCCAAACTTGACACGAATTTACTGACACTAGTGCCCTCTGCCGGCCAGACGCCAAACTTGACACGATTTTACAGACACTAGCGCACTCTGCCTGCCAGAAGCCAAACTTAACACGGTTTTATAGACACTAGCGCCCTCTGCCGACCAGGCGCCAAACTCGACACGGCTTTATAGATACTAGCGCCCTCTGCCGGCCAGAAGCCACACTTAACACGGTTTTACAGACACTAGCGCCCTCTGCCGGCCAGAAGACAAACTAAACACGGTTTATAGACACTAGCGCCATCTGCCGGCCAGGCGCCAAACTTGACACGGTTTTATAGACACGATTTTTTTTTTTCGATATTATTACTATTTCATACAACTTTTATATGTTACACCTCGACAAGTTCTTATATCCTACCGGCCAGAAGCCACACTTAACACGGTTTTATAGACACTAGCGCCCTCTGCCGGCCTGAAGACAAACTAAACACGGTTTATAGACACTAGCGCCCTCTGCCGGCTAGGCGCCAAACTTGACACGGTTTTATAGACACGATTTTTTTTTTTTTTGATATTATTACTATTTCACACAACTTTTATATGTTACACCTCGACAAGTTCTTATATCCTACCGGCCAGAAGACAAACTAAACACGGTTTTATAGACACGATTTTTTTTTTTTCGATATTATTACTATTTCATACAACTTTTATATGTTACACCTCGATAAGTTCTTATATCCTACCGGCCAGAAGAAAAACTAAACACGGTTTTATAGACACTAGCGCCCTCTGCCGGCCTGAAGACAAACTAAACACGGTTTATAGACACTAGCGCCCTCTGCCGGCCAGGCGCCAAACTTAACACGGTTTTATAGACACTAGCGCCCTCTGCCGGCCAGGTGCCAAACTCGATACGGTTTTATAGATACTAGCGCCCGCTGCAGGCCAGAAGCCACACTTAACACGAATTTACAGACACTAGCGCCCTCTGCCGGCCAGAAGCCACACTTAACACGGTTTTATAGACACTAGCGCCACCTGCCGGCCAGAAGCCACACTCAACACGGTTTATAGACACTAGCGCCTTCTGCCGGCCAGGCGCCACACTTGACACGGTTTTATAGACACTAGCGCCCTCTGCCGGCCAGACGCCAAACTTGACACGAATTTACTGACACTAGCGCCCTCTGCCGGCCAGACGCCAAACTTGACACGATTTTACAGACACTAGCGCCCTCTGCCGGCCAGAAGCCACACTTAACACGGTTTTATAGACACTAGCGCCCTCTGCCGGCCAGGCGCCAAACTTGACACGGTTTTATAGACACTAGCGCCCTCTGCCGGCCAGACGCCAAACTTGACACGAATTTACAGACACTAGCGCCCTCTACCGGCCAGAAGCCACACTCAACACGGTTTTATAGACACTAGCGCCACCTGCCGGCCAGAAGCCACACTTAACACGGTTTATAGACACTAGCGCCCTCTGCCGGCCAGGCGCCAAACTTGACACGGTTTTATAGACACTAGCGCCCTCTGCCGGCCAACAGACAAACTTAACACGGTTTTATAGACACTAGCGCCACCTGCCGGCCAGGCGCCAAACTTGACACGGTTTTATAGACACTAGCGCCACCTGCCGGCCAGAAGACAAACTAAACACGGTTTTATAGACACTAGCGCCCTCTGCCGGCCAGAAGCCACACTTAACACGGTTTTATAGACACTAGCGCCCTCTGCCGGCCAGGCGCCAAACTTAACACGGTTTTATAGACACTAGCGCCCTCTACCAGCCAAACGCCACACTTAACACGGTTTATAGACACTAGCGCCCTCTGCCGGCCAGGCGCCAAACTTAACACGGTTTTATAGACACTAGCGCCCTCTGCCGGCCAGGCGCCAAACTCGACACGGCTTTATAGATACTAGCGCCCTCTGCCGGCCAGAAGCCACACTTAACACGGTTTTATAGACACTAGCGCCCTCTGCCGGCCAGGCGCCAAACTTGACACGGTTTTATAGACACTAGCGCCCTCTGCCGGCCAGACGCCAAACTTGACACGAATTTACAGACACTAGCGCCCTATGCCGGCCAGAAGCCACACTCAACACGGTTTTATAGACACTAGCGCCACTTGCCGGCCAGAAGCCACACTTAACACGGTTTATAGACACTAGCGCCCTCTGCCGGCCAGGCGCCACACTTGACACGGTTTTATAGACACTAGCGCCCTCTGCCGGCCAGACGCCAAACTTGACACGAATTTACTGACACTAGCGCCCTCTGCCGGCCAGACGCCAAACTTGACACGATTTTACAGACACTAGCGCCCTCTGCCGGCCAGAAGCCACACTTAACACGGTTTTATAGACACTAGCGCCCTCTGCCGACCAGGCGCCAAACTCGACACGGCTTTATAGATACTAGCGCCCTCTGCCGGCCAGAAACCACACTTAACACGGTTTTATAGACACTAGCGCCCTCTGCCGGCCAGGCGCCAAACTTGACCCGGTTTTATAGACACTAGCGCCCTCTGCCGGCCAGACGCCAAACTTGACACGATTTTACAGACACTAGCGCCCTCTGCCGGCCAGAAGCCACACTCAACACGGTTTTATAGACACTAGCGCCACCTGTCGGCCAGAAGCCACACTTAACACGGTTTATAGACACTAGCGCCCTCTGCCGGCCAGGCGCCACACTTGACACGGTTTTATAGACACTAGCGCCCTCTGCCGGCCAGACGCCAAACTTGACACGAATTTACTGACACTAGTGCCCTCTGCCGGCCAACAGACAATTTAAACACGGTTTTATAGACACTAGCGCCCTCTGCCGGCCAGAAGCCATACTTAACACGGTTTTATAGACACTAGCGCCACCTGCCGGCCAGAAGACAAACTAA
Organism: Diorhabda sublineata; assembly: GCF_026230105.1. Lineage (NCBI taxonomy): Eukaryota > Metazoa > Arthropoda > Insecta > Coleoptera > Chrysomelidae > Diorhabda > Diorhabda sublineata. Next base: position 17,068,865 of record NC_079484.1, on the reverse strand, counting down.
TTACGGTTTTATAGACACTAGCGCCCTCTTCCGGCCAGAAGCCGCACTTAACACGAATTTACAGACACTAGCGCCCTCTGCCGGCCAGAAGACAAACTAAACACGGTTTATAGACACTAGCGCCATCTGCCGGCCAGGCGCCAAACTTGACACGGTTTTATAGACACGATTTTTTTTTTTCGATATTATTACTATTTCATACAACTTTTATATGTTACACCTCGACAAGTTCTTATATCCTACCGGCCAGAAGCCACACTTAACACGGTTTTATAGACACTAGCGCCCTCTGCCGGCCTGAAGACAAACTAAACACGGTTTATAGACACTAGCACCCTCTGCCGGCTAGGCGCCAAACTTGACACGGTTTTATAGACACGATTTTTTTTTTTTTGATATTATTACTATTTCACACAACTTTTATATGTTACACCTCGACAAGTTCTTATATCCTACCGGCCAGAAGACAAACTAAACACGGTTTTATAGACACGATTTTTTTTTTTCGATATTATTACTATTTCATACAACTTTTATATGTTACACCTCGATAAGTTCTTATATCCTACCGGCCAGAAGAAAAACTAAACACGGTTTTATAGACACTAGCGCCCTCTGCCGGCTTGAAGACAAACTAAACACGGTTTATAGACACTAGCGCCCTCTGCCGGCCAGGCGCCAAACTTAACACGGTTTTATAGACACTAGCGCCCTCTGCCGGCCAGGTGCCAAACTCGATACGGTTTTATAGATACTAGCGCCCGCTGCAGGCCAGAAGCCACACTTAACACGAATTTACAGACACTAGCGCCCTCTGCCGGCCAGAAGCCACACTTAACACGGTTTTATAGACACTAGCGCCACCTGCCGGCCAGAAGCCACACTCAACACGGTTTATAGACACTAGCGCCCTCTGCCGGCCAGGCGCCAAACTTGACACGGTTTTATAGACACTAGCGCCCTCTGCCGGCCAGACGCCAAACTTGACTCGAATTTACTGACACTAGCGCCCTCTGCCGGCCAGACGCCAAACTTGACACGAATTTACAGACACTAGCGCCCTCTGCCGGCCAGAAGCCACACTTAACACGGTTTTATAGACACTAGCGCCCTCTGCCGGCCAGGCGCCAAACTTGACACGGTTTTATAGACACTAGCGCCCTCTGCCGGCCAACAGACAAACTTAACACGGTTTTATAGACACTAGCGCCACCTGCCGGCCAGGCGCCAAACTTGACACGGTTTTATAGACACTAGCGCCACCTGCCGGCCAAAAGACAAACTAAACACGGTTTTATAGACACTAGCGCCCTCTGCCGGCCAGAAGCCACACTTAACACGGTTTTATAGACACTAGCGCCACCTGCCGGCCAGAAGACAAACTAAACACGGTTTTATAGACACTAGCGCCCTCTGCCGGCCTGAAGACAAACTAAACACGGTTCATAGACACTAGCGCCCTCTGCCGGCCAGGCGCCAAACTTGACACGGTTTTATAGACACGATTTTTTTTTTCGATATTATTACTATTTCATACAACTTTTATATGTTACACCTCGACAAGTTCTTATATCCTACCGGCCAGAAGCCACACTTAACACGGTTTTATAGACACTAGCGCCCTCTGCCGGCCTGAAGACAAACTAAACACGGTTTATAGACACTAGCGCCCTCTGCCGGCCAGGCGCCAAACTTGACACGGTTTTATAGACACGATTTTTTTTTTTTTTTCGATATTATTACTATTTCATACAACTTTTATATGTTACACCTCGACAAGTTCTTATATCCTACCGGCCAGAAGACAAACTAAACACGGTTTTATAGACACGATTTTTTTTTTTCGATATTATTACTATTTCATACAACTTTTATATGTTACACCTCGACAAGTTCTTATATCCTACTGGCCAGAAGAAAAACTAAACACGGTTTTATAGACACTAGCGCCACCTGTTGTCCAAATGCCGAACTTATCACGGTTTTATAGACACTAGCGCCCTCTGCCGGCCAACAGACAAACTTAACACGGTTTTATAGACACTAGCGCCACCTGCCGGCCAGGCGCCAAACTTGACACGGTTTTATAGACACTAGCGCCACCTGCCGGCCAGAAGACAAACTAAACACGAATTTACAGACACTAGCGCCCTCTGCCGGCCAGAAGCCACACTTAACACGGTTTTATAGACACTAGCGCCCTCTGCCGGCCTGAAGACAAACTAAACACGGTTTATAGACACTAGCGCCCTCTGCCGGCCAGGCGCCAAACTTGACACGGTTTTATAGACACGATTTCTTTTTTTTCGATATTATTACTATTCCATACAACTTTTATATGTTACACCTCGACAAGTTCTTATATCCTACCGGCCAGAAGCCACACTTAACACGGTTTTATAGACACTAGCGCCCTCTGCCGGCTAGGTGCCAAACTTGACACGGTTTTATAGACACGATTTTTTTTTTCGATATTATTACTATTTCATACAACTTTTATATGTTACACTTTGACAAGTTCTTATATCCTACCGGCCAGAAGACAAACTAAATACGGTTTTATAGACACGATTTTTTTTTTTCGATATTATTACTATTTCATACAACTTTTATATGTTACACCTCGACAAGTTCTTATATCCTACCGGCCAGAAGAAAAACTAAACACGGTTTTATAGACACTAGCGCCACCTGTTCGCCAAACGCCAAACTTAACACGGTTTTATAGACACTAGCGCCCTCTGCCGGCCAGAAGCCACACTTTACACGAATTTACAGACACTAGCGCCCTCTGCCGGCCAGGCGCCAAACTTAACACGGTTTTATAGACACTAGCGCCCTCTGCCGGCCAGGCGCCAAACTCGACACGGCTTTATAGATACTAGCGCCCTCTGCCGGCCATGCGCCAAACTTGACACGGTTTTATAGACACTAGCGCCCTCTGCCGGCCAGACGCCAAACTTGACACGAATTTACAGACACTAGCGCCCTCTGCCGGCCAGAAGCCACACTCAACACGGTTTTATAGACACTAGCGCCCTCTGCCGGCCAGAAGCCACACTTAACACGGTTTTATAGACACTAGCGCCACCTGCCGGCCAGAAGACAAACTAAACACGGTTTTATAGACACTAGCGCCCTCTGCCGGCCAAACGCCAAACTTATCACGGTTTTATAGACACTAGCGCCCTCTGCCGGCCAAACGCCAAACTTAACACGGTTTTATAGACACTAGCGCCCTCTACCAGCCAAACGCCACACTTAACACGGTTTATAGACACTAGCGCCCTCTGCCGGCCAGGCGCCAAACTTAACACGGTTTTATAGACACTAGCGCCCTCTGCCGGCCAGGCGCCAAACTCGACACGGCTTTATAGATACTAGCGCCCTCTGCCGGCCAGAAGCCACACTTAACACGGTTTTATAGACACTAGCGCCCTCTGCCGGCCAGACGCCAAACTTGACACGAATTTACAGACACTAGCGCCCTCTGCCGGCCAGAAGCCACAATCAACACGGTTTTATAGACACTAGCGCCACCTGCCGGCCGGAAGCCACACTTAACACGGTTTATAGACACTAGCGCCCTCTGCCGGCCAGGCGCCACACTTGACACGGTTTTATAGACACTAGCGCCCTCTGCCGGCCAGGCGCCAAACTAAACACGGTTTTATAGACACTAGCGCCCTCTGCCGGCCAGAAGCCACACTTAACACGGTTTCATAGACACTAGCGCCCTCTGCCGGCCAGGCGCCAAACTAAACACGGTTTTATAGACACTAGCGCCCTCTGCCGGCCAGAAGCCACACTTAACACGGTTTCATAGACACTAGCGCCACCTGCCGGCCAGAAGACAAACTAAACACGGTTTTATAGACACTAGCGCCCTCTGCCGGCCTGAAGACAAACTAAACACGGTTCATAGACACTAGCGCCCTCTGCCGGCCAGACGCCAAACTTGACACGATTTTACAGACACTAGCGCCCTCTGCCTGCCAGAAGCCACACTTAACACGGTTTTATAGACACTAGCGCCCTCTGCCGGCCAGGCGCCAAACTAAACACGGTTTTATAGACACTAGCGCCCTCTGCCGGCCAGAAGCCACACTTAACACGGTTTCATAGACACTAGCGCCACCTGCCGGCCAGAAGACAAACTAAACACGGTTTTATAGACACTAGCGCCCTCTGCCGGCCTGAAGACAAACTAAACACGGTTCATAGACACTAGCGCCCTCTGCCGGCCAGGCGCCAAACTTGACACGGTTTTATAGACACGATTTTTTTTTTCGATATTATTACTATTTCATACAACTTTTATATGTTACACCTCGACAAGTTCTTATATCCTACCGGCCAGAAGCCACACTTAACACGGTTTTATAGACACTAGCGCCCTCTGCCGGCCTGAAGACAAACTAAACACGGTTTATAGACACTAGCGCCCTCTGCCGGCCAGGCGCCAAACTTGACACGGTTTTATAGACACGATTTTTTTTTTTTTCGATATTATTACTATTTCATACAACTTTTATATGTTACACCTCGACAAGTTCTTATATCCTACCGGCCAGAAGACAAACTAAACACGGTTTTAGAGACACGATTTTTTTTTTTCGATATTATTACTATTTCATACAACTTTTATATGTTACACCTCGACAAGTTCTTATATCCTACCGGCCAGAAGAAAAACTAAACACGGTTTTATAGACACTAGCGCCACCTGTTGTCCAAATGCCAAACTTAACACGGTTTTATAGACACTAGCGCCCTCTGCCGGCAAACAGACAAACTTAACACGGTTTTATAGACACTAGCGCCACCTGCCGGCCAGGCGCCAAACTTGACACGGTTTTATAGACACTAGCGCCACCTGCCGGCCAGAAGACAAACTAAACACGAATTTACAGACACTACCGCCCTCTGCTGGCCAGAAGCCACACTCAACACGGTTTTATAGACACTAGCGCCCTCTGCCGGCCTGAAGACAAACTAAACACGGTTTATAGACACTAGCGCCCTCTGCCGGCCAGGCGCCAAACTTGACACGGTTTTATAGACACGATTTTTTTTTTTTCGATATTATTACTATTCCATACAACTTTTATATGTTACACCTCGACAAGTTCTTATATCCTACCGGCCAGAAGCCACACTTAACACGGTTTTATAGACACTAGCGCCCTCTGCCGGCTAGGTGCCAAACTTGACACGGTTTTATAGACACGATTTTTTTTTTTCGATATTATTACTATTTCATACAACTTTTATATGTTACACCTTGACAAGTTCTTATATCCTACCGGCGAGAAGACAAACTAAACACGGTTTTATAGACACGATTTTTTTTTTTTTTCGATATTATTACTATTTCATACAACTTTTATATGTTACACCTCGACAAGTTGTTATATCCTACCGGCCAGAAGAAAAACTAAACACGGTTTTATAGACACTAGCGCCCTCTGCCGGCCAGGCGCCAAACTCGACACGGCTTTATAGATACTAGCGCCCTCTGCCGGCCATGCGCCAAACTTGACACGGTTTTATAGACACTAGCGCCCTCTGCCGGCCAGACGCCAAACTTGACACGAATTTACAGACACTAGCGCCCTCTGCCGGCCAGAAGCCACACTCAACACGGTTTTATAGACACTAGCGCCACCTGCCGGCCAGAAGCCACACTTAACACGGTTTATAGACACTAGCGCCCTCTGCCGGCCAGGCGCCACACTTGACACGGTTTTATAGACACTAGCGCCCTCTGCCGGCCAGACGCCAAACTTGACACGAATTTACTGACACTAGCGCCCTCTGCCGGCCAGATGCCAAACTTGACACGATTTTACAGACACTAGCGCCCTCTGCCGGCCAGAAGCCACACTTAACACGGTTTTATAGACACTAGCGCCCTCTGCCGGCCAGGCGCCAAACTTGACACGGTTTTATAGACACTAGCGCCCTCTGCCGGCCAGACGCCAAACTTGACACGAATTTACAGAAACTAGCGCCCTCTACCGGCCAGAAGCCACACTCAACACGGTTTTATAGACACTAGCGCCACCTGCCGGCCAGAAGCCACACTTAACACGGTTTATAGACACTAGCGCCCTCTGCCGGCCAGGCGCCACACTTGACACGGTTTTATAGACACTAGCGCCCTCTGCCGGCCAGACGCCAAACTTGACACGAATTTACTGACACTAGCGCCCTCTGCCGGCCAGACGCCAAACTTGACACGATTTTACAGACACTAGCGCCCTCTGCCGGCCAGAAGCCACACTTAACACGGTTTTATAGACACTAGCGCCCTCTGCCGGCCAGGCGCCAAACTTGACACGGTTTTATAGACACTAGCGCCCTCTGCCGGCCAACAGACAAACTTAACACGGTTTTATAGACACTAGCGCCCTCTGCCGGCCAGGCGCCAAACTCGACACGGCTTTATAGATACTAACGCCCTCTGCCGGCCAGAAGCCACACTTAACACGGTTTTATAGACACTAGCGCCCTCTGCCGGCCAGGCGCCAAACTTGACACGGTTTTATAGACACTAGCGCCCTCTGCCGGCCAGACGCCAAACTTGACACGAATTTACAGACACTAGCGCCCTATGCCGGCCAGAAGCCACACTCAACACGGTTTTATAGACACTAGCGCCACTTGCCGGCCAGAAGCCACACTTAACACGGTTTATAGACACTAGCGCCCTCTGCCGGCCAGGCGCCACACTTGACACGGTTTTATAGACACTAGCGCCCTCTGCCGGCCAGACGCCAAACTTGACACGAATTTACTGACACTAGCGCCCTCTGCCGGCCAGACGCCAAACTTGACACGATTTTACAGACACTAGCGCCCTCTGCCGGCCAGAAGCCACACTTAACACGGTTTTATAGACACTAGCGCCCTCTGCCGGCCAGGCGCCAAACTTCACACGGTTTTATAGACACTAGCGCCCTCTGCCGGCCAACAGACATACTTAACACGGTTTTATAGACACTAGCGCCACCTGCCGGCCAGGCGCCAAACTTGACACGGTTTTATAGACACTAGCGCCACCTGCCGGCCAGAAGACAAACTAAACACGGTTTTATAGACACTAGCGCCCTCTGCCGGCCAGAAGCCACACTTAACACGGTTTTATAGGCACTAGCGCCACCTGCCGGCCAGAAGACAAACTAATTACGATTTTATAGACACTAGCGCCCTCTGCTGGCCAGAAGCCACACTTAACACGAATTTACAGACACTAGCGTCCTCTGCCGGCCAGAAGCCACACTTAACACGAATTTACAGACACTAGCGCCCTCTGCCGGCCAGAAGCCACACTTAACACGGTTTTATAGACACTAGCGCCCTCTGCCGGCCTGAAGACAAACTAATCACGGTTTATAGACACTAGCGCCATCTGCCGGCCAGGCGCCAAACTTGACACGGTTTTATAGACACGATTTTTTTTTTTCGATATTATTACTATTTCATACAACTTTTATATGTTACACCTCGACAAGTTCTTATATCCTACCGGCCAGAAGACAAACTAAACACGGTTTTATAGACACGATTTTTTTTTTTTCGATATTATTACTATTTCATACAACTTTTATATGTTACACCTCGATAAGTTTTTATATCCTACCGGCCAGAAGAAAAACTAAACACGGTTTTATAGACACTAGCGCCACCTGTTGGCCAAACGCCAAACTTAACACGGTTTTATAGACACTAGCGTCCTCTGCCGGCCAGAAGCCACACTTAACACGAATTTACAGACACTAGCGCCCTCTGCCGGCCAGAAGCCACACTTAACACGGTTTTATAGACACTAGCGCCCTCTGCCGGCCTGAAGACAAACTAATCACGGTTTATAGACACTAGCGCCATCTGCCGGCCAGGCGCCAAACTTGACACGGTTTTATAGACACTAGCGCCACCTGCCGGCCAGAAGACAAACTAAACACGGTTTTATAGACACTAGCGCCCTCTGCCGGCCAGAAGCCACACTTAACACGGTTTTATAGGCACTAGCGCCACCTGCCGGCCAGAAGACAAACTAATTACGATTTTATAGACACTAGCGCCCTCTGCTGGCCAGAAGCCACACTTAACACGAATTTACAGACACTAGCGTCCTCTGCCGGCCAGAAGCCACACTTAACACGAATTTACAGACACTAGCGCCCTCTGCCGGCCAAACCCAAAGCTTAACACAGTTTTATAGACACTAGCGCCCTCTGCCGGCCTGAAGACAAACTAAACACGGTTGTTAGACACTAGCGCCCTCTGCCGGCTAGGCGCCAAACTTGACACGGTTTTATAGACACGATTTTTTTTTTTCGATATTATTACTATTTCATACAACTTTTATATGTTACACCTCGACAAGTTCTTATATCCTACCGGCCAGAAGACAAACTAAACACGGTTTTATAGACACGATTTTTTTTTTTTGGTATTATTACTATTTCATACAACTTTTATATGTTACACCTCGATAAGTTTTTATATCCTACCGGCCAGAAGAAAAACTAAACACGGTTTTATAGACACTAGCGCCACCTGTTGGCCAAACGCCAAACTTAACACGGTTTTATAGACACTAGCGCCCTCTGCCGGCCAGGCGCCAAACTCGACACGGTTTTATAGACACTAGCGCCCTCTGCCGGCCAGAAGCCACACTTAACACGAATTTACAGAGACTAGCGCCCTCTGCCGGCCAGAAGCCACACTTAACACGAATTTACAGACACTAGCGCCCTCTGCCGGCCAGAAGCCACACTTAACACGGTTTTATAGACACTAGCGCCCTCTGCCGGCCTGAAGACAAACTAAACACGGTTTATAGACACTAGCGCCCTCTGCCGGCCAGGCGCCAAACTCGACACTGTTTTATAGATACTAGCGCCCTCTGCCGGCCAGAAGCCACACTTAACACGGTTTTATAGACACTAGCGCCCTCTGCCGGCCAGGCGCCAAAAGTGACACGGTTTTATAGACACTAGCGCCCTCTGCCGGCCAACAGACAAACTTAACACGGTTTTATAGACACTAGCGCCACCTGCCGGCCAGGCGCCAAACTTGACACGGTTTTATAGACACTAGCGCCACCTGCCGGCCAGAAACCACACTTAACACGAATTTACAGACACTAGCGCCCTCTGCCAGCCAGGCGCCAAACTTGACACGGTTCTATAGACACTAGCGCCCTCTGCCGGCCACACGCCAAACTTGACACGAATTTACAGACACTAGCGCCCTCTGCCGGCCAGAAGCCACACTCAACACGGTTTTATAGACACTAGCGCCACCTGCCGGCCAGAAGCCACACTTAACACGGTTTATAGACACTAGCGCCCTCTGCCGGCCAGGCGCCACACTTGACACGGTTTTATAGACACTAGCGCCCTCTGCCGGCCAGACGCCAAACTTGACACGAATTTACTGACACTAGCGCCCTCTGCCGGCCAGACGCCAAACTTGACACGAATTTACAGACACTAGCGCCCTCTGCCGGCCAGAAGCCACACTTAACACGGTTTTATAGACACTAGCGCCCTCTGCCGGCCTGAAGACAAACTAAACACGGTTTATAGACACTAGCGCCCTCTGCCGGCCAGGCGCCAAACTTAACACGGTTTTATAGACACTAGCGCCCTCTGCCGGCCAGGCGCCAAACTTGACACGGTTTTATAGACACTAGCGCCCTCTGCCGGCCAGACGCCAAACTTGACACGAATTTACAGACACTAGCGCCCTCTGCCGGCCAGAAGCCACACTAAACACGGTTTTATAGACACTAGCGCCACCTGTTGGCCAAACGCCAAACTTAACACGGTTTTATAGACACTAGCGCCCTCTGCCGGCCAGGCGCCAAACTCGACACGGTTTTATAGACACTAGCGCCCTCTGCCGGCCAGAAGCCACACTTAACACGAATTTACAGAGACTAGCGCCCTCTGCCGGCCAGAAGCCACACTTAACACGAATTTACAGACACTAGCGCCCTCTGCCGGCCAGAAGCCACACTTAACACGGTTTTATAGACACTAGCGCCCTCTGCCGGCCTGAAGACAAACTAAACACGGTTTATAGACACTAGCGCCCTCTGCCGGCCAGGCGCCAAACTCGACACTGTTTTATAGATACTAGCGCCCTCTGCCGGCCAGAAGCCACACTTAACACGGTTTTATAGACACTAGCGCCCTCTGCCGGCCAGGCGCCAAAAGTGACACGGTTTTATAGACACTAGCGCCCTCTGCCGGCCAACAGACAAACTTAACACGGTTTTATAGACACTAGCGCCATCTGCCGGCCAGGCGCCAAACTTGACACGGTTTTATAGACACTAGCGCCACCTGCCGGCCAGAAACCACACTTAACACGAATTTACAGACACTAGCGCCCTCTGCCGGCCAGGCGCCAAACTTGACACGGTTTTATAGACACTAGCGCCCTCTGCCGGCCACACGCCAAACTTGACACGAATTTACAGACACTAGCGCCCTCTGCCGGCCAGAAGCCACACTCAACACGGTTTTATAGACACTAGCGCCACCTGCCGGCCAGAAGCCACACTTAACACGGTTTATAGACACTAGCGCCCTATGCCGGCCAGGCGCCACACTTGACACGGTTTTATAGACACTAGCGCCCTCTGCCGGCCAGACGCCAAACTTGACACGAATTTACTGACACTTGCGCCCTCTGCCGGCCAGACGCCAAACTTGACACGAATTTACAGACACTAGCGCCCTCTGCCGGCCAGAAGCCACACTTAACACGGTTTTATAGACACTAGCGCCCTCTGCCGGCCTGAAGACAAACTAAACACGGTTTATAGACACTAGCGCCCTCTGCCGGCCAGGCGCCAAACTTAACACGGTTTTATAGACACTAGCGCCCTCTGCCGGCCAGGCGCCAAACTTGACACGGTTTTATAGACACTAGCGCCCTCTGCCGGCCAGACGCCAAACTTGACACGAATTTACAGACACTAGCGCCCTCTGCCGGCCAGAAGCCACACTTAACACGGTTTTATAGACACTAGCGCCACCTGCCGGCCAGAAGCCACACTCAACACGGTTTATAGACACTAGCGCCCTCTGCCGGCCAGGCGCCAAACTTGACACGGTTTTATAGACACTAGCACCCTCTGCCGGCCAGGCGCCAAACTTGACACGAATTTACAGACACTAGCGCCCTCTGCCGGCCAGAAGCCACACTTAACACGGTTTTATAGACACTAGCGCCCTCTGCCGGCCAGGCGCCAAACTGGACACGGTTTTATAGACACTAGCGCCCTCTGCCGGCCAGAAGACAAACTAAACACGGTTTTATAGACACTAGCGCCCTCTGCCGGCCAGAAGCCACACTTAACACGGTTTTATAGACACTAGCGCCACCTGCCGGCCAGAAGCCACACTCAACACGGTTTATAGACACTAGCGCCCTCTGCCGGCCAGGCGCCAAACTTGACACGGTTTTATAGACACTAGCACCCTCTGCCGGCCAGGCGCCAAACTTGACACGAATTTACAGACACTAGCGCCCTCTGCCGGCCAGAAGCCACACTTAACACGGTTTTATAGACACTAGCGCCCTCTGCCGGCCAGGCGCCAAACTGGACACGGTTTTATAGACACTAGCGCCCTCTGCCGGCCAGAAGACAAACTAAACACGGTTTTATAGACACTAGCGCCACCTGCCGGCCAGAAGACAAACTAAACACGGTTTTATAGACACTAGCGCCCTCTGCCGGCCTGAAGACAAACTAAACACGGTTCATAGACACTAGCGCCCTCTGCCGGCCAGGCGCCAAACTTGACACGGTTTTATAGACACGATTTTTTTTTTCGATATTATTACTTTTCATACAACTTTTATATGTTACACCTCGACAAGTTCTCATATCCTACCGGCCAGAAGCCACACTTAACACGGTTTTATAGACACTAGCGCCCTCTGCCGGCCTGAAGACAAACTAAACACGGTTTATAGACACTAGCGCCCTCTGCCGGCCAGGCGCCAAACTTGACACGGTTTTATAGACACGATTTTTTTTTTTCGATATTATTACTATTTCATACAACTTTTATATGTTACACCTCGACAAGTTCTTATATCCTACCGGCCAGAAGACAAACTAAACACGGTTTTATAGACACGATTTTTTTTTTTCGATATTATTACTATTTCATACAACTTTTATATGTTACACCTCGACAAGTTCTTATATCCTACCGGCCAGAAGAAAAACTAAACACGGTTTTATATACACTAGCGCCACCTGTTGTCCAAATGCCAAACTTAACACGGTTCTATAGACACTAGCGCCCTCTGCCGGCCAGGCGCCAGACTCAACACGGTTTTATAGACACTAGCGCCCTCTGCCGGCCAGAAGCCACACTTAACACGAATTTACAGACACTAGCGCCCTCTGCCGGCCAGAAGCCACACTTAACATGAATTTACAGACACTAGCGCCCTCTGCCGGCCAGAAGCCACACTTAACACGAATTTACAGACACTAGCGCCCTCTGCCGGCCAGGCGCCAAACTTGACACGGTTTTATAGACACTAGCGCCCTCTGCCGGCCAGACGCCAAACTTGACACGAATTTACTGACACTAGCGCCCTCTGCCGGCCAGACGCCAAACTTGACACGAATTTACAGACACTAGCGCCCTCTGCCGGCCAGAAGCCACACTTAACACGGTTTTATAGACACTAGCGCCCTCTGCCGGCCAACAGACAAACTTAACACGGTTTTATAGACACTAGCGCCACCTGCCGGCCAGGCGCCAAACTTGACACGGTTTCATAGACACTAGCGCCACCTGCCGGCCAGAAGACAAACTAAACACGGTTTTATAGACACTAGCGCCCTCTGCCGGCCAGAAGCCACACTTAACACGGTTTTATAGACACTAGCGCCACCTGCCGGCCAGAAGACAAACTAAACACGGTATTATAGACACTAGCGCCCTCTGCCCGCCAGAAGCCACACTTAACACGGTTTTATAGACACTAGCGCCACCTGCCGGCCAGAAGACAAACTAAACACGGTTTTATAGACACTAGCGCCCTCTGCCGGCCAAACGCCAAACTTAACACGGTTTTATAGACACTAGCGCCCTCTGCCGGCCAAACGCCAAACTTAACACGGTTTTATAGACACTAGCGCCCTCTGCCGGCCAGGCGCCAAACTCGACACGGTTTTATAGATACTAGCGCCCTCTGCCGCCCAGAAGCCACACTTAACACGGTTTTATAGATACTAGCGCCACCTGCCGGCCAGGCGCCAAACTTGACACGGTTTTATAGACACTAGCGCCCTCTACCGGCCAGACGCCAAACTTGACACGAATTTACTGACACTAGCGCCACCTGCCGGCCAGGCGCCAAACTTGACACGGTTTTATAGACACTAGCGCCCTCTGCCGGCCAGAAGCCACACTTAACACGGTTTTATAGACACTAGCGCCCTCTGCCGGCCAGGCGCCAAACTTGACACGGTTTTATAGACACTAGCGCCCTCTGCCGGCCAACAGACAAACTTAACACGGTTTTATAGACACTAGCGCCACCTGCCGGCCAGGCGCCAAACTTGACACGGTTTTATAGACACTAGCGCCACCTGCCGGCCAGAAGACAAACTAAACACGGTTTTATAGACACTAGCGCCCTCTGCCGGCCAGAAGCCACACTTAACACGGTTTTATAGTTACTAGCGCCACCTGCCGGCCAGAAGACAAACTAAACACGGTTTTATAGACACTAGCGCCCTCTGCCGGCCAAACGCCAAACTTAACACGGTTTTATAGACACTAGCGCCCTCTGCCGGCCAAACGCCAAACTTAACACGGTTTTATAGACACTAGCGCCCTCTACCAGCCAAACGCCACACTTAACACGGTTTTATAAACACTAGCACCCTCTGCCGGCCAGAAGCCACACTAAACACGGTTTTATAGACACTAGCGCCACCTGCCGGCCAGAAGACAAACTTAACACGGTTTTATAGACACTAGCGCCCTCTGCCGGCCAAACGCCAAACTTAACACGGTTTTATAGACACTTGCGCCCTCTACCGGCCAAACGCCACACTTAACACGGTTTTATAAACACTAGCGCCCTCTGCCGGCCAGAAGCCACACTAAACACGGTTTTATAGACACTAGCGCCACCTGCTGGCCAGAAGAAAAACTAAACAATTTGAGACGAATTTTTTTCTCAAAAAATTCCACATAAAAATTAATATTATCTACAGATCAGCAGCTAAAACGTGGTAATGAGGAAAAATCGAAAAAAGACCATAAGTACTATCATAGAAAAAATACACCTCTTTTCCCTTGGTTATACAAGGCGAGTTATAGAGCTTTGACTTTGAGCTTCTGCAACGGAATTCGACATTTCAAAGGGTACCCCTGTGGAATGAAAATGGAGAAAAAATCGTTTGGCTCCGATTTCAACCAAATTTTGTACATGGGGGTTAAATGATATGGGGATTCGACAAGAGATGTCAGTTTTCGGAAAAAAAAATTTTGACAAGGGGAAAATCCGTGAAAATCCTTGAAAATTGAATTTTCGTCAAAACGATACTTCCAATCTAAAAACTAATACTTTTTCTGAAATCTCCGGCGACGAATATATGATATTTGATATTTTCCGCCATACTTTTAGACGAACCCATATTTTCAAAAATTTAGCCACAAAACCGAGAAATTTCCTGAATATTGTTGTCATCCCTGAGTATAAAATTGCAAAAATTCGAAACATTGAGAGTTATCATGCTATTTATGTTATCAATCGATTGAGAAAATCTTCATTTCACCTATTGGTCTCATTGCAATTCTTCATTCCCATATATACGCGTATTATACTGGGTGAAAGTCGAGACAAGTTTTTTTCTCAAAAAAATTCACATAAAAATTCATATTATCTACAGATCCGCAGCTGAAACGTGGTAATGAGGAAAAATCGGAAGAAGACCATAGGTGCTATAATAGAAAAAATATACCTCCTCTCCCTTGATTATACAAGGCGAGTTATAGTGCTTTGAATTTGAGCTTTTGCATCGGAATTCGACATTTCAAAGGGTATCCCTGTGGAATAAAAATGGAGAAAAATCTTTTGACTCCGATTTCAACCAAATTCCGTACATGGGGGTTGAATTATATTGGGATTCGATAGAAATTGTCAGTTTTCAGGAAAAAAAATTTTGAGAAGTGGAAAATCCGTGAAAATCCTTGGAAATTGAATTTTCGCCAAAACGATACAACGTTTTCGAAATCTATTTTCGCCATTTTAAGTCCAAACACATCATTTCTTATATATTTGAGTGAGTTTGCATCCAACTTGGTCAGATATCGTCGATTTACAACCATTGATGACAGTTGATGTCGATTGTAACTTTCTTTTGATTGAACATTTTCGAAATCTAATTCTGCCATTTTAAGTCCAAACACATAAACTCTCATATATTTGAGTAAGTTTGCAACTAACTTGGTGAGATATCGTCGATTAACATCCATTGAAGCCCATTGAGGTCGATTATCACTCTGTTTTGATTGAACATTTTCGCAATCTATTTCCGACATTTTGAGTCCAAACACATCATTTATTATATATTCGAGTGAATTTGCATCTAACTTGGTGAGATATCGTCGATTTACATCCATTGAAGCCTATTGAGGTCGATGATCACTATGTTTTGATTGAATATTTTTGGGATCTATTTCCGACATTTTAAGACCAAACACATCATTTCTTATATATTTGAGTGAATTCGCATCTAACTTGGTAAGATATCGTCGATATACATCCATTGAAGCCTATTGAGGTCGATGATCACTATGTTTTGATTGTAAATTTTCGAATTCTATTTCCGGTATTTTAAGTCCAACCACATCATATATTTGAGTGAATTTGCATCTAACTTGGTAAGATATCGTCGATTTACATCCATCGCAGCCCATTGAGGTCGATGATCACTATGTTTTGATTGTGTATTTTCGAATTCTATTTCCGGTATTTTAAATCCAAACACATCATATATTCAAGTGAATTTGCATCTAACATGGTAAGATATCGTCGATTTACATGCAATGAAGCCGATTGAGGTCGATGGTCACTATGTTTTGATTGAACATTTTCGAAATTCATTTCCGCCAATTTAAGTCCAAACACATCATATATTTAAGTGAATTTGCATCTAACATGGTAAGATATCGTCGCTTTACATCTATTGAAGCCCATTGAGGTCGATGATGACTATGTTTTGATTGAATATTTTCGAAATCTATTTCCAACATTTTGAGTCCAAACACATCATTTCTTATATATTTGAATGAATTTGCATCTAACATGGTATGATATCGTCGATTTACATCCAATGAAACCCATTGAGGTCGATGGTCACTCTGTTTTGATTGAACATTTTCGAAACATATTTCCGCCATTTTAAGTACAAACACATCATATATTTGAGTGAATTTGCATCTAACATGGTAAGATATCGTCGATTTACATCCAATGAAGCCCATTTAGGTCGAAGGTCACTATGTTTTGATTGAACATTTTCGAAATTCCTTTCCGCCAATTTAAGTCCAAACACATCATATATTTGAGCGAATTTGCATCTAACATGGTAAGATATCGTCGCTCTACATCTATTGAAGCCCATTGAGGTCGATGATGACTATGTTTGGATTGAACATTTTCGAAATCTATTCCCGCCATTTTAAGTCCAAACACATAAATTTGAGTGAATTTGCATCTAACATAGTAAGATATCGTCGATTTACATCCATTGAAGCCCATTGAGGTCGATGGTCACTCTGTTTTGATTGAACATTTTCGAAAACTAATTCTGCCATTTTAAGTCCAAACACATCAATTCTTATATATTTGAGTGAGTTTGCATCTAACTTCATCAGATATCGTCGATTCACATCCATTCAATCCTATTGAGGTCGACTGTCACTCTGATTTGATTCAACATTTTCAAAATCTATTCCCGCCATTTTAAGTGAAAACACATCATATATTCGAGTACATTTGCATCTAACATGATAAGATATCATCGATTTACATCCAATGAAGCCCATTGTGGTCGATGATCACTATGTTTTGATTGAACATTTCTGAAATCTACTTCCGTCATTTTAAGTCCAAACACATCATATATTTGAGTGAATTTGGATTTTACATGGTAAGATATCGTCGATTTACATCCAATGAAGCCCATTGAGGTCGATGGTCACTATGTTTTGATTGAACATTTTCGAAATCTATTCCCGCCATTTTAAGTCCAAACACATCATATATTTGAGTGAATTTGCATCTAACATGGTAAGATATCGTCGATTTACATCCAATGAAGCCCATTGAGGTCGATGATCACTATGTTTTGATTGAACATTTTCGAAATCTATTTCTGCCATTTTAAGTGCAAACACATCATATATTTGAGTGAATTTGTATCTAACGTGGTAAGATATCGTCGATTTACATCCATTGAAGCCTATTGAGGTCGATGATCACTATGTTTTGATTGAACATTTTCGAAATTTATTTCCGCCATTTTAAATTCAAACACATCATATATTTGAGTGAATTTGCATCTAACATGGTAAGATATCGTCGATTTACAACCATTGATGCCAGTTGAGGTCGATTGTAACATTGTTTTGATTGAACATTTTCGAAATCTATTTCCGCAATTTTAAGTTCGAACACATCATTTCTTACATATTTGAGTGAATTTGCATCTAACTTGGTGAGATATCGTCGATTTACATCCATTGAAGCCTATTGAGGTCGATGATCACTATGTTTTGATTGAATATTTTTGGAATCTATTTCCGACATTTTAAGACCAAACACATCATTTCTTATATATTTGAGTGAATTTGCATCTAACTTGGTAAGATATCGTCGATTTCTATCCATTGAAGCCCATTGAGGTCGATGGTCACTCTGTTTTGATTGAACATTTTCGAAACACATTTCCGCCATTCTAAGTCCAAACACATCATATATTTGAGTGAATTTGCATCTAACATGGTAAGATATCGTCGATTTATATCCATTGGAGCCCATTGAGGTCGATGGTCACTCTGTTTTGATTGAACATTCTCGAAATCTATTTCCGACATTTTGAGTTCAAACACATCATTTCTTATATATTCGAGTTAATTTGTATCTAACTTGGTGATATATCGTCAATTTACATCCATTGGAGCCCATTGAGGTCGATGGTCACTCTGTTTTGATTGAACATTCTCGAAATCTATCTCCGACATTTTGAGTCCAAACTCATCATTTCTTATATATTCGAGTTAATTTGTATCTAACTTGGTGAGATATCGTCGATTTACATCCAATGGAGCCCATTGAGGTCGATGGTCACTCTGTTTTGATTGAACATTCTCGAAATCTATTTCCGACATTTTGAGTCCAAACACATCATTTCTTACATATTTGAGTGAATTTGCATCTAACTTGGTGAGATATCGTCGATTTACATCCATTGAAGCCTATTGAGGTCGATGATCACTATGTTTTGATTGAATATTTTTGGAATCTATTTCCGACATTTTAAGACCAAACACATCATTTCTTATATATTTGAGTGAATTTGCATCTAACTTGGTAAGATATCGTCGATTTCTATCCATTGAAGCCCATTGAGGTCGATGGTCACTCTGTTTTGATTGAACATTTTCGAAACACATTTCCGCCATTCTAAGTCCAAACACATCATATATTTGAGTGAATTTGCATCTAACATGGTAAGATATCGTCGATTTATATCCATTGGAGCCCATTGAGGTCGATGGTCACTCTGATTTGATTGAACATTCTCGAAATCTATTTCCGACATTTTGAGTCCAAACACATCATTTCTTATATATTCGAGTTAATTTGTATCTAACATGGTAAGATATCGTCGATTTACATCCATTGGAGCCCATTGAGGTCGATGGTCACTTTGTTTTGATTGAACATTCTCGAAATCTATTTCCGACATTTTGAGTCCAAACACATCATTTCTTATATATTCGGGTTAATTTGTATCTAACTTGGTGAGATATCGTCAATTTACATCCATTGGAGCCCATTGAGGTCGATGGTCACTCTGTTTTGATTGAACATTTTCGAAACACATTTCCGCCATTCTAAGTCCAAACACATCATATATTTGAGTGAATTTGCATCTAACATGGTAAAATATCGTCGATTTACATCCATTGAAGCCCATTGAGGTCGATGGTCACTCTGTTTTGATTGAACATTCTCGAAATCTATTTCCGACATTTTGAGTTCAAACACATCATTTCTTATATATTCGAGTTAATTTGTATCTAACTTGGTGATATATCGTCAATTTACATCCATTGGAGCCCATTGAGGTCGATGGTCACTCTGTTTTGATTGAACATTCTCGAAATCTATCTCCGACATTTTGAGTCCAAACACATCATTTCTTATATATTCGAGTTAATTTGTATCTAACTTGGTGAGATATCGTCGATTTACATCCAATGGAGCCCATTGAGGTCGATGGTCACTCTGTTTTGATTGAACATTCTCGAAATCTATTTCCGACATTTTGAGTCCAAACACATCATTTCTTATATATTCGAGTTAATTTGTATCTAACTTGGTGAGATATCGTCGATTTACATCCAATGGAGCCCATTGAGGTCGATGGTCACTCTGTTTTGATTGAACATTCTCGAAATCTATTTCCGACATTTTGAGTCCAAACACATCATTTCTTATATATTTGAGTGAATTTGCATCTAAAATGGTAAAATATCGTCGATTTACTTCCATTGAAGCCCATTGAGGTCGATGGTCACTCTGTTATGATTGAACATTCTCGAAATCTATCTCCGACATTTTGAGTCCAAACACATCATTTCTTATATATTCGAGTTAATTTGTATCTAACTTGGTGAGATATCGTCAATTTACATCCATTGGAGCCCATTGAGGTCGATGGTCACTCTGTTTTGATTGAACATTTTCGAAATCTATTTCCGACATTTTGAGTCCAAACACATCATTTCTTATATATTCGAGTTATTTTCTATCTAACTTGGTGAGATATCGTCGATTCACATCCATTCAATCCTATTGAGGTCGACTGTCACTCTGATTTGATTCAACATTTTCAAAATCTATTTCCGCAATTTTAAGTAAAAACACATCATATATTCGAGTGAATTTGCATCAAACATGATAAGATATCGTCGATTTACATCCAATGAAGCCCATTGTGGTCGATGATCACTATGTTTTGATTGAACATTTCTGAAATCTACTTCCGTCATTTTAAGTCCAAACACATCATATATTTGAGTGAATTTGGATTTTACATGGTAAGATATCGTCGATTTACATCCAATGAAGCCCATTGAGGTCGATGGTCACTATGTTTTGATTGAACATTTTCGAAATCTATTCCCACCATTTTAAGTCCAAACACATCATATATTTGAGTGAATTTGCATCTAACATGGTAAGATATCGTCGATTTACATCCAATGAAGCCCATTGAGGTCGATGGTAACTCTGTTTTTATTGAATATTTTCGAAATTCATTTCCGACATTTTAAGTTCAAACACATCATTTATTATATATTCGAGTGGATTTGCATGTAACTTGGTGAGATATCGTCGATTTACATCCATTGAAGACCATTGAGGTCGATGATCACTATGTTTTGATTGAACATTTTCGAAATCTATTTCTGCCATTTTAAGTGCAAACACATCATATATTTGAGTGAATTTGCATCTAACTTGGTAAGATATCGTCGATATACATCCATTGAAGCCTATTGAGGTCGATGATCACTATGTTTTGATTGTAAATTTTCGAATTCTATTTCCGGTATTTTAAGTCCAACCACATCATATATTTGAGTGAATTTGCATCTAACTTGGTAAGATATCGTCGATTTACATCCATCGCAGCCCATTGAGGTCGATGATCACTATGTTTTGATTGTGTATTTTCGAATTCTATTTCCGGTATTTTAAGCCCAAACACATCATACATTCAAGTGAATTTGCATCTAACATGGTAAGATATCGTCGATTTACATGCATTGAAGCCGATTGAGGTCGATGGTCACTATGTTTTGATTGAACATTTTCGAAATTCATTTCCGCCAATTTAAGTCCAAACACATCATATATTTAAGTGATTTTGCATCTAACATGGTAAGATATCGTCGCTTTACATCTATTGAAGCCCATTGAGGTCGATTGTAACATTGTTTTGATTGAACATTTTCGAAATCTATTTCCGCAATTTTAAGTTCGAACACATCATTTCTTACATATTTGAGTGAATTTGCATCTAACATGGTAAGATATCGTCGATTTACATCCAATGAAGCCCATTGAGGTCGATGGTAACTCTGTTTTTATTGAATATTTTCGAAATTCATTTCCGACATTTTGAGTTCAAACACATCATTTATTATATATTCGAGTGGATTTGCATGTAACTTGGTGAGATATCGTCGATTTACATCCATTGGAGCCCATTGAGGTCGATGATCACTATGTTTTGATTGAACATTTTCGAAATCTATTTCTGCCATTTTAAGTCCAAACACATCATATATTTGAGTGAGTTTGCATCTAACTTCATCAGATATCGTCGATTCACATCCATTCAATCCTATTGAGGTCGACTGTCAATCTGAATTGATTCAACATTTGCAAAATCTGTTTCCGCCATTTTAGGTCCAAACACATCATATATTTGAGTGAATTTGCATCTTACATGGTAAGATATCGTCGCTTCACATCCAATGAAGCTCATTGAGGTCGATGGTCACTGTGTTTTGATTGAACATTTTCGAAATCTATTCCCGCCATTTTAAGTCCAAACACATCATATATTTGAGTGAGTTTGCATCTAACTTCATCAGATATCGTCGATTCACATCCATTCAATCCTATTGAGGTCGACTGTCAATCTGAATTGATTCAACATTTGCAAAATCTGTTTCCGCCATTTTAGGTCCAAACACATCATATATTCAAGTGAATTTGCATCTAACATGGTAAGATATCGTCGATTTACATGCATTGAAGCCGATTGAGGTCGATGGTCACTATGTTTTGATTGAACATTTTCGAAATTCATTTCCGCCAATTTAAGTCCAAACACATCATATATTTAAGTGAATTTGCATCTAACATGGTAAGATATCGTCGCTTTACATCTATTGAAGCCCATTGAGGTCGATGGTCACTATGTTTTGATTGAACATTTTCGAAATTCATTTCCGCCAATTTAAGTCCAAAAACATCATATATTCAAGTGAATTTGCATCTAACATGGTAAGATATCGTCGATTTACATCCATTGAAGCCCATTGAAGTCGATGATCACTATGTTTTGATTGAACATTTTCGGAATCTATTCCCGCCATTTTAAGTCCAAACACATCATATATTTGAGTGAATTTTTATCTAACATGGTAAGATATCGTCGATTTACATCCATTGAAGCCCATTGAGGTGGATGATCACTTTGTTTTGATTGAACATTTTCGAAATCTATTCCCGCCATTTTAATTCCAAACATATCATATATTTGAGTGAATTTTCATCTATTATGGTAAGATATCGTCGATTTACATCCAATGAAGCCCATTGAGGTCGATGATCACTATGTTTTGATTAAACACTTTCGAAATCAATTTCCGCCATTTTGAAGCCAAACACATCATTTCCCGTATATTTGGTGAGTTTGCATCTAACTTGGTAAGATATCGTCGATTTACATCCATTGAAGCCCATTGAGGTCGATGGTCACTCTGTTTTGATTGAACATTTTCGAAATCTATTCCCGCCATTTTAATTCCAAACATATCATATATTTGAGTGAATTTTCATCTATTATGGTAAGATATCGTCGATTTCTATCCATTGAAGCCCATTGAGGTCGATGGTCACTATGTTTTGATAGAACATTTTCGAAATCTATTCCCGCCATTTTAAGTCCAAACACATCATAAATTTGAGTGAATTTGCATCTAACATGTTAAAATATCGTCGATTTACATCCATTGAAGCCTATTGAGGTCGATGATGAGTATGTTTTGATTGAACATTTTCGAAATCTATTTCCGACATTTTGAGTACAAACACATCATTTCTTATATATTCGAGTGAATTTGCATCTAACTTGGTGAGATATCGTCAATTTACATCCATTTAAGCCATTTGAGGTCGATGATCACTATGTTTTGATTGAACATTTTCGAAATCTATTTCCGCCATTTTAAGTCCAAACAAATCATATATTTGAGTGAATTTGCATCTAACATGGTGAGATGTCGTCGATTTACATCCAGTGAAGCCCATTGAGGTCGATGATCACTATGTTTTGATTGAACATTTTCGAAATCTATTTCCGCCATTTTAAGTCCAAACAAATCATATATTTGAGTGAATTTGCATCTAACTTGGTGAGATGTCGTCGATTTACATCCATTGAAGCCCATTGAGGTCGATGATCACTATGTTTTGTTTGAACATTTTAGAAATCTATTTCCGCAATTTTAAGTCCAAACACATCATTTCTTATATATTCGAGTGAATTTGCATCTAACTTGATGAGATATCGTCAATTTACATCCATTTAAGCCAATTGAGGTCGATGGTCACTATGTTTTGATTGAACATTTTAGAAATCTATTTCCGCAATTTTAAGTCCAAACACATCATTTCTTATATATTTGAGTGAATTTGCATCTAACATGGTAATTTATCGTCGATTTACATCCATTGAAGCCCATTGAGGTCGATGGTCACTATGTTTTGATTGAACATTTTCGAAATTCATTTCCGCCAATTTAAGTCCAAACACATCATATATTTGAGTGAATTTGCATCTAACATGGTAAGGTATCGTCGATTTCTATCCATTGAAGCCCATTGAGGTCGATGGTCACTATGTTTTGATTGAACATTTTCGAAATTCATTTCCGCCATTTTAAGTTCAAACACATCATAAATTTGGGTGAATTTGCATCTAACTTGCTAAGATATCGTCGATTTACCTCCATTGAAGCCCATTGAGGTCGATGATCACTATGTTTTGTTTGAACATTTTAGAAATCTATTTCCGCCATTTTAAGTCCAAATAATTCATATATTTGAGTGAATTTGCATCTAACGTGGTAAGATATCGTCGATTTACATCCATTGAAGCCTATTGATGTCGATGATCACTATGTTTTGATTGAACATTTTCGAAATTTATTTCCGCCATTTTAAATTCAAACACATCATATATTTGAGTGAATTTGCATCTAACTTGGCCAGATATCGTCGATTTACAACCATTGATGCCAGTTGAGGTCGATTGTAACATTGTTTTGATTGAACATTTTCGAAATCTATTACCGCCATTTTAAGTTCGAACACATCATTTCTCACATATTTGAGTGAATTTGCATCTAACATGGTAAGATATCGTCGATTTACATCCATTGAAGCCCATTGAGGTCGATGGTCACTATGTTTTGATTGAACATTTTCGAAATTCATTTCCGCCAATTTAAGTCCAAACACATCATATATTTGAGTGAATTTGCATCTAACATGGTAAGGTATCGTCGATTTCTATCCATTGAAGCCCATTGAGGTCGATGGTCACTATGTTTTGATAGAACATTTTCGAAATCTATTCCCGCCATTTTAAGTCCAAACACATCATAAATTTGAGTGAATTTGCATCTAACATGTTAAAATATCGTCGATTTACATCCATTGAAGCCTATTGAGGTCGATGATGAGTATGTTTTGATTGAACATTTTCGAAATCTATTACCGCCATTTTAAGTTCGAACACATCATTTCTCACATATTTGAGTGAATTTGCATCTAACATGGTAAGATATCGTCGATTTACATCCAATGAAGCCCATTGAGGTCGATGGTCACTCTGTTTTGATTGAAATTTTTCGAAATCTATTTCCAACATTTTGAGTCCAAACACATCATTTCTTATATATTTGAGTGAATTTGCATCTAACTTGGTAAGATATCGTCGATTTACATCCATTGGAGCCCATTGAGGTCGATGATCACTATGTTTTGATTGAACATTTTCGAAACCTATTCCCGCCATTTTAATTCCAAACACATCATATATTTGAGTGAATTTGCATCTAACTTGGTAAGATATCGTCGATTTACATCCATTGGAGCCCATTGAGGTCGATGATCACTATGTTTTGATTGAACATTTTCGAAATCTATTCCCACCATTTTAAGTCCAACACATCATATATTTGAGTGAATTTGCATCTAACATGGTAAGATATTGAGGTCGATGGTCACTATGTTTTGATTGAACATTTTCGAAATCTATTCCCACCATTTTAATTCCAAACACATCATATATTTGAGTGAATTTGCATCTAACATTGTAAGATATTGAGGTCGATGATCACTATGTTTTGATTGAACATTTTCGAAATCTATTCCCACCATTTTAATTCCAAACACATCATATATTTGAGTGAATTTGCATCTAACATGGTGAGATATCGTAGATTTACATCGAATGAAGCCCATTGAGGTCGATGATCACTATGTTTTGTTTGATCATTTTAGAAACCTATTTCCGCCATTTTAAGTCCGAACACATCATTTCTTATATATTTGAGTGAATTTGCATCTAACTTGGTAAGATATCGTCGATTTACATCCATTGAAGCCTATTGAGGCCGATGGTCACTTTGTTTTGATTGTACATTTTCGAATTCTATTTCCGCCATTTTAAGTCCAACACATCATATATTTGAGTGAATTCGCATCTAACATGGTAAGATATTGAGGTCGATGGTCACTATGTTTTGATTGAACATTTTCGAAATCTATTCCCACCATTTTAATTCCAAACACATCATATATTTGAGTGAATTTGCATCTAACATGGTAAGATATTGAGGTCGATGATCACTATGTTTTGATTGAACATTTTCGAAATCTATTCCCACCATTTTAATTCCAAACACATCATATATTTGAGTGAATTTGCATCTAACATGGTGAGATATCGTAGATTTACATCGAATGAAGCCCATTGAGGTCGATGATCACTATGTTTTGTTTGATCATTTTAGAAACCTATTTCCGCCATTTTAAGTCCGAACACATCATTTCTTATATATTTGAGTGAATTTGCATCTAACTTGGTAAGATATCGTCGATTTACATCCATTGAAGCCTATTGAGGCCGATGGTCACTTTGTTTTGATTGTACATTTTCGAATTCTATTTCCGCCATTTTAAGTCCAAACACATCAGATATTTGAGTGAATTTTCATCTAACATGGTAAGATATCTTCGATTTACATCCATTGAAGCCTATTGAGGCCGATGGTCACTTTGTTTTGATTGTACATTTTCGAATTCTATTTCCGCCATTTTAAGTCCAAACACATCAGATATTTGAGTGAATTTGCATCTAACGTGGTAAGATATCTTCGATTTACATCCATTGAAGCCCATTGAGGTCTATGGTCACTCTGTTTTGATTGAATATTTTCGAAATCTATTTCTGACATTTTAAGTACAAACCATCATATATTTTAGTGAATTTGCATCTAACTTGGTAAGATATCGTCGATTTACATCCATTGAAGCCCATTGAGGTCGATGGTCACTCTGTTTTGATTGAATATTTTCGAAATCTATTTCCGACATTTCAAGTCCAAACACATCATTTCTTATATATTTGAGTGAATTTCCATCTAACATGGTAAGATATCTTCGATTTACATCCATTGAAGCCTATTGAGGCCGATGGTCACTTTGTTTTGATTGTACATTTTCGAATTCTATTTCCGCCATTTTAAGTCCAAACACATCAGATATTTGAGTGAATTTGCATCTAACGTGGTAAGATATCTTCGATTTACATCCATTGAAGCCCATTGAGGTCTATGGTCACTCTGTTTTGATTGAATATTTTCGAAATCTATTTCTGACATTTTAAGTACAAACCATCATATATTTTAGTGAATTTGCATCTAACTTGGTAAGATATCGTCGATTTACATCCATTGAAGCCCATTGAGGTCGATGGTCACTCTGTTTTGATTAAATATTTTCGAAATCTATTTCCGACATTTCAAGTCCAAACACATCATTTCTTATATATTTGAGTGAATTTCCATCTAACATGGTAAGATTTCTTCGATTTACATCCATTGAAGCCTATTGAGGCCGATGGTCACTTTGTTTTGATTGTACATTTTCGAATTCTATTTCCGCCATTTTAAGTCCAAACACATCAGATATTTGAGTGAATTTGCATCTAACGTGGTAAGATATCTTCGATTCACATCCATTGAAGCCCATTGAGGTCTATGGTCACTCTGTTTTGATTGAATATTTTCGAAATCTATTTCTGACATTTTAAGTACAAACCATCATATATTTTAGTGAATTTGCATCTAACTTGGTAAGATATCGTCGATTTACATCCATTGAAGCCCATTGAGGTCGATGGTCACTCTGTTTTGATTGAATATTTTCGAAATCTATTTCCGACATTTCAAGTCCAAACACATCATTTCTTATATATTTGAGTGAATTTGCATCTAACTTGGTAAGATATCGTCGATTTACATCCATTGGAGCCCGTTGAGGTCGATGATCACTATGTTTTGATTGAACATTTTCGAAACCTATTCCCGCCATTTTAATTCCAAACACATCATATATTTGAGTGAATTTGCATCTAACATGGTAAGATATTGAGGTCGATGGTCACTATGTTTTGATTGAACATTTTCGAAATCTATTCCCACCATTTTAATTCCAAACACATCATATATTTGAGTGAATTTGCATCTAACATGGTAAGATATTGAGGTCGATGATCACTATGTTTTGATTGAACATTTTCGAAATCTATTCCCACCATTTTAATTCCAAACACATCATATATTTAAGTGAATTTGCATCTAATATGGTGAGATATCGTAGATTTACATCGAATGAAGCCCATTGAGGTCTATGATCACTATGTTTTGTTTGATCGTTTTAGAAACCTATTTCCGCCATTTTAAGTCCGAACACATCATTTCTTATATATTTGAGTGAATTTGCATCTAATATGGTGAGATATCGTAGATTTACATCGAATGAAGCCCATTGAGGTCGATGGTCACTATGTTTTGATAGAACATTTTCGAAATTCATTTCCGCCAATTTAAGTCCAAACACATCATATATTCAAGTGAATTTGCATCTAACATGGTAAGATATCGTCGATTTACATCCATTGAAGCCTATTGAGGCCGATGGTCACTTTGTTTTGATTGTACATTTTCGAATTCTATTTCCGCCATTTTAAGTCCAAACACATCAGATATTTGAGTGAATTTCCATCTAACATGGTAAGATATCTTCGATTTACATCCATTGAAGCCCATTGAGGTCTATGGTCAATCTGTTTTGATTGAATATTTTCGAAATCTATTTCTGACATTTTAAGTACAAACCATCATATATTTGAGTGAATTTGCATCTAACTTGGTAAGATATCGTCGATTTACATCCAATGAAGCCCATTGAGGTCGATGGTCAGTCTATTTTGATTGAACATTTTCGAAACATATTTCCTCCATTATAAGTCCAAACACATCATTTCCCGTATATTTGGTGAGTTTGCATCTAACTTGGTAAGATATCGTCGATTTACATCCATTGAAGCCCATTGAGGTCGATGGTCCTTCTGTTTTGATTCAACATTTTCGAAACATATCTCCGCCATTATAAGTCCAAACACATCATATATTTGAGTGAATTTGCATCTAACATGGTAAGATATCGTCGATTTACATCCATCGCAGCCCATTGAGGTCGATGATCACTATGTTTTGATTGAACATTTTCGAAATCTAT
Source organism: Diorhabda sublineata (assembly GCF_026230105.1). Taxonomy (NCBI): domain Eukaryota; kingdom Metazoa; phylum Arthropoda; class Insecta; order Coleoptera; family Chrysomelidae; genus Diorhabda; species Diorhabda sublineata. The sequence goes on along the minus strand of NC_079484.1, from coordinate 17,039,897 downwards.
TCCCGTCATTTTAAGTCCAAACACATCATATATTTGAGTGAATTTGCATCTAACATGCTAAGATATCGTCGATTTACATCCATCGCAGCCCATTGAGGTCGATGATCACTCTAATTTGATTGAACATTTTGGAAATCTATTCCCGCCATTTTAAGTCCAAACACATCATATAGTTGAGTGAATTTGCATCTTACATGGTAAGATATCGTCGATTTACATCCATCGCAGCCCATTGAGGTCGATGATCACTCTAATTTGATTAAACATTTTCGAAATCTATTCCCGCCATTTTAAGTCCAAACACATCATATATTTGAGTGAATTTGCATCTAACATGGTAAGATATCGTCGATTTACATCCATTGAAGCCCATTGAGGTCGATGGTCACTCTGTTTTGATTGAACATTTTCGAAACATATCTCCGCCATTAAGTCCAAACACATCATATATTTGAGTGAATTTGCATCTAACATGCTAAGATATCGTCGATTTACATCCATCGCAGCCCATTGAGGTCGATGATCACTCTAATTTGATTAAACATTTTCGAAATCTATTCCCGCCATTTTAAGTCCAAACACATCATATAGTTGAGTGAATTTGCATCTAACATGGTAAGATATCGTCGATTTACATCCATTGAAGCCCATTGAGGTCGATGGTCACTCTGTTTTGATTGAACATTTTCGAAACATATCTCCGCCATTAAGTCCAAACACATCATATATTTGAGTGAATTTGCATCTAACATGGTAAGATATCGTCGATTTACATCCATCGCAGCCCATTGAGGTCGATGATCACTATGTTTTGATTGAACATTTTCGAAATCTATTCCCGCCATTTTAAGTCCAAACACATCATATATTTGAGTGAATTTGCATCTAACATGGTAAGATATCGTCGATTTACATCCATCGCAGCCCATTGAGGTCGATGATCACTCTAATTTGATTGAACATTTTCGAAATCTATTCCCGCCATTTTAAGTCCAAACACATCATATAGTTGAGTGAATTTGCATCTAACATGGTAAGATATCGTCGATTTACATCCATTGAAGCCCATTGAGGTCGATGGTCACTCTGTTTTGATTGAACATTTTCGAAATATATCTCCGCCATTATAAGTCCAAACACATCATATATTTGAGTGAATTTGCATCTAACATGGTAAGATATCGTAGATTTACATCGAATGAAGCCCATTGAGGTCGATGATCACTATGTTTTGATTAAACACTTTCGAAATCAATTTCCGCCATTTTGAAGCCAAACACATCATTTCCCGTATATTTGGTGAGTTTGCATCTAACTTGGTAAGATATCGTCGATTTACATCCATTGAAGCCCATTGAGGTCGATGGTCACTCTGTTTTGGTTGAACATTTTCGAAATCTATTTCCGCCATTTTGAAGCCAAACACATCATTTCCCGTATATTTGGTGAATTTGCATCTAACTTGGTCAGATATCGTCGATTTACAACCATTGATGCCAGTTGAGGTCGATTGTAACATTGTTTTGATTGAAAATTTTCGAAATCTATTTCCGCCATTTTGAATCCAAACACATCATTTCTTACATATTTGGGTGAATTTGCATCTAACATGGTAAGATATCGTCGATTTACATCTAATGAAGCCCATTGAGGTCGATGGTCACTATGTTTTGATTGAACATTTTCGAAATCTATTCCCGCCATTTTAAGTCCAAACACATCATATATTTGAGTGAATTTGCATCTAACATGGTAAGATATCGTCGATTTACATCCATTGAAGTCCATTGAGGTCGATGATCACTCTGTTTTGATTGAACATTTTCGAAACATATCTCCGCCATTATAAGTCCAAACACATCATATATTTGAGTGAATTTGCATCTAACATGGTAAGATATCGTCGATTTACATCCAATGAAGCCCATTGATGTCGATGGTAACTCTAATTTGATTGAACATTTTCGAAATCTCTTCCCGCCATTTTAAGTCCAAACACATCATATATTTGAGTGAATTTGCATCAGTAGATGAACAACGTATGCACGACTACAGAAATAGGGAAAACCGTGTGTTAGAGAGAGAGCAGCGCGACAATGTGTAAGAGAGAGAGAGAGAGACTTCGTTTTTGCGCATGCGTAAAATTTCGTTACGATGAGCGGGAGCGCTGATATACCAGGTCGGTTAAAAGTCTTTGGGTTTTTTAAAAATTATATATTCCGTTATTAATGTGATTGGAAATTAGTTTTTTGAGGATAGCAGAAGAGTGAAGATCATGTTAATCATTATACTAGCTGCAGTACTATGTCCAGTACTATGCGTTGTCGACCAACAGTATGCTATGAAGTATTTACACCGGTTCGGGTACGCAAATGAAAATGATTTGACTAAACTTGAGGATTATTTGTTGAGTTTTCAAGAAAGATATAATATCCCTGCAACGGGAGAATTAGATGAAAATACAATTCAACTTCTAAATAGACCAAGATGTGAGCTTCTGAGAAGCAGCTTCCGACGATGATCATTCTTTTAGAGTTAAATCAAAATGGTCAAAATTTGATTTGAAATGGTATTTCCCTCAGGCAACTCCAGAATATCTTAAAGTAACCAAAAAGGCTTTTGAAGTGTGGAGTAACAGTTCAAAGTTTAAATTTGAATTAATACACAAAATACGGCCTTATGCTCCCGATATATCTATTACAGTTGTACGGGGAAAGCACTATTTTCGAGCAAATTGCCAAGGTAGAGGTGAGTGCTCCAGTACATTTGATGGGCCCGGAAAGGTGTTGGCACATGCTTATTTCCCAAAAGGCAACAGTTGTATAGAGCTTCATATTGATGCTGATGAGAAGTGGGATTTAAGTTTGGATGGATCAAGTTCAGAAGGTCCGACTAGCCTACTTATGGTATTAATTCATGAAATTGGGCATATTTTAGGAATTGCTCACAGTGATATTGAGACAGCAATAATGTATCCATGGTATCAATTCAACATTGCTCCTAAATTGGATGAGGATGATAAAATGGCCCTTGAAGCTCTTTATGGACCAATCAATACATATGTAAATAATCCTTTCAAACCCACATCAGCGCTGCCACCGACTACAAAGACACTTGCACATCAACCAAATGAACCGGATAAAAATTTATGCGACATAATACCGGAGTATATGTTCATTGCCATGGCTGGTGAATTTGAAAATTACCATTTATATATTATTAATGAAAATTCCCTATGGAAAATTGATTTGAATTCGAAACTTATTCCCTCGCAACCAGAAATACTCGATGATTATTTACCTGAAGAAGTGGGTTCCATAATTCAGATTTTTCAAAGTTCTTCAGATAATTTAATAGCAGTCAATGACCGTAAATACTATGTAGCAGATTTTCCCGCTCTACAAATACTTGAGGAAAATAATTTAATTATACCTAAGAATTCTCAAATAAACACAATGTTTCAAAGCAATCATGGGAAAATATATGTATTTTATAATAACAGTAATTATATTGAATTTGACAAGAACTTGAAAACTATCCGGAATAGAGGACAAATAAAAGATATTTTCCCTGGACTACCCACAGATGTTACAGGAGCATTCCAGTACATTGACGGACACATGTACTTTTTCAAAAACACCACATACTACAAATATAATGAGTTTACCAAAAAACTTGTTGCAGCCGGACCCTTTAATTGGAACGTGTTCGATATTCCATGTCCAAATGGAGGCCTTTTAAATCATCTCAAAATTTTATTAACAAAAATAATTTCTTTTTATCAATGATGTATATTTTGAAATAAACTCTTATTAATTTTTTTTTTTTTGGAAATTCCCGAACGCCAATCTTAAGATAACTTTTACCTATTAATAAGAAATTTTTTGATAACGCAGGAAATTGATAAGAATAATCGGAAACCATATAGACCACATTTACAGGAAATTACAAAATTGCCGCAAATAAAATATTTTTTCTAGAACATTCTACCACAATCGTATGGAGATAGTGACATGTGTATAAATAAGATGTTGAATTGTGTTGGAGCCAGTCTCTTCCACTGCCAGCAAGAGAAAAACCAGCTCTGAAGAACAAATACTAGTATCTGTTAAAAAATTGTGCCCTAACAAAAAAAATGTAAGTATTTTTTTTTCTTGTGGGTTACGCGCTCTCTCTCTCTCTCTTTTCAGATGGATTTAAAAAAAATTAACGCAACGTCTCTAATTACAGAGAGAAAACCAATAACAAAAATACAAGATCTACCTTTGAATACTCTGAGGGCTATAAAGAAGGCAAAAATAGTCAATTCCAAATTCGGAGAATCAGTTTTATTGGATTTAGATACAGAAGTAGTGTTTTTACCGCAAAGAGTCACAAGTGTCTACAAACCAGTCATTGAAGAATTTGAAAAGGAAAAATACGGAATTATATTCAAGGGATTAGTGGATGTTGGAAAAAATCAACGGCTAGCGTCATTTGAAATTGAGGAACTATAGACGTGCCTAAGACACCCACAGAGAGAGAGAGAGAGAGAGAGAGAGAGGTGAGTACCATGAATATTGTAAAAAAATCTGAAAATTTACTGCAAGTCATTAAAAATGTCAGAAAAATATTGTTTGATAAGATAACGGATAGAGATGTGGAAATTTGGTTGAATCGATTGAAAAAACAAATTAAAGTATGTAATTTGACAATTAAAAAAGGAGGACTGCATGTAGGTACAATTAGGAAATTACAAACATACATAGGACATTTCAAACATTTTAAACAACTTATTTCAAATAGGAATATAGGTATGGGGCTGAATAATAAACTGAAAAATAGGGTTAAATGGGAAAATGTAGCTTCTGCATTTACAAGCAGAATTAAAACCGGACTTATAGTAAATTTATATCATAAGGACTTAACGCAATTTTTAAATGATTGTCAAATAATTTTTAAAAATAAAATAAGGGAAATTTTTAGGAAAAAATATTCTGTTGTTAAAGTTTATGTTTGTTTTTGTGGAGAGTTCATTAAAAAATCTGGTGAAAATGAAATTTCTAGTTTCCATTATTTTATGACTAAAAATTCTATTATCGATGTATCGACCGATATAGAGCGATGGTTTTTCGAGAACGTCAAAGATAAAATTAATTTTAAATTATCAGAATTTCAAGAGAGGGACTCTGGTTTTGCATTAAGTAAAATTATTTCTTTAGAAGTAAATATCAATAAATTTGAAATTGGAAACGGCTCATCTTATATTAAACTTCCAGAACCTATTCAAAAAAAGCAAGGAGGCATAAACATTAAAAATTCTGACCAAGCATGTTTTTATTGGTCAATTGTTAGTGCTTTGTACCCAGCCAAAAATCATAAAGAACTCACTTCCTCATATCCATATTATAGCACAGTCTTGAATACACAAGACTTGGAAGCTCCGATGGCCCTGCATCAAATTTCAAAGTTTGAAAAATCTAATAACATTTCCGTCAATGTCTATGCCTTGGATTTAATTGAAATAAATAATAAAAAACCATTTTACAAAGTATATCCAGTAAGACTTGCTAAATCAATACACGAGAAACATGTAAATCTTTTATTAATTCAAAATACATATTTTCCAAAGCTAAACGATTATGAAGCACCTCCTATAGATAATGACAATTCAGAAATCACATATCACTACTGCTGGATCAAAGATTTGTCACGTTTAATTAATAGTCAGTTAAGTAAAACTACATATAAAAAATTTATTTGCAATCGCTGCATAAATTATTTCAGTAGTGAAAGTAAATTGAATGCCCACTTGAAATTATGCTCTGAATTAAATAATTATAAAATGTCTTTTCCAAAATATGAATCTGTTAGTTTTAGAAATTATATATACAAACAAACTACGCCTTTTGTAGTTTATGCCGACTTTGAGTGCATGCTAGAACAATTTACAGATAAAACACAGCTTCATTATAAGACAAATAAATATCAAAAACATATAGCATATAGTGCTGGTTACTATGTAAAATGTAGCTACAACGAAGACTTGAGTTTTTTCAAGAGCTACAGAGGTAGAGATTGCATAGATTGGTTTGCAAATGAATTATCGAATTTAGCTGAAAGTATTAAATCAGAAATTAAAACTATTACACCTATGGAAGAAAAACCAGATTTACGTGTGGCAACAATGTGTCACATATGTGAAAAGGATTTTTCCTCTACAGATATTATTGTTAGAGATCACGATCATTTTACGGGGAAGTTTAGAAATTTTGCACATCAAGCATGCAATTTAAATTTCAAAAAACTGTTTGTTGTACCTACAGTTTTCCATAACTTAAGTAACTACGATAGCCATTTCATCATTTCGGAATTAAGTAAAAGAGGAAACATCAGTTTACTCCCCATAAATAAAGAAAAATACATTTCATTTACACTTAACGATTCAGATACAAATATAAAATTTCGATTCATAGATTCACTGAGGTTTTTGGGTGCTTCCTTGGAAGAATTGGCTGCTACATTGAATGATAATGATTTAAAAATTTCCAAAAGAGAATTTAGTAATTTAAGTGTCGAACAATTTAAATTAATAGCCAAAAAAGGGGTTTTCTGTTACGATTTTATAGATAGTTGGGAAAAATTAAATACTTGTGAACTACCACCAATAGAGGCATTTTATAATAAATTGGAGGATAAAAACATCAGTATTGAGAAGTATTCTCATGCTCATGCAGTATGGAAATCATTTGATATTGAAAATTTGGGTCAGTATTCTGATCTGTACTTAAAGACCGATGTTTTACTTTTATCAGATGTTTTCGAACAATTTCGAAGAAAATGTTCAATTACTTATGGTTTAGACCCTGCATGGTACTATACAATGCCTGGATATACTTGGGACTGTATGTTGAAATATGTAGGATGTAAATTAGAGTTATTGCATGACGTAGACATGATCATGTTTATCGAGAAAGCAATTCGAGGAGGAATTTCGGTTTGTTGCAGTAGATTATCGAATGCTAACAATAAGTACATGTCTGAATATGATTCTACAAAACCCTCAAAGTACTTACTCTACCTGGACGTCAATAATTTATACGGGTGGGCTATGTGTCAACCGTTACCATACGGAGGATTTGAATGGTTAGATAATGAAAATTTTGATGTTATGTCTGTGGCAGATAATTCTTCCGTAGGATATATATTACAAGTAGACTTGGAGTATCCACATGAATTACATGATCTTCACAAAGATTTTCCATTTGCTCCCGAACACCGCAAGCCTGTAGGCTCAAATTATTCCAAATTAATGACAACGCTTTATTGTAAAAAAGAAAACACAGTTCACTATCGTAATTTAAAACAAATGTTAACCAACGGTTTGAAAATTAAAAATATACATAAAATTCTGAAATTCAATCAATCTGCATGGCTGCGGCCCTATATCGAACTAAATACTCGATTGAGGGCTGCAGCTACCAATGACTTTGAGAAAAATTTATATAAATTGGCAAATAATGCTGTGTTTGGAAAGACGATGGAAAATATACGGAAGCACCGAATTGTAAAACTTGTTAAAACCTGGAATGGTCGATACGGCGCCAAAAATTTGATATCTAGTGTTAGGTTTCATAGTCGAACAGTTTTTAATGAAAACCTAATTGCAGTAGAACTCACTAAATCAGAATTGGTTTTCAATAAGCCTCTTTATGTTGGTATGACAGTTTTGGATTTGTCGAAGCTGTGTATGTATCAATTCCATTATGATTACATGATTCCGAAATTGGGTATTGATAGATGTAAATTAATGTACATGGACACAGACAGTTTTGTGTATGAGCTCATCTGTGATGATGCATATGAGGAGGTGCTAAAAGCTGATTTAACAAAATTCGATACTTCAGATTACCCCATCAATAATAACTATAATATTCCACAGGTAAATAAAAAAGTTCTGGGAGTTATGAAAGATGAAAACAAAGGCCAAATTATGACTCATTTTGCAGGCTTGAGGTCTAAAATGTATTCTTTTAAAGTTCAATCAGGTGCAATAGTAAAAAAGGCAAAAGGAGTTCGATATAATGTAGTAAAAAACAAAATAAATTTTGAAGATTATGTAAACTGTTTAAATGATTTCAAAGAAAAAATATTACTCAACGCTGTATTAGGTCATATGCTCATAACGTATATAGCATAGAACAGACAAAAATTGCGCTAAGTCCTCATGACGATAAAAGATATTTGATTACCAATAGTTATGATACGCTGCCGTGGGGTCATTATAGTATTCCAGACTTACTCTCTTGTAGATAATGAACTCCTCAACATTAATGGAATTATGAATCATAAAAATTTGTGAAACGATAAAGTCAGCAGCCGATTTCGCAGAGCAATCCCCTCTTCCTCGGAAATTGTGAAAAAATTTCCTGTTTACAAATGGAATGCGATGATAAAAGAGGCTGAGAGTAATCCAAACAAATTGGGGAGATATGTTTGAAGAATCTACTTACTGCGTATGGTCTAGTGGATATTGGCTTCCACAATATCGTATAAATGTTTGTAAATCATGTTATTTTGTATTTAGAACGGCCCATAAATATTTAAAAAAGAACATTTTTGTCAATTATGATCACTGTCATGAAGTATTTGATGATGACGAAATTGTTGAATGTGTATATCAAGAAATGTCCTATTGGTGTCAGAGTTGTTTTAACAAAGTCTTATTCATGATAAAATCACATGAGTCCTGTATTAATAATTCACATGAGATGCCTAGAAATAATCGTTTTGATGATTCTGATATAGACAGTGACATTGATACTTTTGAGGCCGCTATGCAGTAAAAACAATATTCATGGAATGTATCTCTCTCTCTCTCTCTCATAAATGTAGAATATTGTCTTATGTTTTCTTATAATAAAATTATTTTTAAAATTCTTGTGTTTTTTTGTTAGTTTCCAATATATCTTTATGTAATAGCAGTAAAACAATATTCATGAAATGTATCTATCTTGTCGTTGCGTCAAACGTCACATCGTTACGTCAAACGTCACGTCGTTACGTCAAACGTCAAGTCGTTAAGTCAAACGTCAAGTGCTGCGTCAAACGATCATCAAACGTGTCTACGTATGAGAATGTTCTCTTTCGTAATATGTCTTCAGAAGAGTACAGACGTCGAATTGAAGAGTTTATTAATAGCATTGGTGAATTAAAGAAAGATATTGCTTTCTATGGAGATAAAAGTGAGGTTATGAAACAAATGCAGAATCTTAGTTTATTTGATAAGAAAGTGACGTGGAGCAGTCTTCACTGGGGGGTGCCTGAAGAGGTCCATCAGTTGGCCCGTAGACTGCCGCAAACTACTTATCCGTTAAGACGTATTCAACCTACACCATGTTCAACAGAACAGAAGGGGATATAAAAAATGAAATTAATTCTGTTTTTGCTATGTCATGTGTAATATTAGTGGCTGTATTTGTTTTAATTTTAAAAATTATTTTGAAAATTATAAAACGAAAATTCCAAACTTCATGTAATATAAAAGTTGATGAATATACAGAGTGTTTCATTAAAACCCATATTTTAAAAAAAACTTTATTTATAATGGTAATACAGTATTTAAAAACCAGTGACGGAGACGTTGTACATTTCTTTCAGTACATGAAAATAGTCCAGATGCGTGACAGGGGTTTGGATCTTGAGCAAAGTTTCCAGTTTCACAGGGTGTACCATCAAATTTGCAAACGTCAATAATATGTGGAAAAATACCGAAAATGTGACATTTCTTTTGCAGAAACTCGACTTTTTGTTGTCCTCGAACGTAAATGTAGTCTGCGGCATACAATAACTTGCTTTCTAATATTTCATTTACTTTAGAATATTCTACATCTCCTGAAGAGTATCGAATGCCGTGCACATTTCTTTCCAAGTATGATGTGGTCTTTTTGTCCTCGTTACTTAATGTAGAAAACGGTTGCGGTGGTAAAAATATGTAATGTGAACTTTTGAAGCCAATTTCTATGGTGAGCTCTTTGGCAACGAAAAGACCGTCTACGACAAAACCTTGAATGTCTACAAAAGCTACTCTCATGTTGACGTCTGCTCGAACATTAACTCACACAACATCTAGTTCAAGCTTTTAACAATTTCGGTGAGGGGGAAGTATTCCATTACACAATCGTGAATTACGATGCAATAGACTTTGGTATTTTCGGGGAAACCTATGTTTGCTTCAATGTCAAGTTTCACATCGACTGTGGATGCCTTCATGCTTTCCTCCTGTTTTGAACAATCGATAACAAACAATACTCGTTTCTTGAAAGAAGAATAATCCAGCAGGGGGCGCTTCTGTGTGGAGTTTGCGTAGTTGGGATAGAATTCAGTATAGTTAAAATAGGCTTCATTGTAATCATTTTTAGCGAAATCCAATTGCATTCTTTCATTGGGCCAATAATCCCCATTAAGTGACAGTCTTATACTTTGTACGTCGGCATTGTCAAATAAAGTCGGGTCAGCTGTACTCAAGTTACGTTTGCCGGTTTGAAAGAAAACAATAACAAAACGAGGTCTTTCAACTGAAGTGGATGTCTTGACAGCCCAAACTTCATGTCTTGCTCCTTTGGTAATTGAGGGTAATTCGTGTAACTCCCACTTCCTAAATGGAATAACTATAGGTTGATCTTTTTGAATGGATTTCATGAGATTTAATTTTATGTCGTCATTAGGAAAGATATGTTTAACTTTTAGCTCAACGCTTGTAATGTTTATTTTAGCTGTTGTAGTGGAGAGCGTTCCAGAGACATTCTTTTCAGTAATATATAAGCAATCATTATCATTTCGTGCCCGAACTAGTCGTATTGTTTGACGCCCACATGTAATCATTGAATAATCGTTGAAAATGCTGAAAATATGTTTGAGAGGTATTTGAAGGTTGAAGGACTTGTCGCTAACATTCAGAATAGGATTTTTCGGGTAATTCCAGCCGGCTATAGCCATATGATTGGAATCTTCTTGGTTATAACAAGTCATAGCACGTACGGCACTCACTATTCCAGGGTCCCGAACTGTTTCCATTTCCCTGGCACTTTCACTGTACGTACATGAATCGAATAGAAAGGCTCCAACATTATTTGCTAATTTTACGTCACCAGCTCCGTGTATTTCAAGCGAACCTTTAATGCACAACAAAGTTTCGCTCATTGCAAAGAACGAATCAACCTGATTAATGCTAAACTCCACAATGTCACTGCAATTGAATGACTTTATAAATGGAGCATAGGTTCTGTATTCAGCCTTTCGAATTGAATCGTCAAACATCGGCTTACGGTAGATATCAAACATTGGAGGCATGTTGTCGTTTTGGCGTTGACGTTTTCCATACATTGTTGTCATTTTTTTTCAATTTAAAACCCAACGATTGCAGAACCAATTTGTTTGCGAACGTGAGTTGCTTAAGCTTTGATGGTAGCTTATCTAATGAAGTTGAATGCTCTGTAGACTGTCTTTTATGATTTATTATTAGTCCCATTTGCTTCGCGCGCTCTAAGCTCCAACACCAACGTACTTAGTTCTCCACGAAAGTTTACAGGCTGACCGTCTTGGTCTAAAGCGATGACGGTGATATTGGTTATTTCACGTTGTGGTATAACAGGTAAATAGAGCAAATTATGAGGAATTTCGTCTATGGAATATCCTGGATCCACTTGTATGACGAATTCGTATATAGTATGAGCAGGTCTGTTTGCATCGAAGGCTCCAGTGGTAATGTTACAATCGAAGCGAATACTAGATACTTTAATGATTTTGACGGGGAGATCTGACGAGTGTATTTTGTTTGCGTCGAGTATTTTCGGTGAAAAACCCAAAATTCTCCCAAGACTATTATCTTCTTTGAATGAAATTTTGTATTTACTGGAAATTTCACATTTCAACGTATTGTGATTGGGTTTTAGTGAAAATATACCCTCTGGTCTAGTTGAATTGTCCACACCCAATTTATCTCGTATAAACGCTTCAAGATCGGCAATTTCGTAACATCCTGTGGGAAAATCAAAACTTTGAAGCTTGCCCTTGGTATTGGTAGTAGTAAAACTTACAATTTTCAATATTTGGTATACTGTGATAAGAATGAAAAGATCGCAAAGCTATTTCGTAATCATTATTCGGATCGAGCACAATAGGCGTAGTAGGTTGAAAGGTAAATTCATGATTGATGCTGTTTACTCTCAGCAACTGTGACATGGTGACTAATGGAATTCGGGTGATGTTTTGAATTTAAATAATACTACTTGTTTATTCTATTTATTGTTACAAAGAAAACAAGTGGCTTGAGAACTCGGAGGACCATCACAATGTGTTGTCCAATCAGGCCGGTTGTAATGGATGAAACAAGGTAGTCGTATTTGTAGTTCAAAATTTCCTCGATATTCATTGGGAAGTTTATGCCACATATCCAACAATTCCCAAGGTCTTACACACACTATTAGATGTTCAATGGGAAAGTGCTTTAGTTCTTCGGCAGTAAAACTATTCAATGTTTTTCCATGGTAGATATGTTGTAGTAATAGTTCTACGCTCGTCATTGTTGCTGTAGAAATTTCAAACACAAATGTCCGCAATTTATTTGATTGTAGTTTTGATATTGGGTATTGTTATAGAAAATTCTCGCACTCTTTCCTCCCAGATATTCAACAACTTCTTTCGGCGGCTTCAAATTACCAAATGAATCAAAATACTCTATATCGTTGTTTATCTTTCTGTAAGCCACCCAATGACTCCCACTATTCTTAGAGACATCTTAATTAACCACTGCGCATTCTTGTCTTCGAGGACCGTCTTTGGGGAGGGTGTCTCGCATGAAAACTCCTCGAAAATGTGGTATTTTAAGTAATTTTGCATAATGCGCAATGTCAAAGTCAGATAGTGCGTGAATGGGTAGCTTTATTAGTTTTTGTTTTGTTTTTTTTTTTTAAATACAATCCAAATCCACCTTTTGAATACTTTTTCAAGTATAGGCCAGATCCTACACGTTCCATAGCCTTATTATGACGTACATCTTCCTCCAATTTCTTTTGCGCATGCTTAGCATCAATGACGGTTTTTGCAATCCCAGCAGCACCACCTGACAAAGCTCCAAGTGCCGAAAGACCGGCAAACAAAGGAATAAGTGGTAGGAAACCTCCGGATTTCGCTACAGGTATTACTCGAGGAACCTCGACTTCTTTTTTGCCACCAAATTCATTAATAAGTGCTTTGGCTGCTCGTAAGGCAAACGTTGCGGTGTCTTTCAAAGATGTTCCTCTCTTCAATGACTTTCCCACTTTCAGAATAACATCTCGATGCAAGGAACGACGTTTGCGACGACAACCCATTCCCAGCTTTCTTTTCACCTTCATTCCGCCTGTTACAAGTAATGCAGCAGCTTTCTCTCCCATTGAAGCGTCTTTTGATTTGACGCGTGCCCAAGCTTTATCTTCAAGTATCTGATCGGCTTTGTGTCGTTCTTCGAGAGACTTATTCTTCCAGTAAGAAATATCGTGTTGTTTACAAGCAGCGTCCAAGGGGTTGATGCCCGGATCTCCACGATCAAGACGTTTTTCCAATTTTGTACCAGCTAAAAAAAACAATCAATTTTTTCGGAAAAAATAGTCTTAGCGGTGGTTTACTTACGTCCACAGTACTGATAGCTAGGTAAGTGAAGTTCAATAGGTAGTTTATTGATGAGAGAATTCAAAATACCCTCTCCTTCAAACACCAACATTAAGACTGACACGCTTAATTGGTGACACCTATATTTAAAGAGTAGTACTACGAAAAACGACACACACAATGAAAATAATTCAACAAGAGCAGACTATACCCATTGAAAATCTGGATTTCACCTCAACACCAACTGTTGGCAAACATGGTAAATTGTTGCCAAATTCTTTCCGTGCCATTATATGTGGCCCCAGTGGGTGTGGTAAGACGAACGCCGTGCTGGCGCTCCTATTCAATCCAAATGGCGCGAAATTCAAAAATGTTTATGTCTATTCAAAATCGTTATTTCAACCAAAGTATCAATTGCTACAAGAAGTTATAGCGCAAGTCAAGGGTGTTGGGTATTTCCCATTTAAAGACAATGAAGAAATAATTAGTCCAGAGAAAGCTCGACCAAATTCCATCTTTTTATTCGATGACGTAGCCTGTGACGGTCAGCAGAAAATTCGTGAATACTACTCCATGTGTAGACATAAAGATATTGATGCTGCATATCTTTGTCAAACATACTCAAAAATACCGAAACAGCTTATTCGCGACAATTGTAATGTTATTGTGTTATTCAAGCAGGATGAGGTGAACTTGAAACATATATTCGACGAACACGTATCTCCAGACATGACGTTTGACACATTCAAAAATGTGTGTTCAAAGTGTTGGTGTGATCGCTATGGTACTTTGGTAATTATGAAGGATTTTACCCTTAATGGTGGTAGGTATCGCAAAGGATTCGATAAATATATAAAATTGTAAGCTGCATCTTTAGTCCATACCAAAATGTCTGACGATAAGGTTGCTAATGCATTGCGCAAGAAAAAAGTGTCCGAACTTGCCAGATCGATTCGCAAAAAATACTTGTCGTTGAAATTAGGTAAATCAGAGCAAGATAAGTCTATTAATAAACTATTCAAGCCGATATCTAAACCACTTGAAGAAATTGTGCAATCCTCAAAGACATTACAAAAAACGATTACAAATTTAAATCCAAAAGAGGAAATAAAGAAGGAAGAACCACCTGATGATGTGTTTACACCTTTTCTCGAAACGGAACCGGTGGCCGAAACCGATGAATTCGGAAATATTACACGTTCTGAATCTCCAGAAGAGATGCGCCCCGAAATTTCCCAGGAAGCTATCGCAGACTATTTGGACCAATATCCAGCCATCAGTCATCAGTTCATTGAAGATTACTTCCAAAAAGATGATAAAATTGATAAAAATTATGGTCCGATATACAACGATGAAATCGGTTGGTCATTAGGCAAACGTCGAATTGCATTTGATGGAAAAACCGGTAATATAAACATACTACCTGAGAAAAACAAAGGAGGAAGATATGTAATTGGAACACCAGGCTTGTATGAGCTTCTATTTTACCGAGACCCCAGTTACAATGATCAAGATTTACAGAACTATAAAAATCTTTTGACAACAACTGAAGTTCATTTAGACACGTTAGATCGTCTTAAGGGGTCGAGTACTGAAAAATATCACTACATCATAAAACCTTTATTCAAAACAAAATCTCTAACGACGACGAATAGATCGTCGCAGGTATTGACTCGTCTAAAATCGATTCCTTCAGCAAAAGGAAAAGGCATCGATCGTTTAAGATATAATGATAAACCTATGGATTATATTTATTGGGATGATGCGAATGAATTGGTGGAACGTTTGAAGTTGTTGATTGCTTCAAAAGAGGCAGGTAATACGTCACACGACAACGAAATAGTAGCAATTATCAATGAACTCAAGGAGGCTGATATAATAGAATAATACAAGTTGAAACATGTTCATTTTAATTATGCCAGTCGATAAATTCGGACATAGACATCAAACGTCCTATGCGCGTTTACCAGTGAAAATTACGTTTCCTCATACACAGGACGGTAATATTGATATTGAAAATATGAAAATTTGTAATGTTAAGGAACCGACAACAAATAGTGATGCTGCAACAAAAAAATATGTTGATGTGCAGTTGAATGACCTACGTGCTATCAACTCGCCATTAATTCAAGCACATGGTGTGATGCTGCAGCAACAAGACCGTGATATAAAGGATTTAGCTGTAGGATTGAACGAAATGAGAAATGAGCTTCATAAGACGAAAATCCCCATATTACAGGCGCACATTACTAACTTACAAAATAAAACTAACGAAATTGATACATTTATTTCGCGAAATCCCCCTGTAGCAGCTAGGGATATGGCTACGAAGAAATACGTTGACAATTCAATTGTTGCAGCCAAAATATTTATTCGAAAAGAATCCACTGCTTCTATTAACATGTGTGTTGAGAGCATACGTGAGTTACAAAAAGAAATTACAGAAAATACCAGATCCGTCTCTGATATGAAAACTAACGTTTCGGGCATTGTAAACAATATTAAGGTTATGAATACGAATATCGTTAACCGCATTAACAGTCTGGAGCTGAAGCTAGCTGGTAGTACGTCATAATATGTATTCTAAAGAAAAAATTCATCTTGTAAACGAACTCCACAAACCGATACGGAAAAAATTTCCTCGGAGACGCACTATTATTAAGGGTCTTGACGATCTTTGGCAAATGGATCTTGCGGAGATGAGGAATTTTGCAACACAAAATAGGAATCATAGAATGATACTGGTCGTCATTGATTGTTTTTCAAAGTTTGTGTGGACACGTCCACTAAAAACGAAGACCGGAGAGGAGATTACTCGGGCATTCTCGGACATTCTCGCTCACACTAGACGAATACCAAAAAATCTGCAATCTGATCAGGGAAAGGAATTTTACAACAGCAAATTTCAAAATTTAATGAGAAAACACAACATAAATCATTATAGCGTATTTAGTACAATGAAAGCCTCTATGGCAGAGCGAGTTATAAGAACGCTAAAATCGAAACTCTACAAGTATTTCAGTTTAAATGGCACCTACAAATGGATTGATATTCTGCCTGAAATAACTCAAAACTATAACAATACAAAACATTCCACATCAAAATATAAACCTTCTCAAGTCAACAAATCCCACGAAAAATCTATTTTGAATAACACCTATAGTCATTTAAAGATAGCCGGTCCACGAAAATTTAAAGTTGGCGACATTGTGCGCATATCCAAGGCAAAGCATGTCTTTGAAAAAGGATATACACCCAATTGGACTACAGAACTATTCAAAATCACCAAAGTTAAAATTACCAATCCTGCTACGTATTTACTTGAAGACATGCAAGGTACACCAATCAGCGGCTGCTTCTATCATGAAGAACTACAGAAAACATCGAATCCAGACATTTACTTAGTTGAAAAGGTGCTTAGAAGAAAGGGTAACAAAATGTACGTCAAGTGGCTTGGTTTGGATAGCAAACACAACAGTTGGATAGAAAATATTGATATTGTATAGATTTTTCCCCCCCGGTTCGCCGCGCTAAAAAAAAAACCTTGAAAGAGCTCTCTATAAATTGGAGTGAGCATTGGATATCAAACTCAGTTTTAGCAACATGAGTTCCCAAGATAGTGGTATTGTCAACATCGAATCTGATTCGAGTAACTACAGTTCAGAGTTAGATAGAATATTGGAAAACTATGAGACTGCTGCCAAGTCTGAAAACATTTACCTGCTTTCAACACAGTATCCAATTTCGGGGTATGAAGTAAAATGTGGAATAAGTCCTGCAAGATCATTCACACCTGCTGTTATCTTATGTCAACATCTTAAGTTCAGCAAAATATCTTTCAGTACTTATGAATGGAATACCTTTATCTCAATTATGTCACAACAGATCTTTCTTCATACCGGAGACGAGTTCAAACCTGATTCATTACCATGTGGAGATTACTGTACCATCACCCCATTGAATTACGATGACAGTAAGGTAATTTTAGTCAAGAAACATGGTGTTGAGTATTACATGGATGAAGAAGAAGTATCGCAAATTTTAGAATTAAATAATATAAGTATACAACGTATATCTGTGTTAGAAAATTTGAATTTTTGTGAATATTATTATAATGTTTTGGATTTCTGTAAAAAAATACCTTCTCCGAAAAGTCCTTTACAAATTTTATACGCATTTTGTTCTATTACACCAAACGATATGTTACACAATGCTCTTAGAGAATTTGTATACTTTTATAAAGTTAAAGTTATCAATGATTTAAATAAATAATTATTATTGTTATTGTTGTTTTTTTTATGTTACTTTTAAGTCACCCCGTGTACGTTCCTTTTAACTGTATTTCAGTAATAAGACGCTATCAGTTTACCGCAGATATTTTTATATTACAAGATTAGCGCTCCCGCTGTTATCATCGCAACGAATCTGTCTCGATTACGTGTGTGATACCTTACATTGACAAAAATCTCTTTTTATTTATACGTTATACTTTTATGTTACAAGATTAGCGAATAATAATGGTATATATAATTTTTTAAAACCTAAAGACTTTCAACCGACCTGGTATATCAGCGCTCCCGCTCATCGTAACGAAATTTTACGCATGCGCAAAAACGAAGTCTCTCTCTCTCTCTTACACATTGTCGCGCTGCTCTCTCTCTAACACACGGTTTTCCCTATTTCTGTAGTCGTGCATACGTTGTTCATCTACTTGCATCTAACATGGTAAGATATCGTCGATTTACATCGAATGAAGCCCATTGAGGTCGATGATCACTATGTTTTGATTGAACATTTTCGAAATCTATTCCCGCCATTATAAGTCCAAACACATCATATATTTGAGTGAATTTGCATCTAACATGATAAGATATCGTCGATTTACATCCATTGAAGCCCATTGAGGTCGATGGTCACTCTGTTTTGATTGAACATTCTCGAAATCTATTCCCGCCATTATAAGTCCAAACACATCATATATTTGAGTGAATTTGCATCTAACATGGTAAGATATCGTAGATTTACATCGAATGAAGCCCATTGAGGTCGATGATCACTATGTTTTGATTGAACATTTTCGAAATCTATTCCCGCCATTTTAAGTCCAAACACATCATATATTTGAGTGAATTTGCATCTAACATGGTGAGATATCGTAGATTTACATCGAATGAAGCCCATTGAGGTCGATGATCACTATGTTTTGATTGAACATTTTCGAAATCTATTCCCGCCATTTTAAGTCCAAACACATCATATATTTGAGTAAATTTGCATCTAACATGATAAGATATCGTCGATTTACATCCATTGAAGCCCATTGAGGTCGATGGTCACTCTGTTTTGATTGAACATTCTCGAAATCTATTCCCGCCATTATAAGTCCAAACACATCATATATTTGAGTGAATTTGCATCTAACATGGTAAGATATCGTAGATTTACATCGAATGAAGCCCATTGAGGTCGATGATCACTATGTTTTGATTGAACATTTTCGAAATCTATTCCCGCCATTATAAGTCCAAACACATCATATATTTGAGTAAATTTGCATCTAACATGATAAGATATCGTCGATTTACATCCATTGAAGCCCATTGAGGTCGATGGTCACTCTGTTTTGATTGAACATTCTCGAAATCTATTCCCGCCATTATAAGTCCAAACACATCATATATTTGAGTGAATTTGCATCTAACATGGTAAGATATCGTAGATTTACATCGAATGAAGCCCATTGAGGTCGATGATCACTATGTTTTGATTGAACATTTTCGAAATCTATTCCCGCCATTTTAAGTCCAAACACATCATATATTTGAGTGAATTTGCATCTAACATGGTGAGATATCGTCGATTTACATCCATTGAAGCCCATTGAGGTCGATGGTCACTCTGTTTTGATTGAACATTCTCGAAATCTATTCCCGCCATTATAAGTCCAAACACATCATATATTTGAGTGAATTTGCATCTAACATGGTGAGATATCGTAGATTTACATCGAATGAAGCCCATTGAGGTCGATGATCACTATGTTTTGTTTGAACATTTTAGAAACCTATTTCCGCCATTTTAAGTCCGAACACATCATTTCTTATATATTTGAGTGAATTTGCATCTAACTTGGTAAGATATCGTCGATTTACATCCATTGAAGCCCATTGAGGTCGATGGTCACTCTGTTTTGATTGAATATTTTCGAAATCTATTTCCGCCACTTTAAGTCCAAACACATCAGTTATATGAGTGAATTTGCATCTAACATGGTAAGATATCGTCGATTTACATCCATTGAAGCCTATTGAGGCCGATGGTCACTTTGTTTTGATTGTACATTTTCGAATTCTATTTCCGCCATTTTAAGTCCAAACACATCAGATATTTGAGTGAATTTCCATCTAACATGGTAAGATATCGTCGATTTACATCCATTGAAGCCTATTGAGGCCGATGGTCACTTTGTTTTGATTGTACATTTTTGAATTCTATTTCCGCCATTTTAAGTCCAAGCACATCATATATTCGAGTGAATTTGCATCTAACGTGGTAAGATATCTTCGATTTACATCCATTGAAGCCCATTGAGGTCTATGGTCACTCCGTTTTGATTGAATATTTTCGAAATCTATTTCTGACATTTTAAGTACAAACCATCATATATTTTAGTGAATTTGCATCTAACTTGGTAAGATATCGTCGATTTACATCCATTGAAGCCCATTGAGGTCGATGGTCACTCTGTTTTGATTGAATATTTTCGAAATCTATTTCCGACATTTCAAGTCCAAACACATCATTTCTTATATATTTGAGTGAATTTGCATCTAACTTGGTAAGATATCGTCGATTTACATCCATCGCAGCCCATTGAGGTCGATGATCACTCTAATTTGATTGAACATATTCGAAATCTATTCCCGCCATTTTAAATCCAAACACATCATATAGTTGAGTGAATTTGCATCTAACATGGTAAGATATCGTCGATTTACATTCATTGAAGCCCATTGAGGTCGATGGTCAATCTGTTTTGATTGAACATTTTCGAAACATATCTCCGCCATTATAAGTCCAAACACATCATATATTTGAGTGAATTTGCATCTAACATGGTAAGATATCGTCGATTTACATCCATTGAAGCCCAATGAGGTCGATGGTCAATCTGTTTTGATTGAACATTTTCGAAACATATCTCCGCCATTATAAGTCCAAACACATCATATATTTGAGTGAATTTGCATCTAACATGGTAAGATATCGTCGATCCACATCCATCGCAGCCCATTGAGGTCGATGATCACTATGTTTTGATTGAACATTCTCGAAATCTATTCCCGCCATTTTAAGTCCAAACACATCATATATTTGAGTGAATTTGCATCTAACATGGTAAGATATCGTCGATTTACATCCATTGAAGCCCATTGAGGTCGATGGTCAATCTGTTTTGATTGAACATTTTCGAAACATATCTCCGCCATTATAAGTCCAAACACATCATATATTTGAGTGAATTTGCATCTAACATGGTAAGATATCGTCGATTTACATCCATCGCAGCCCATTGAGGTCGATGATCACTATGTTTTGATTGAACATTTTCGAAATCTATTTCCGCCATTTTAAGTCCGAACACATCAATTCTCATATATTTGAGTGAGTTTGCAACTAACTTGTTCAGATATCGTCGATTTACAACCATTGATGCCAGTTGAGGTCGATTGTAACTTTGTTTTGATTGAACATTTTCGAAATTTATTTCCGCCAGTTTAAATCCAAACACATCATATATTTGAGTGAATTTGCATCTAACATGGTAAGATATCGTAGATTTACATCGAATGAAGCCCATTGAGGTCGATGATCACTATGTTTTGTTTGAACATTTTCGAAATCTATTTCCGCCATTTAAAGTCCAACCACATCATATATTTGAGTGAATTTGCATCTAACATGGTAAGATATCGTCGATTTACATCCATTGAAGCCCATTGAGGTCGATGGTCAATCTGTTTTGATTGAATATTTTCGAAATCTATTTCCGCCATTTTAAGTCCAAACACATCAGATATTTGAGTGAATTTGCATCTAACATGGTAAGATATCGTCGATTTACATCCATTGAAGCCTATTGAGGCCGATGGTCACTTTGTTTTGATTGTACATTTTCGAATTCTATTTCCGCCATTTTAAGTCCAAACACATCATATATTTGAGTGAATTTGCATCTAACGTAGTAAGATATCTTCGATTTACATCCATTGAAGCCCATTGAGGTCTATGGTCACTCTGTTTTGATTGAATATTTTCGAAATCTATTTCCGACATTTCAAGTCCAAACACATCATTTCTTATATATTTGAGTGAATTTGTATCTAACTTGGTAAGATATCGTCGATTTACATCCAATGAAGCCCATTGAGGTCGATGATCATTATGTTTTGATTGAACATTTTCGAAATCTATTTCCGCCATTTTAAGTCCAAACACATCATATATTTGAGTGAATTTGCATCTTACATGGTAAGATATCGTCGATTTACATCCAATGAAGCCCATTGAGGTCGAGGGTCCGTCTGTTTTGATTGAATATTTTCGAAATCTATTTTCACCATTTTAAGTCCAAACACATCAATTCTCATATATTTGAGTGAGTTTGCAAATAACTTGTTCAGATATCGTCGATTTACAACCATTGATGCCAGTTGAGGTCGATGATCACTATGTTTTGATTGAACATTTTCGAAATCTATTCCCGCCATTTTAAGTCCAAACAAATCATATATTTGAGTTAATTTGCATCTAAAATGGTGAGATATCGTCGATTTACATCCAATGAAGCCCATTGAGGTCGATGGTAACTCTGTTTTGATTGAACATTTTCGAAATCTATTTCTGCCATTTTAAGTCCAAACACATCATATATTTGAGTGAATTTGCATCTTACATGGTAAGATATCGTCGATTTACATCCACTGAAGCCCATTGAGTAGGTGGTAACTCTGTTTTGATTGAATATTTTCGAAATCTATTTCTGCCATTTTAAGTCCAAACACATCATATATTTGAGTGAATTTGCATCTTACATGGTAAGATATCGTCGATTTACATCCAATGAAGCTCATTGAGGTCGATGGTCACTGTATTTTGATTGAACATTTTCGAAATCTATTCCCGCCATTTTAAATCCAAACACATCATATATTTGAGTGAATTTGCATCTAACATGGTAAGATATCGTCGATTTACATCCAATGAAGCCCATTGAGGTCGATGGTAACTCTGTTTTGATTGATTATTTCCGAAATCTAATTCTGCCATTTTAAGTCCAAACACATCAATTCTTATATATTTGAGTGAGTTTGCATCTAACTTCATCCGATATCGTCGATTCACATCCATTCAATCCTATTGAGGTCGACTGTCACTCTAAATTGATTCAGCATTTTCAAAATCTGTTTCCGCCATTTTAGGTCCAAACACATCATATATTTGAGTGAATTTGCATCTTACATGATAAGATATCGTCGATTTACATCCAATGAAGACCATTGAGGTCGATGGTCACACTGTTTTGATTGAACATTTTCGAAACATATTTCCGCCATTTTAAGTCCAAACACATCATATATTTGAGTGAATTTGCATCTAACATGGTAAGATATCGTCGATTTACATCCATTGAAGCCCATTGAGGTCGATGGTAACTCTGTTTTGATTGATTATTTTCGAAATCTAATTCTGCCATTTTAAGTCCAAACACATCAATTCTTATATATTTGAGTGAGTTTGCATCTAACTTCATCAGATATCGTCGATTCACATCCATTCAATCCTATTGAGGTCGACTGTCACTCTGAATTGATTCAACATTTTCAAAATCTGTTTCCGCCATTTTAGGTCCAAACACATCATATATTTGAGTGAATTTGCATCTTACATGGTAAGATATCGTCGATTTACATCCAATGAAGCCCATTGAGGTCGATGATCACTATGTTTTGATTGAACATTTCTGAAATCTACTTCCGTCATTTTAAGTCCAAACACATCATATATTTGAGTGAATTTGCATCTTACATGGTAAGATATCGTCAATTTACATCCAATGAAGCCCATTGAGGTCGATGGTCACTCTGTTTTGATTGAACATTTTCGAAATCCATTTCCGCCATCTTAAGTCCAAACACATCATATATTCGAGTGAATTTGCATCTAACATGGTGAGATATCCGCGATTTACAACCATTGATGACAGTTGAGGTCGATTGTAACTTTGTTTTGATTGAACATTTTCGAAATCTATTTCCGCCATTTCAAGGCCAAACACATCATTTCTTACATATCTGAGTGAATTTGCATCTAACATGGTAAGATATCGTCGATTTACATCCATTGAAGCCCATTGAGGTCGACGATCACTATGTTTTGATTGAACATTTCCGAAATCTATTTCCGTCATTTTAAGTCCAAACACATCATATATTTGAGTGAATTTGCATCTTACATGGTAAGATATCGTCGATTTACATCCAATGAAGCCCATTGAGGTCGATGGTAACTCTGTTTTGATTGAACATTTTCGAAATCTATTTCTGCCATTTTAAGTCCAAACACATCATATATTTGAGTGAATTTGCATCTTACATGGTAAGATATCGTCGATTTACATCCACTGAAGCCCATTGAGTAGGTGGTAACTCTGTTTTGATTGAATATTTTCGAAATCTATTTCTGCCATTTTAAGTCCAAATACATCATATATTTGAGTGAATTTGCATCTTACATGGTAAGATATCGTCGATTTACATCCAATGAAGCTCATTGAGGTCGATGGTCACTGTATTTTGATTGAACATTTTCGAAATCTATTCCCGCCATTTTAAATCCAAACACATCATATATTTGAGTGAATTTGCATCTAACATGGTAAGATATCGTCGATTTACATCCAATGAAGCCCATTGAGGTCGATGGTAACTCTGTTTTGATTGATTATTTCCGAAATCTAATTCTGCCATTTTAAGTCCAAACACATCAATTCTCATATATTTGAGTGAATTTGCATCTAACATGGTAAGATATCGTCGATTTACATCCAATGAAGCCCATTGAGGTCGATGGTAACTCTGTTTTGATTGAACATTTTCGAAATCTATTTCTGCCATTTTAAGTCCAAACACATCATATATTTGAGTGAATTTGCATCTTACATGGTAAGATATCGTCGATTTACATCCACTGAAGCCCATTGAGTAGGTGGTAACTCTGTTTTGATTGAATATTTTCGAAATCTATTTCTGCCATTTTAAGTCCAAACACATCATATATTTGAGTGAATTTGCATCTTACATGGTAAGATATCGTCGATTTACATCCAATGAAGCTCATTGAGGTCGATGGTCACTGTATTTTGATTGAACATTTTCGAAATCTATTCCCGCCATTTTAAATCCAAACACATCATATATTTGAGTGAATTTGCATCTAACATGGTAAGATATCGTCGATTTACATCCAATGAAGCCCATTGAGGTCGATGGTAACTCTGTTTTGATTGATTATTTCCGAAATCTAATTCTGCCATTTTAAGTCCAAACACATCAATTCTTATATATTTGAGTGAGTTTGCATCTAACTTCATCCGATATCGTCGATTCACATCCATTCAATCCTATTGAGGTCGACTGTCACTCTAAATTGATTCAGCATTTTCAAAATCTGTTTCCGCCATTTTAGGTCCAAACACATCATATATTTGAGTGAATTTGCATCTTACATGATAAGATATCGTCGATTTACATCCAATGAAGACCATTGAGGTCGATGGTCACACTGTTTTGATTGAACATTTTCGAAACATATTTCCGCCATTTTAAGTCCAAACACATCATATATTTGAGTGAATTTGCATCTAACATGGTAAGATATCGTCGATTTACATCCATTGAAGCCCATTGAGGTCGATGGTAACTCTGTTTTGATTGATTATTTTCGAAATCTAATTCTGCCATTTTAAGTCCAAACACATCAATTCTTATATATTTGAGTGAGTTTGCATCTAACTTCATCAGATATCGTCGATTCACATCCATTCAATCCTATTGAGGTCGACTGTCACTCTGAATTGATTCAACATTTTCAAAATCTGTTTCCGCCATTTTAGGTCCAAACACATCATATATTTGAGTGAATTTGCATCTTACATGGTAAGATATCGTCGATTTACATCCAATGAAGCCCATTGAGGTCGATGATCACTATGTTTTGATTGAACATTTCTGAAATCTACTTCCGTCATTTTAAGTCCAAACACATCATATATTTGAGTGAATTTGCATCTTACATGGTAAGATATCGTCAATTTACATCCAATGAAGCCCATTGAGGTCGATGGTCACTCTTTTTTGATTGAACATTTTCGAAATCCATTTCCGCCATCTTAAGTCCAAACACATCATATATTCGAGTGAATTTGCATCTAACATGGTGAGATATCCGCGATTTACAACCATTGATGACAGTTGAGGTCGATTGTAACTTTGTTTTGATTGAACATTTTCGAAATCTATTTCCGCCATTTCAAGGCCAAACACATCATTTCTTACATATCTGAGTGAATTTGCATCTAACATGGTAAGATATCGTCGATTTACATCCATTGAAGCCCATTGAGGTCGACGATCACTATGTTTTGATTGAACATTTCCGAAATCTATTTCCGTCATTTTAAGTCCAAACACATCATATATTTGAGTGAATTTGCATCTTACATGGTAAGATATCGTCGATTTACATCCAATGAAGTCCATTGAGGTCGATGGTCACTATGTTTTGATTGAACATTTTCGAAATCTATTACCGCTATTTTAAGTCCAAACACATCATATATTTGAGTGAATTTGCATCTAACATGATAAGATATCGTCGATTTACATCCAATGGAGCCCATTGAGGTCGATGGTAACTGTGTTTTGATTGAATATTTTCGAAATCTATTTCCGCCATTTTAAGTCCAAAAACATCATATATTTGAGTGAATTTGCATCTTACATGGTAAGATATCTTCGCTTTACATCCAATGAAGCCCATAGAGGTCGATGGTCACTATGTTTTGATTGAACATTTTCGAAATATATTCCCGCCATTTTAAGTTCAAACACATCATATATTTGAGTTAATTTGCATCTAACATGGTAAGATATCGTCGATTTACATCCAATGAAGCCCATTGAGGTCGATGGTAACTCTGTTTTGATTGAATATTCCCGAAACATATTTCCGCCATTCTAAGTCCAAACACATCATATATTTGAGTGAATTTGCATCTAACATGGTAAAATATCGTCGATTTACATCCATTGAAGCCCATTGAGGTCGATGGTCACTCTGTTTTGATTGAACATTCTCGAAATCTATTTCCGACATTTTGAGTCCAAACACATCATTTCTTATATATTCGAGTTAATTTGTATCTAACTTGGTGAGATATCGTCAATTTACATCCATTGGAGCCCATTGAGGTCGATGGTCACTCTGTTTTGATTGAACATTTTCGAAATCTATTTCCGACATTTTGAGTCCAAACACATCATTTCTTATATATTCGAGTTATTTTCTATCTAACTTGGTGAGATATCGTCGATTTACATCCATTGAAGCCCATTGAGGTCGATTGTCACTCTGTTTTGATTGAACATTTTCGAAATCTATTTCCGCCATTTTAAGTCCTAACACATCATATATTTTAGTTAATTTGCATCTAACATGGTGAGATATCGTCGATTTACATCCATTGAAGCCCATTGAGGTCGACTGTCACTCTGATTTGATTCAACATTTTCAAAATCTATTTCCGCCATTTTAAGTGAAAACACATCATATATTCGAGTGAATTTGCATCTAACATGATAAGATATCATCGATTTACATCCAATGAAGCCCATTGTGGTCGATGATCACTATGTTTTGATTGAACATTTCTGAAATCTACTTCCGTCATTTTAAGTCCAAACACATCATATATTTGAGTGAATTTGGATTTTACATGGTAAGATATCGTCGATTTACATCCAATGAAGCCCATTGAGGTCGATGGTAACTCTGTTTTTATTGAATATTTTCGAAATTCATTTCTCGACATTTTAAGTTCAAACACATCATTTATTATATATTCGAGTGGATTTGCATGTAACTTGGTAAGATATCGTCGATTTACATCCAATGAAGCCCATTGAGTTCGATGAAAACCCAAAAATCAGCCATAATACCCGAAAATTAGCTAGAGAAACTCAAAAATTAGCCACAAAAACCCAAAATTTAGCCATAAAACCCAAAAATTAGCTATAAAAACCCGAAAATTAGCTATACAACGCGAAAATTAGCTAGATAAACTCAAAAATTAGCCGAAAAAACCCAAAAATTAGCTATAGAAACTCAAAAATTAGCCACAAAAACCCAAAAATTAGCCACAAAACCCAAGAATTAGCCAGAAAGACTCGAAAATTAGCTAGAAAAACTCAAAATTTAGCCATAAAACCCAACAATTAGCTGGAAAAACTCAAGAATTAGCTAGAAAAACTCGAAAATCAGATGAAAAAACTCAAAAATTAGCCACAAAAACTCAAAATTTAGCCATAAAAACCCAAAAATTAGCTATAAAAACCCGAAAATTAGCTATACAACGCAAAAATTAGCTAGAAAAACTCAAAAATTAGCCGAAAAAACCCAAAAATTAGCTATAGAAAACCAAAAATTAGCC
Source organism: Diorhabda sublineata (assembly GCF_026230105.1). Classification (NCBI taxonomy): domain Eukaryota; kingdom Metazoa; phylum Arthropoda; class Insecta; order Coleoptera; family Chrysomelidae; genus Diorhabda; species Diorhabda sublineata. The sequence continues at coordinate 17,011,498 of NC_079484.1, read as the reverse complement.
ACAAAAACTTAAAAATTAGCCATAAAAATAAGCCCAAAAATTAGCCAGAAAAACTCGAAAATCACATGAAAAAACTCAGAAATTAGCCACAAAAACCCGACATTCAGCTAGAAAAACTCGAAAATTAGTTATAGAAACTCGTAAAATACCTATAAAACTCAAAAATTAGCTAAAAAAACCCAAAAATTAGCCATAAAAACCCAAAAATCAGCCATAAAAACCCAAAAATTAGCCATAAAAACCCAAAAATTAGCTGGAAAACTCAAACATTAGCTAGAAAAACTTAAAAATTAGCTAGAAAGACTCAAAAATTAGCCATGAAAACCCAAAAATTGGCTATAAAATTCCAAAGGTTAGCTATGAAACCCATAAATTTTTGGGTTCTATAGATATTTTTTGGGTTTTTATAGCTAATTTTTGAGTTTTTCTAGCTAATGTTTAAGTTTTCTAGCTAAATAGCCACAAAAAAATTATCGAGAAAAACTCAGAAATTAGCTAAAAAACCCAAAAACCAGCTAGAAAAACTCAAAAATTAGCGACAAAACTCAAAAATTGATAGAAAAACTCAAAAATTAGCTACAAAAACTCATAAAATAGCTATAAAACATAAAAGTTAGCTAAAAAACTCAAAAATTAGCCATAAAAACCTAAAAATTAGCCATAAAAATTAGCCCAACAATTAGCCATAAAACCCCAAAATTAGCCAGAAGAACTCGAAAATTAACTAGAAAAACTCAGAAATTAGTCACAAAACCCAAAAGTTGTTAGAAAAATCCAAAAATAAGATATAAAAACTCAAAAAATAGCTATAAAACCCAAAAAGTAGCTAGAAAAACCCAATAATTTGCTGGAAAAACACAAAAATTAGCCATAAAAACTCAAAAATTAGCCAAAAAAACCCAAAAATTAGCCAGAAAAACCCAAAAATTAGCTACAAAAATCCAAAAATTAGCCATAAAACCCAAAAATTAGCCATAAAACCAAAAAATTAGCTATAAAACCCACAAATCAGCTAGAAAAACTCAGAAATTAGATATAAAAATTCAAAAATTAGCCACAAAAACTCAAAAATTAGCCATAAAAACCCAAATATTAGCCATAAAAACGAACAATTAGTCATAAAACCCAAAAATTAACCAGAAAAACTCGAAAATTAGCTAAAAAAACCCAGACATTAAACACAAAAACCCAAAAATTGTTAGAACAACCCAAAAAGTAGCTATAAAAACCAAAAAATTAGCTATACAACCCAAAATTTAGCTTGAAAAACTCAAAAAGTAGCGATGAAAACCCAAAAATTAGCCATAATACCCGAAAATTAGCTAGAGAAACTCAAAAATTAGCCACAAAAACCCAAATTTAGCCATAAAAACTCAAAAATTAGCTAAAAAAACCGAAAATTAGCTATACAACGCAAAAATTAGCTAGAAAAACTCAACAATTAGCCATAAAACCCAAAAATTAACTAGAATAACTCAAAAACTAGCCATAAAAACTCAAAAATTAGCCACAGAAACCCAAAAATTAGTCATAAAAACCCAAAAATTAGCCTTAAACCCAAAATTTAGCTAGAGAAACTCCAAAATTAGTTAGAAAAACTCAGAAATCAGCTAGAAAATCTCACAAATTAGCCATAAAAACTCAAAAATTAGCCACAAAAACCCAAAAGTTGGCCACAAAAACTCAAAAATTAGCCATAAAAACCCGAAAATTAGATATAAAACCCACAAATTAGCTAGAAAAACTCGAAAATTAGCCATGAAAACCCAAAAATTAGCTAGAAAATTCCAAAGATTAGCTATGAAACCCATAAATTTTTGGGTTTTATAGTTTTTTTTTGAGTTTTTATAGCTAATTTTTGGGTTTTTCTAGCAATTTTTGGGTTTTTATGGCTAATTTTTGAGTTCTTCTAGCTAATGTTCAAGTTTTCTAGCTAATTTTTGGGTTTTATAGCTATTTTTTGGTTTTTATAGTTTTTATAACTAGGAAAACTCTAAACATTAGCTAGAAAAACTCAGAAATTAGCCACAAGAACCAATAAATTGTTAGAAAAACCTAAAAATTATCTTTAAAAACCCAAAATTAGCTATAAAACCCAAAAAACAGCTAAAAAACTAAAACATTAGCCAGAAAAACTCAAACATTAGCTGGAAAAACTCAAAAATTAGTAATGAAAACCTAAAAATTAGCTAAAAAATTCCAAAGATAGCTATGAAACCCAAAAATTTTTGGGTTTTATAGCTATTTTCTGGGTTTTTATAGATAATTTTTGGGTTTTTCCAGCAATTTTTGGGATTTTATGGCTAATTTTTGAGTTTTTCTAGCTAATGTTTAAGTTTTCGAGCTAATTTTTGGGTTTTCATGGCTTATTTTCTGGGTTTTTCTATCTAATTTTTGAGTTTTCTAGCTAATTTTTGAGTTTTTCTTGCTAATTTTTGGGTTTTAATGGCTAATTTTTGAGTATTTCTACCTAATTTTTAGGTTTCCAGCAATTTTTGTGTTTTTATACCTAATTTTTTGGTCTTTTTAGCTAATTTTTGGATTTTATGGCTGAATATTGAGTTTTTCTAGCTAATTTATGAGTTTTGTGGCTAATTTTTGAGTTTTTCCAGCTAATTTTTGGGTTTTATATCTATTCTTTGAGTTTTTATAGTTTTAATATCTAGAGAAACTCTAAAAATCAGCTAGAAAAACTCAGAAATTAGCCATAAAAACCCAAATATCAGCCATAAAACCCAAAAATTAGCTAGAAAAACTCAAAAATTAGCCACAAAAACCAATAAATTGTTAGAAGAGCCCAAAAATTAGCTTTAAGAACCCAATAATTGGCTATAAAACTTAAAAATTAGCTAGAAAAACTCAACAATTAGTCATAAAACTCAAAAATTAGCTAGGATAACTCAAGAACTAACCATAAAAACTCAAAAATTAGCCACAGAAACACAAAAATTAGCCATAAAAACCCAAAAATTAGCCATCAAACCCAAAAATTAGCTAGAGAAACTCCAAAATTGGTTAGAAAAACTCAGAAATCAGCTGGAAAAACTCAAAAATTAGCCATAAAAACTCGAAAATAAGCCACAAAAAACCGAAAATTAGCCACAAAAACTCAAAAATTAGCCATAAAAACCCCGAAAATTAGCTATAAAACCCACAAATTAGCTAGAAAAACTCAAGAATTACCCACAAAACCCCAAAAATTAGCCATAAAAACTCGAAAATCAGCCACAAAAACTCAAAAATCAGCCACAAAAAACCCCAAAAATTAGCCATGAATCCCAAAAATTATCCAGCACTCGAGAATTAGCCATAAAAACTCAAAAATTAGCCATAAAAACCCAGAACTTAGCCATCAAAACCCTGAAATTAGCCATAAAACCCAGAAACTAGCCAGAACCTTAGAAAATAGCCATCAAAACTCAGAAATTAGCCAAAAAAAACCCAACAATTAGCTAGAAAAACTCAGAGATTAGTGACAAAACCCAAAAATTAGCCATAAAAACCCAAAAATTAGCCATAAAACTCAAAAATTAGCCAGAAGAACTCGAAAATTAGCCATAAAAACTCAGAAATCAGCCATAAAAACCCGAAAATTAGCTATAAAATCCTTAGATTAGCTGGGAAAACTCAAAAATTAACCAGAAAAACTCAAAAATTAGCTAGAAAACCCAAAAATTAGATAGAATTACTCAAAAAATAGCTATAAAACTCAAAAATTAGCTAGAAAAACCGAAAAATTAGCCATAAAAACCCAAAAATCAGCCATAAAACACAAAAATTAGCCACAAAAACTCAACAATCAGCTGGAAGTACACAGAAATTAGTCACAAAACCCAAAAATTGTTAGAAAAACCCAGAATTTAGCTATAAAAACTCAAAAAATAGCTATAAAACCCAAAAATTAGCTATAAAAACCCAAAAATTAGCAAGAAAACTTCAAAAATTAGCCATAAAAACCCAAAAATTAGCCATAAAACCCGAAAATTTGCAAGAGAAACTCAAAAATTAGCTAGAAAAACTCAAAAAATAGCCACAAAACCCATAAATTGGCTAGAAAATCTCGAAATTTAGCGATAAAACCCAAACATTAGCTAAAAAAAACTCGAGAATCAGCTAGAAGAACTTAGAAAGTAGCCACATAAACCTAAAAATTGCTAGAAAAACCCAACAATTAGCTATAAAAACCCAAAAATTGCTAGAAAAATAAAGAATTAGCTTAAAAAAAAATTAGCTATAAACCCTCAAATTAGCTGGAAAAACTCAAAAATTAGCCAAAAAAGCTCAAGAATTAGCCACAAAACCCCAAAAATTAGCAATAAAAACTCGAAAATCAGCCATAAAAACCCAAAAATTAGCCATGAAACCCAAAAATTATCCATAAAACCCGAAAATTAGCTGGAGAAACCCAAAAATTAGTTGGAAAATCTCAGAAATTAGCTAGAAAAACCCAAAAATTAGCTAGAAAATTTCAAAAAGTAGCCACAAAACCCAAAAATTGATAGAAAAACTCAAAAATTAGCTATGATGACTCAAAAATCAGCTATAAATCATGAAAATTAGCTGAAAAAAACTCAAAAATTAGCTAGAAACACCGAAAAATTAGCCATAAAAACCCAAAAATCAGCCATAAAACACAAAAATTAGCCACAAAAACCCAACAATCAGCTGGAAGTACACAGAAATTAGTCACAAAACCCAAAAATTGTTAGAAAAACCCAGAATTCAGCTATAAAAACTCAAAAAATAGCTATAAAACCCAAAAATTAGCTATAAAAACCTCCAAAATTAGCCATAAAAACCCAAAAATTAGCCATAAAACCCAAAAATTTGCAAGAGAAACTCGAAAATTAGCTAGAAAAACTCAGAAACTAGCTAGAAAAACTCAAAAAATAGCCACAAAACCCATAAATTGGCTAGAAAAACTCGGAATTTAGCCATAAAACCCAAACATTAGCTAAAAAAACTCGAGAATCAGCTAGAAAAACTTGGAAAGTAGCCACATAAACCTAAAAATTGCTAGAAAAACCCAACAATTAGCTATAAAAACCCAAAAATTGCTAGAAAAATAAATAATTAGCTAAAAAAAAAATTAGCTATAAACCCTCAAATTAGCTGGAAAAACTCAAAAATTAGCCTCAAAACCCAAAAATTGTTAGAAACATCCAAAAATTAGCTATAAAAACTGAAAAAATAGCAATAAAACCCAAAAATTAGCTAGAAAAACACAAAAATTAGCCATAAAAACTCAAAAATTAGTCACAAAAACCCTGAAATTAGCCATAAAACCCAAAAATTTGCCAGAAAAACTCGAAATTTATCTAGAAAAACTCAGAAATTACCCATAAAAACCCAAAAATTAGCCATAAAACCCAAAAACTATCCAGAACTCGAAAATTAGCCATAAAAACTCAGAAATCAGCCATAAAAACCTAAAATTGCTAGAAAAACCCAACAATTAGCTATAAAAACCCAAAAATTGCTAGAAAAATAAAGAATTAGCTTAAAAAAAATTAGCTATAAACCCCCAAATTAGCTGGAAAAACTCAAAAATTAGCCAAAAAAGTCCAAGAATTAGCCACAAAACCACAAAAATTAGCAATAAAAAATCAAAAATCAGCCACAAAAACCCAAAAATTAGCCATGAAACCCAAAAATTATCCAGCACTCAAAAATTAGCCATAAAAACTCAAAAATTAGCCTCAAAACCCAAAAATGTTTAGAAAAATCCAAAAATTAGCTATAAAAACTGAACAAATAGCAATAAAACCCAAAAATTAGCCAGAAAAACTCAAAAATTAGTCACAAAAACCCAAAAATTAGTCATAAAAACCCTGAAATTAGCCATAAAACCCAAAAGTTTGCCAGAAAAACTCGAAATTTATCTGGAAAAACTCAGAATCTAGCCACAAAAACCCAAAAATTGTTAGAAAAACTCAAAAATTAGCTATTAAAACCCAAAAACTAGCTATACAACCCAAAATCTAGCTAGAAAAACTCAAAAATTACCCATAAAAACCCAAAAATTGGCCATAAAACCCGAAAATTAGCTGGAGAAACCCAAAAATTAGTTGGAAAATCTCAGAAATTAGCTAGAAAAACCCAAAAATTAGCTAGAAAATTTCAAAAAGTAGCCACAAAACCCAAAAATTGATAGAAAAACTCAAAAATTAGCTATGATGACTCAAAAATCAGCTATAAATCATGAAAATCAGCTGAAAAAAACTCAAAAATTAGCTAGAAACACCGAAAAATTAGCCATAAAAACCCAAAAATCAGCCATAAAACACAAAAATTAGGCACAAAAACCCAACAATCAGCTGGAAGTACACAGAAATTAGTCACAAAACCCAAAAATTGTTAGAAAAACCCAGAATTCAGCTATAAAAACTCAAAAAATAGCTATAAAACCCAAAAATTAGCTATAAAAACCTCCAAAATTAGCCATAAAAACCCAAAAATTAGCCATAAAACCCAAAAATTTGCAAGAGAAACTCGAAAATTAGCTAGAAAAACTCAGAAACTAGCTAGAAAAACTCAAAAAATAGCCACAAAACCCATAAATTGGCTAGAAAAACTCGAAATTTAGCCATAAAACCCAAACATTAGCTAAAAAAACTCGAGAATCAGCTAGAAAAACTTGGAAAGTAGCCACATAAACCTAAAAATTGCTAGAAAAACCCAACAATTAGCTATAAAAACCCAAAAATTGTTAGAAAAATAAATAATTAGCTTAAAAAAAATTAGCTATAAACCCTCAAATTAGCTGGAAAAACTCAAAAATTAGCCTCAAAACCCAAAAATTGTTAGAAACATCCAAAAATTAGTTATAAAAACACAAAAATTAGCCATAAAAACCCTGAAATTAGCCATAAAACCCAAAAATTTGCCAGAAAAACTCGAAATTTATCTAGAAAAACTCAGAAATTAGCCACAAAAACCCAAAAATTGTTAGAAAAACTCAAAAATTAGCTATTAAAACCCAAAAACTAGCTATACAACCCAAAATCTAGCTATAAAAACTCAAAAATTACCCATAAAAACCCAAAAATTAGCCATAAAACCCAAAAACTAGCCAGAAGAACTCGAAAATTAGCTATAAAAACTCAGAAATCAGCCATAAAAACCTAAAATTGCTAGAAAAACCCAACAATTAGCTATAAAAACCCAAAAATTGCTAGAAAAATAAAGAATTAGCTTAAAAAAAATTAGCTATAAACCCCCAAATTAGCTGGAAAAACTCAAAAATTAGCCAAAAAAGTCCAAGAATTAGCCACAAAACCACAAAAATTAGCAATAAAAAATCAAAAATCAGCCACAAAAACCCAAAAATTAGCCATGAAACCCAAAAATTATCCAGCACTCAAAAATTAGCCATAAAAACTCAAAAATTAGCCTCAAAACCCAAAAATGTTTAGAAAAATCCAAAAATTAGCTATAAAAACTGAACAAATAGCAATAAAACCCAAAAATTAGCTAGAAAAACTCAAAAATAAGCCAAAAAAACTCAAAAATTAGTCACAAAAACCCAAAAATTAGCCATAAAAACCCTGAAATTAGCCATAAAACCCGAAAGTTTGCCAGAAAAACTCGAAATTTATCTAGAAAAACTCAGAAATTAGCCACAAAAACCCAAAAATTGTTAGGAAAACTCAAAAATTAGCTATTAAAACCCAAAAACTAGCTATACAACCCAAAATCTAGCTAGAAAAACTCAAAAATTACCCATAAAAACCCAAAAATTAGCCATAAAACCCGAAAATTAGCTGGAGAAACCCAAAAATTAGTTGGAAAATCTCAGAAATTAGCTAGAAAAACCCAAAAATTAGCTATAAAATTTCAAAAAGTAGCCACAAAACCCAAAAATTGATAGAAAAACTCAAAAATTAGCTATGAAGACTCAAAAATCAGCTATAAATCATGAAAATTAGCTAAAAAAAACTCAAAAATTAGCCATAAAAACTTAAAAATTAGCCATTAAACCCAAAAATTAGCAAGAAAAACTCGAAAATTGGCTAGAAAAACTCAGAAATTAGCCACAAAACCCAAAAATTGTGGGAAAAACCTAACAATTAGCTATAAAAACTCGGAAAATAGCTATAAAACCCAAAAATTAGCCATAAAAACCCAAAAATTAGCTGGGAAACTCAAACATTAGCTGGAAAAACTCAGAAGTTAGCTAGAAAAACTCGAAAATTAGTCATGAAACCCAATAATTAGCTATAAAATTCCAACGATTAGCTATGAAACCCATAAATTTTTGGGTTTTATAGCTATTTTTTTTATCTTTATAGCTAATTTTTGAGTTTTTCAAGCAATTTTTGAGTTTTTATGGCTAATTTTTGAGTTCTTCAAGCTAGTGTTAAGTTTTCTAGCTAATTTTTGGGTTTTTATGACTTATTTTTTGGGTTATTCTAGCTAATTTTTTGGTTTTATAGCTATTTTTTGGGTTTTTATAGTTGTTATAGCTAGGAAAACTCTTAAAATTAGCTATAAAACCCTGAAATTAGCTAAAAAAACTCGAAAATCAGCTACAAAACCCAAAAATTAGTTGAAAAAACTCAACAATTAGCCATAAAACCCAAAAACTAGCTGGAAAAACCCAAAAATTAGCTAAAAAACCCAAAAATTAGCTAGAAAAACTCAAAAAACCAGCCATAAAAACTCAAAAATTAGCCACAGAAACCAAAAAATCAGCCACAAAAACCCGAAAATTAGCCATAAAACCCACAAATCAGCTAGAAAAACTCAAAAATTAGCCATAAAAACTCGAAAATTAGCCACAAAAACCCAAAGATTAGCTATGAAACCCATAAATTGTTAGAAAAACCTAAAAATTATCTTTAAAAACCCAAAAATTAGCTATAAAACCCAAAAATTAGCTAAAAAACTCGAGAATTAGCTATAAAACCCAAAAATTAGTTGAAAAAACTCAACAATTAGCAATAAAAACCCAAAAATTAGCCATAAAACCCATAAATTAGCTGAAGAAACTCAAAAATTAGCTAGAAAAACTCAGAAATTCGCTGAAAAAGCTCAAAAATTGGCCACAAAAACCCAAAAATTAGTCATAAAAACCCAAAAATTAGCTGTCAAACCCAAAAAACAGCTAGAAAACTAGAACATTAACTAGAAAAACTCAAACATTAACTAGAAAAACTCAAAAATTAGTAATGAAAACCCAAAAAATAGCTATAAAATTCCAAAGATTAGCTATGAAACCCAAAAATTTTGGGTTTAATAGCTATTTTCTGGGTTTTTATAGCTATATTTGGGTTTTTATGGCTAATTTTTGAGTTTTTCTAGCTAATGTTTAAGTTTTCTAGCTAATTTTTGGGTTTTCATGGCTCATTTTTTGGGTTATTCTATCTAATTTTTGAGTTTTCTAGTTAATTTTTGAGTTTCTCTGGCTAATTTTCAAGTTTTAATGGCTAATTTTTGAGTATTTCTACCTAGTTTTTGGGTTTTCTAGCACTTTTTGTGTTTTTATACCTAATTTTTTGAGAATTTCTATCTAAATTTTGAGTTTTTCTAGCCAATTTATGAGTTTTGTGGCTAATTTTTGAGTTTTTCCAGCTAATTTTTGAGTTTTATAGCTATTCTTCGAGTTTTTATAGTTTTTATAGCTAGAAAAACCCAAATATCAGCCATAAAACCCAAAAATTAGCTAGAAAACTCAGAAATTAGCCACAAAAACCAATAAATTGTTAGAAAAGCCCAAAAGATTAGCTTTGAGAACCCAATAATTAGCTATAAAACTTAAAAATTAGCTAGTAAAAACTCAACAATTAGTCATAAAACTCAAAAATTAGCCATAAAAACCCAAAAATTAGCCATAAAACCCAAAAGTTAGCTAGAGAAACTCCAAAATTGGTTGGAAAAACTATCCAGCACTCGAAAATTAGCCATAAAAACTCAAAAATTAGCCATAAAAACTCGAAAATTATTCAAAAAAACCCAAAAATTAGCCATGAAAACCCAGAACTTAGCCATAAAAACCCACAAATTAGCCATAAAACCCAAAAACTAGCCAGAAGAACTCGAAAATTAGCCATAAAAACTCAGAAATTAGCCATAAAAACCCAAAAATTAGCTATAAAATCCTAAAATTAGCTGAGAAAACCCAAAAATTAACCAGAAAATCTCAAAAATTAGCAAGAAAACCCAAAAATTAGATAGAAAAACTCGAAAAATAGCTATAAAACCCAAAAATTAGCTAGGAAAACACAAAAATTAGCTGGAAAAATTCAAAAATCAGCCATAAAAACCCAAAAATTAGCCATAAAAACCCACAAATTAGCCATAAAACTCAAAAATTAGCCAGAAGAACTCGAAAATTAGCCATAAAAACTCAGAAATCAGCCATAAAAACCCGAAAATTAGCTATAAAATCCTAAAATTAGCTGGGAAAACCCAAAAATTAACCAGAAAAAATCAAAAATTAGCTAGAAAACCCAAAAATTAGATAGAATTACTCAAAAAATAGCTATAAAACTCAAAAATTAGCTAGAAAAACCGAAAAATTAGCCATAAAAACCCAAAAATCAGCCATAAAACACAAAAATTAGCCACAAAAACCCAACAATCAGCTGGAAGTACACAGAAATTAGTCACAAAACCCAAAAATTGTTAGAAAAACCCAGAATTTAGCTATAAAAACTCAAAAAATAGCTATAAAACCCAAAAATTAGCTATAAAAACCCAAAAATTAGCAAGAAAACTTCAAAAATTAGCCATAAAAACCCAAAAATTAGCCATAAAACCCGAAAATTTGCAAGAGAAACTCAAAAATTAGCTAGAAAAACTCAAAAAATAGCCACAAAACCCATAAATTGGCTAGAAAATCTCGAAATTTAGCGATAAAACCCAAACATTAGCTAAAAAAAACTCGAGAATCAGCTAGAAGAACTTAGAAAGTAGCAACATAAACCTAAAAATTGCTAGAAAAACCCAACAATTAGCTATAAAAACCCAAAAATTGCTAGAAAAATGAAGAATTAGCTTAAAAAAAAATTAGCTATAAACCCTCAAATTAGCTGGAAAAACTCAAAAATTAGCCAAAAAAGCTCAAGAATTAGCCACAAAACCCCAAAAATTAGCAATAAAAACTCAAAAATCAGCCATAAAAACCCAAAAATTAGCCATGAAACCCAAAAATTATCCAGCACTCGAAAATTAGCCATAAAAACTCAAAATTTAGCCTCAAAACCCAAAAATTGTTAGAAAAATCCGAAAATTAGCTATAAAAACTGAAAAAATAGCAATAAAACACAGAAATTAGCTAGAAAAACTCAAAAATAAGCCATAAAAACTCAAAAATTAGTCACAAAAACCCAAAAATTAGCCATAAAAACCCTGAAATTAGCCATAAAACCCAAAAATTGTTAGAAAAACTCAAAAATTAGCTATTAAAACCCAAAAACTAGATATACAACCTAAAATCTAGCTAGAAAAACTCAAAAATTACCCATAAAAACCCAAAAATTATCCATAAAACCCGAAAATTAGCTGGAGAAACCCAAAAATTAGTTGGAAAATCTCAGAAATTAGCTAGAAAAACCCAAAAATTAGCTAGAAAATTTCAAAAAGTAGCCACAAAACCCAAAAATTGATAGAAAAACTCAAAAATTAGCTATGATGACTCAAAAATCAGCTATAAATCATGAAAATTAGCTGAAAAAAACTCAAAAATTAGCTAGAAACACCGAAAAATTAGCCATAAAAACCCAAAAATCAGCCATAAAACACAAAAATTAGCCACAAAAACCCAACAATCAGCTGGAAGTACACAGAAATTAGTCACAAAACCCAAAAATTGTTAGAAAAACCCAGAATTCAGCTATAAAAACTCAAAAAATAGCTATAAAACCCAAAAATTAGCTATAAAAACCTCCAAAATTAGCCATAAAAACCCAAAAATTAGCCATAAAACCCAAAAATTTGCAAGAGAAACTCGAAAATTAGCTAGAAAAACTCAGAAACTAGCTAGAAAAACTCAAAAAATAGCCACAAAACCCATAAATTGGCTAGAAAAACTCGGAATTTAGTCATAAAACCCAAACATTAGCTAAAAAAACTCGAGAATCAGCTAGAAAAACTTGGAAAGTAGCCACATAAACCTAAAAATTGCTAGAAAAACCCAACAATTAGCTATAAAAACCCAAAAATTGCTAGAAAAATAAATAATTAGCTTAAAAAAAAATTAGCTATAAACCCTCAAATTAGCTGGAAAAACTCAAAAATTAGCCTCAAAACCCAAAAATTGTTAGAAACATCCAAAAATTAGCTATAAAAACTGAAAAAATAGCAATAAAACCCAAAAATTAGCTAGAAAAACACGAAAATTAGCCATAAAAACTCAAAAATTAGTCACAAAAACCCTGAAATTAGCCATAAAACCCAAAAATTTGCCAGAAAAACTCGAAATTTATCTAGAAAAACTCAGAAATTACCCATAAAAACCCAAAAATTAGCCATAAAACCCAAAAACTAGCCAGAAGAACTCGAAAATTAGCCATAAAAACTCAGAAATCAGCCATAAAAACCTAAAATTGCTAGAAAAACCCAACAATTAGCTATAAAAACCCAAAAATTGCTAGAAAAATAAAGAATTAGCTTAAAAAAAATTAGCTATAAACCCCCAAATTAGCTGGAAAAACTCAAAAATTAGCCAAAAAAGTCCAAGAATTAGCCACAAAACCACAAAAATTAGCAATAAAAACTCAAAAATCAGCCACAAAAACCCAAAAATTAGCCATGAAACTCAAAAATTATCCAGCACTCAAAAATTAGCCATAAAAACTCAAAAATTAGCCTCAAAACCCAAAAATGTTTAGAAAAATCCAAAAATTAGCTATAAAAACTGAACAAATAGCAATAAAACCCAAAAATTAGCTAGAAAAACTCAAAAATTAGCCAAAAAAACTCAAAAATTAGTCACAAAAACCCAAAAATTAGCCATAAAAACCCTGAAATTAGCCATAAAACCCAAAAGTTGGCCAGAAAAACTCGAAATTTATCTAGAAAAACTCAGAAATTAGCCACAAAAACGCAAAAATTGTTAGAAAAACTCAAAAATTAGCTATTAAAACCCAAAAACTAGCTATACAACCCAAAATCTAGCTAGCAAAACTCAAAAATTACCCATAAAAACCCAAAAATTAGCCATAAAACCCGAAAATTAGCTGGAGAAACCCAAAAATTAGTTGGAAAATCTCAGAAATTAGCTAGAAAAACCCAAAAATTAGCTATAAAATTTCAAAAAGTAGCCACAAAACCCAAAAATTGATAGAAAAACTCAAAAATTAGCTATGAAGACTCAAAAATCAGCTATAAATCATGAAAATTAGCTAAAAAAACTCAAAAATTAGCCATAAAAACTTAAAAATTAGCCATTAAACCCAAAAATTAGCAAGAAAAACTCGAAAATTGGCTAGAAAAACTCAGAAATTAGCCACAAAACCCAAAAATTGTGGGAAAAACCTAACAATTAGCTATAAAAACTCGAAAAATAGCTATAAAACCCAAAAATTAGCCATAAAAACCCAAAAATTAGCTGGGAAACTCAAACATTAGCTGGAAAAACTCAGAAGTTAGCTAGAAAAACTCGAAAATTAGTCATAAAACCCAATAATTAGCTATAAAATTCCAACGATTAGCTATGAAACCCATAAATTTTTGGGTTTTATAGCTATTTTTTTTATTTTTATAGCTAATTTTTGAGTTTTTCAAGCAATTTTTGAGTTTTTATGGCTAATTTTTGAGTTCTTCAAGCTAATGTTTAAGTTTTCTAGCTAATTTTTGGGTTTATATGACTTATTTTTTGGGTTTTTCTAGCTAATTTTTTGGTTTTATAGCTATTTTTTGGGTTTTTATAGTTGTTATAGCTAGGAAAACTCTTAAAATTAGCTATAAAACCCTGAAATTAGCTAAAAAACTCGAAAATCAGCTACAAAACCCAAAAATTAGTTGAAAAAACTCAACAATTAGCCATAAAACCCAAAAACTAGCTGGAAAAACCCAAAAATTAGCTAAAAAACCCAAAAATTAGCTAGAAAAACTCAAAAAACCAGCCATAAAAACTCAAAAATTAGCCACAGAAACCAAAAAATCAGCCACAAAAACCCGAAAATTAGCCATAAAACCCACAAATCAGCTAGAAAAACTCAAAAATTAGCCATAAAAACTCGAAAATTAGCCACAAAAACCCAAAGATTAGCTATGAAACCCATAAATTGTTAGAAAAACCTAAAAATTATCTTTAAAAACCCAAAAATTAGCTATAAAACCCAAAAATTAGCTAAAAAACTCGAGAATTAGCTATAAAACCCAAAAATTAGTTGAAAAAACTCAACAATTAGCAATAAAAACCCTAAAATTAGCCATAAAACCCATAAATTAGCTGAAGAAACTCAAAAATTAGCTAGAAAAACTCAGAAATCCGCTGAAAAAGCTCAAAAATTAGAAATAAAAACTCAAAAATTGGCCACAAAAAACCAAAAATTAGCAATAAAAACCCAAAAATTAGCTGTTAAACCCAAAAAACAGCTAGAAAACTAGAACATTAACTAGAAAAACTCAAACATTAACTAGAAACACTCAAAAATTAGTAATGAAAACCCAAAAAATAGCTATAAAATTCCAAAGATTAGCTATGAAACCCAAAAATTTTGGGTTTAATAGCTATTTTCTGGGTTTTTATAGCTATATTTGGGTTTTTATGGCTAATTTTTGAGTTTTTCTAGCTAATGTTTAAGTTTTCTAGCTAATTTTTGGGTTTTCATGGCTCATTTTTTGGGTTATTCTATCTAATTTTTGAGTTTTCTAGTTAATTTTTGAGTTTCTCTGGCTAATTTTCAAGTTTTAATGGCTAATTTTTGAGTATTTCTACCTAGTTTTTGGTTTTCTAGCAATTTTTGTGTTTTTATACCTAATTTTTTGAGATTTTCTATCTAAATTTTGAGTTTTTCTAGCCAATTTATGAGTTTTGTGGCTAATTTTTGAGTTTTTTCAGCTAATTTTTGAGTTTTATAGCTATTCTTCGAGTTTTTATAGTTTTTATAGCTAGAAAAACCCAAATATCAGCCATAAAACCCAAAAATTAGCTAGAAAACTCAGAAATTAGCCACAAAAACCAATAAATTGTTAGAAAAGCCCAAAAGATTAGCTTTGAGAACCCAATAATTAGCTATAAAACTTAAAAATTAGCTAGTAAAAACTCAACAATTAGTCATAAAACTCAGAAATTAGCCATAAAAACCCAAAAATTAGCCATAAAACCCAAAAGTTAGCTAGAGAAACTCCAAAATTGGTTGGAAAAACTATCCAGCACTCGAAAATTAGCCATAAAAACTCAAAAATTAGCCATAAAAACTCGAAAATTATTCAAAAAAACCCAAAAATTAGCCATGAAAACCCAGAACTTAGCCATCAAAACCATAAAATTAGCCATAAAACCCAGAAATTAGCCAGAACCTCAAAAAATAGCCATAAAAACTCAGAAATTAGCCAAAAAAACCCAACAATTAGCTGGAAAAACTCAGAAAATAGCCACAAAACCCAAAAATTAGCCATAAAAACCCACAAATTAGCCATAAAACCCAAAAACTAGCCAGAAGAACTCGAAAATTAGCCATAAAAACTCAGAAATTAGCCATAAATACCCAAAAATTAGCTATAAAATCCTAAAATTTGCTGAGAAAACCCAAAAATTAACCAGAAAATCTCAAAAATTAGCAAGAAAACCCAAAAATTAGATAGAAAAACTCAAAAAATAGCTATAAAACCCAAAAATTAGCTAGGAAAACACAAAAATTAGCTGGAAAAATTCAAAAATCAGCCATAAAAACTCAAAAATTAGCCACAAAACCTCAAAAATTATTCATAAAACCCCATAAGTTAGCTACAAAAACCCAAAAAGCCAGAACCGAGAAAATTAGCCATAAAAACTCAGAAATTAGCTCAAAAATCGAAAAATCAGCCAGAACCTCGAAATTTAGCGATAAAAACTCAGAAATTGGCCAAAAAAACTCAACAATCAGATGGAGAAACTCAGAAATTAGCCACAAAACCCGAAAATTAGCCATGAAAAGCTAAAAATTAGCCATAAAACCCAAAAACTAGCCATAAAAACCCAAAAATTAGCTATAAAACCCACATATCAGCTAGAAAAACCCAAAAATTAGTCAGAAAAACTCAAAAATTAGCTAGAAAACCCAAAAATTAGCTAGAAAAACCCAAAAATTAGCCGAAGAAACCCAAAAATTAGCTATAGAAACCCAAAAATTAGCCACAAAACCCCAAAAATTAGCCACAAAACCCAAAAATTAGCCAGAAAAACTCGAAAATCACATGAAAAAACTCAGAAATTAGCCACAAAAACCCGACAATTAGCTAGAAAAACTCAGAGATTAGTCACAAAACCCAAAAATTAGCCATAAAAACCCAAAAATTAGCCATAAAACTCAAAAATTAGCCAGAAGAACTCGAAAATTAGCCATAAAAACTCAGAAATCAGCCATAAAAACCCGAAAATTAGCTATAAAATCCTAAAATTAGCTGGGAAAACCCAAAAATTAACCAAAAAAAATCAAAAATTAGCTAGAAAACCCAAAAATTAGATAGAATTACTCAAAAAATAGCTATAAAACTCAAAAATTAGCTAGAAAAACCGAAAAATAAGCCATAAAAACCCAAAAATCAGCCATAAAACACAAAAATTAGCCACAAAAACCCAACAATCAGCTGGAAGTACACAGAAATTAGTCACAAAACCCAAAAATTGTTAGAAAAACCCAGAATTTAGCTATAAAAACTCAAAAAATAGCTATAAAACCCAAAAATTAGCTATAAAAACCCAAAAATTAGCAAGAAAACTTCAAAAATTAGCCATAAAAACCCAAAAATTAGCCATAAAACCCAAAAATTTGCAAGAGAAACTCAAAAATTAGCTAGAAAAACTCAAAAAATAGCCACAAAACCCATAAATTGGCTAGAAAATCTCGAAATTTAGCGATAAAACCCAAACATTAGCTAAAAAAAACTCGAGAATCAGCTAGAAGAACTTAGAAAGTAGCCACATAAACCTAAAAATTGCTAGAAAAACCCAACAATTAGCTATAAAAACCCAAAAATTGCTAGAAAAATAAAGAATTAGCTTAAAAAAAAATTAGCTATAAACCCTCAAATTAGCTGGAAAAACTCAAAAATTAGCCAAAAAAGCTCAAGAATTAGCCACAAAACCCCAAAAATTAGCAATAAAAACTCGAAAATCAGCCATAAAAACCCAAAAATTAGCCATGAAACCCAAAAATTATCCAGCACTCGAAAATTAGCCATAAAAACTCAAAATTTATCCTCAAAACCCAAAAATTGTTAGAAAAATCCGAAAATTAGCTATAAAAACTGGAAAAATAGCAATAAAACACAGAAATTAGCTAGAAAAACTCAAAAATAAGCCATAAAAACTCAAAAATTAGTCACAAAAACCCAAAAATTAGCCATAAAAACCCTGAAATTAGCCATAAAACCCAAAAATTTGCCAGAAAAACTCGAAATTTATCTAGAAAAACTCAGAAATTAGCCACAAAAACCCAAAAACTGATAGAAAACCTCAAAAATTAGCTATTAAAACCCAAAAACTAGCTATACAACCCAAAATCTAGCTAGAAAAACTCAAAAATTACCCATAAAAACCCAAAAATTAGCCATAAAACCCGAAAATTAGCTGGAGAAACCCAAAAATTAGTTGGAAAATCTCAGAAATTAACTAGAAAAACCCAAAAATTAGCTAGAAAATTTCAAAAAGTAGCCACAAAACCCAAAAATTGATAGAAAAACTCAAAAATTAGCTATGATGACTCAAAAATCAGCTATAAATCATGAAAATTAGCTGAAAAAAACTCAAAAATTAGCTAGAAACACCGAAAATTTAGCCATCAAAAACCCAAAAATCAGCCATAAAACACAAAAATTAGCCACAAAAACCCAACAATCAGCTGGAAGTACACAGAAATTAGTCACAAAACCCAAACATTGTTAGAAAAACCCAGAATTCAGCTATAAAAACTCAAAAAATAGCTATAAAACCTAAAAATTAGCTATAAAAACCTCCAAAATTAGCCATAAAAACCCAAAAATTAGCCATAAAACCCAAAAATTTGCAAGAGAAACTCGAAAATTAGCTAGAAAAACTCAGAAACTAGCTAGAAAAACTCAAAAAATAGCCACAAAACCCATAAATTGGCTAGAAAAACTCGAAATTTAGCCATAAAACCCTAACATTAGCTAAAAAAACTCGAGAATCAGCTAGAAAAACTTGGAAAGTAGCCACATAAACCTAAAAATTGCTAGAAAAACCCAACAATTAGCTATAAAAACCCAAAAATTGCTAGAAAAATAAATAATTAGGTTAAAAAAAAATTAGCTATAAACCCTCAAATTAGCTGGAAAAACTCAAAAATTAGCCTCAAAACCCAAAAATTGTTAGAAACATCCAAAAATTAGCTATAAAAACTGAAAAAATAGCAATAAAACCCAAAAATTAGCTAGAAAAACACAAAAATTAGCAATAAAAACTCAAAAATTAGTCACAAAAACCCAAAAATTAGCCATAAAAACCCTGAAATTGGCCATAAAACCCAAAAATTTGCCAGAAAAACTCGAAATTTATCTAGAAAAACTCAGAAATTACCCATAAAAACCCAAAAATTAGCCATAAAACCCAAAAACTAGCCAGAAGAACTCGAAAATTAGCCATAAAAACTCAGAAATCAGCCATAAAAACCTAAAATTGCTAGAAAAACCCAACAATTAGCTATAAAAACCCAAAAATTGCTAGAAAAATAAAGAATTAGCTTAAAAAAAATTAGCTATAAACCCCCAAATTAGCTGGAAAAACTCAAAAATTAGCCACAGAAACACAAAAATTAGCCATAAAAACCCAAATCAAACCCAAAAATTAGCTAGAGAAACTCCAAAATTGGTTAGAAAAACTCAGAAATCAGCTGGAAAAACTTAAAAATTAGCCATAAAAACTTGAAAATTAGCCATAAAAATTAGCCCAAAAATTAGCCAGAAAAACTCGAAAATCACATGAAAAAACTCAGAAATTAGCCACAAAAACCCGACAATCAGCTTGAAAACCCGAAAATTAGTTATAGAAACTCGTAAAATACCTATAAAACCCAAAAATTAGCTAGAAAAACCCAAAAATTAGCCATAAAAACCCAAAAATCCGCCATAAAAACTCAAAAATTAGCCATAAAAACCCAAAAATTAGCTGGAAAACTCAAACATTAGCTAGAAAAACTCAAAAATTAGCTAGAAAGACTCAAAAATTAGCCATGAAAACCCAAAAATTGGCTATAAAATTCCAAAGGTTAGCTATGAAACCCATAAATTTTTGGGTTCTATAGATATTTTTTGGGTTTTTATAGCTAATTTTTGAGTTTTTCTAGCTAATGTTTAAGTTTTCTAGCTAAATTAGCCACAAAAAAATTATCGAGAAAAACTCAGAAATTAGCTAAAAAACCCAAAAACCAGCTAGAAAAACTCAAAAATTAGCAACAAAACTCAAAAATTGATAGAAAAACTCAAAAATTAGCTACAAAAACTCATAAAATAGCTATAAAACATAAAAGTTAGCTAAAAAACTCAAAAATTAGCCATAAAAACCTAAAAATTGGCCATAAAAATTAGCTCAAAAATTAGCCATAAAACCCAAAAATTAGCCAGAAGAACTCGAAAATTAAATAGAAAAACTCAGAAATTAGTCACAAAACCCAAAAGTTGTTAGAAAAATCCAAAAATTAGCTATAAAAACTCAAAAAATAGATATAAAACCCAAAAAGTAGCTAGAAAAACCCAATAATTAGCTGGAAAAACTCAGAAATTAGCCATAAAAACTCAAAAATTAGCCACAAAAACCCAAAAATTAGCCATAAAAACCCAAATATTAGCCATAAAAACGAACAATTAGTCATAAAACCAAAAATTAACCAGAAAAACTCGAAAATTAGCTAAAAAAACCCAGACATTAAACACAAAAACCCAAAAATTGTTAGAAAAACCCAAAAGTTAGCTATAAAAACCAAAAAATTAGCTATACAACCCAAAATTTAGCTTGAAAAACTCAAAAATTAGCGATGAAAACCCAAAAATTAGCCATAATACCCGAAAATTAGCTAGAGAAACTCAAAAATTATCCACAAAAACTCAAATTTAGCCATAAAAACCCAAAAATTAGCTAAAAAACCGAAAATTAGCTATACAACGCAAAAATTAGCTAGAAAAACTCAACAATTAGCCATAAAACCCAAAAATTAGCTAGAATAACTCAAAAACTAGCCATAAAAACTCAAAAATTAGCCACAGAAACCCAAAAATTAGTCATAAAAACCCAAAAATTAGCCATAAAACCCAAAATTTAGCTGGAGAAACTCCAAAATTAGTTAGAAAAACTCAGAAATCAGCTAGAAAATCTCACAAATTAGCCATAAAAACTCAAAAATTAGCCACAAAAACCCAAAAGTTGGCCACAAAAACTCAAAAATTAGCCATAAAAACCCGAAAATTAGATATAAAACTCACAAATTAGCTAGAAAACCTCGAAAATTAGCCATGAAAACCCAAAAATTAGCTAGAAAATTAGCTATGAAACCCATAAATTTTTGGGTTTTATAGTTTTTTTGAGTTTTTATAGCTAATTTTTGGGTTTTTCTAGCAATTTTTGGGTTTTTATGGCTAATTTTTGAGTTCTTTTAGCTAATGTTTAAGTTTTCTAGCTAATTTTTGGGTTTTATAGCTATTTTTTGGTTTTTATAGTTTTTATAACTAGGAAAACTCTAAACATTAGCTAGAAAAACTCAGAAATTAGCCGCAAGAACCAATAAATTGTTAGAAAAACCTAAAAATTATCTTTAAAAACCCAAAATTAGCTATAAAACCCAAAAAACAGCTAGAAAACTAAAACATTAGCCAGAAAAACTCAAACATTAGCTGGAAAAACTCAAAAATTAGTAATGAAAACCTAAAAATTAGCTAAAAAATTCCAAAGATTAGCTATGAAACCCAAAAATTTTTGGGTTTTATAGCTATTTTCTGGGTTTTTATAGATAATTTTTGAGTTTTTCCAGCAATTTTTGGGATTTTATGGCTAATTTTCTGCGTTTTTCTATCTAATTTTTGAGTTTTCTAGCTAATTTTTGAGTTTTTCTTGCTAATTTTTGGGTTTTAATGACTAATTTTTGAGAATTTCTACCTAATTTTTAGGTTTCCAGCAATTTTTGTGTTTTTATACCTAATTTTTTGGTCTTTTTAGCTAATTTTTGGATTTTATGGCTGATTATTGAGTTTTTCTAGCTAATTTATGAGTTTTGTGGCTAATTTTTGAGTTTTTCCAGCTAATTTTTGGGTTTTATATCTATTCTTTGAGTTTTTATAGTTTTAATAGCTAGAAAAACTCTAAAAATCAGCTAGAAAAACTCAGAAATTAGCCATAAAAACCCAAATATCAGCCATAAAACCCAAAAATTAGCTAGAAAAACTCAAAAATTAGCCACAAAAACCAATAAATTGTTAGAAAAGCCCAAAAATTAGCTTTAAGAACCCAATAATTAGCTATAAAACTCAAAAATTAGCTAGAAAAACTCAACAATTAGTCATAAAACTCAAAAATTAGCTAGGATAACTCAAGAACTAACCATAAAAACTCAAGAATTAGCCACAGAAACATAGAAATTAGCCATAAAAACCCAAAAATTAGCCATCAAACCCAAAAATTAGCTAGAGAAACTCCAAAATTGGTTAGAAAAACTCAGAAATCAGCTGGAAAAACTCAAAAATTAGCCATAAAAACTCAAAAATCAGCCCCAAAAACCCAAAAATTAGCCATGAATCCCAAAAATTATCCAGCACTCGAGAATTAGCCATAAAAACTCAAAAATTAGCCATAAAAACTCGAAAATTAGTCAAAAAAACCCAAAAATTAGCCATGAAAACCCAGAACTTAGCCATAAAAACCCAAAAATTAGCCATCAAACCCAAAAATTAGCTAGAGAAACTCCAAAATTGGTTAGAAAAACTCAGAAATCAGCTGGAAAAACTCAAAAATTAGCCATAAAAACTCGAATATAAGCCACAAAAAACCGAAAATTAGCCACAAAAACTCAAAAATTAGCCTTAAAAAACCCGAAAATTAGCTATAAAACCCACAAATTAGCTAGAAAAACTCAAAAATTAGCCATAAAAGCTCAAGAATTACCCACAAAACCCCAAAAATTAGCCATAAAAACTCGAAAATCAGCCACAAAAACTCAAAAATCAGCCACAAAAACCCAAAAATTAGCCATAAAAACCCAGAAATTGGCCATAAAAACCCAAAAATCAGCCATAAAACACAAAAATTAGCCACAAAAACCCAACAATCAGCTGGAAGTACACAGAAATTAGTCACAAAACCCAAAAATTGTTAGAAAAACCCAGAATTTAGCTATAAAAACTCAAAAAATAGCTATAAAACCCAAAAATTAGCTATAAAAACCCAAAAATTAGCAAGAAAACTTCAAAAATTAGCCATAAAAACCCAAAAATTAGCTATAAAACCCGAAAATTTGCAAGAGAAACTCAAAAATTAGCTAGAAAAACTCAAAAAATAGCCACAAAACCCATAAATTGGCTAGAAAATCTCGAAATTTAGCGATAAAACCCAAACATTAGCTAAAAAAAACTCGAGAATCAGCTAGAAGAACTTAGAAAGTAGCCACATAAACCTAAAAATTGCTAGAAAAATAAAGAATTAGCTTAAAAAAAATTAGCTATAAACCCTCAAATTAGCTGGAAAAACTCAATAATTAGCCAAAAAAGCTCAAGAATTAGCCACAAAACCCCAAAAATTAGCAATAAAAACTCAAAAATCAGCCATAAAAACCCAAAAATTAGCCATGAAACCCAAAAATTATCCAGCACTCGAAAATTAGCCATAAAAACTCAAAAATTAGCCTCACAACCCAAAAATTGTTAGAAAAATCCGAAAATTAGCTATAAAAACTGAAAAAATAGCAATAAAACACAGAAATTAGCTAGAAAAACTCAAAAATAAGCCATAAAAACTCTAGCTAGAAAAACTCAAAAATTACCCATAAAAACCCAAAAATTAGCCATAAAACCCGAAAATTAGCTGGAGAAACCCAAAAATTAGTTGGAAAATCTCAAAAAGTAGCTATAAAACCCAAAAATTAGCCATAAAAACCCAAAAATTAACTGGGAAACTTAAACATTAGCTGGAAAAACTCAGAAGTTAGCTAGAAAAACTCGAAAATTAGTCATGAAAACCCAATAATTAGCTATAAAATTCCAACGATTAGCTATGAAACCCATAAATTTTTGGGTTTAATAGCTATTTTTTCAATTTTTATAGCTAATTTTTGGGTTTTTCTAGCTAATGTTCAAGTTTTCTAGCTAATTTTTGGGTTTTTATGGCTTATTTTTTGGGTTTTTCTAGCTAATTTTTTAGTTTTATAGCTTTTTTTTGGTTTTTATAGTTGTTATAGCTAAGAAAACTCTTAAAATTAGCTATAAAACCCTAAAATTAGCTAAAAAAACTCGAAAATCAGCTACAAAACCCAAAAATTAGTTGAAAAAACTCAACAATTAGCCATAAAACCCAAAAACTAGCTGGAAAAACCCAAAAATTAGCTAAAAAACCCAAAAATTAGCTAGAAAAACTCAAAAAACCAGCCATTAAAAACTCAAAAATAAGCCACAGAAACCAAAAAATCAGCCACAAAAACCCGAAAATTAGCCATAAAACCCACAAATCAGCTAGAAAAACTCAAAAATTAGCCATAAAAACTCGAAAATTAGCCACAAAAACCCAAAGATTAGCTATGAAACCCATAAATTGTTGGAAAAACCTAAAAATTATCTTTAAAAACCCAAAAATTAGCTATAAAACCCAAAAATTAGTTGAAAAAACTCAACATTTAGCAATAAAAACACAAAAATTAGCCATAAAACCCATAAATTAGCTGAAGAAACTCAAAAATTAGCTAGAAAAACTCAGAAATCCGCTGAAAAAGCTCAAACATTAGAAATAAAAACTCAAAAATTGGCCACAAAAACCCAAAAATTAGCCATAAAAACCCAAAAATTAGCTGTTAAACCCAAAAAACAGCTAGAAAACTAGAACATTAACTAGAAAAACTCAAACATTAACTAGAAAAACTCAAAAATTAGTATTGAAAACCCAAAAAATAGCTATAAAATTCCAAAGATTAGCTATGAAACCCAAAAATGTTGGGTTTAATAGCTATTTTCTGGGTTTTTATAGCTAATTTTTGGGTTTTTATGGCTAATTTTTGAGTTTTTCTAGCTAATGTTTAAGTTTTCTAGCTAATTTTTGGGTTTTCATGGCATATTTTTTGGGTTATTCTATCTAATTTTTGAGTTTTTCCAGCTAATTTTTGAGTTTTATAGCTATTTTTCGAGTTTTTATAGTTTTTATAGCTAGAAAAACCCAAATATCTGCCATAAAACCCAAAAATTAGCTAGAAAACTCAGAAATTAGCCACAAAACCAATAAATTGTTAGAAAAGCCCAAAAATTAGCTTTGAGAACCCAATAATTAGCTATAAAACTTAAAAATTAGCTAGAAAAACTCAACAATTAGTCATAAAACTCAAAAATTAGCCATAAAAACCCAAAAATTAGCCATAAAACCCAAAAGTTAGCTAGAGAAACTCCAAAATTGGTTGGAAAAACTATCCAGCACTCGAAAATTAGCCATAAAAACTCAAAAATTAGCCATAAAAACTCGAAAATTATTAAAAAAAAACCCAAAAATTAGCCATGAAAACCCAGAACTTAGCCATCAAAACCCTAAAATTAGCCATAAAACCCAGAAATTAGCCAGAACCTCAAAGAATAGCCATAAAAACTCAGAAATTAGCCAAAAAAACCCAACAATTAGCTGGAAAAACTCAGAAATTAGCCACAAAACCCAAAAATTAGCCATAAAAATCCACAAATTAGCCATAAAACCCAAAAACTAGCCAGAAGAACTCGAAAATTAGCCATAAAAACTCAGAAATTAGCCATAAAAACCCAAAAATTAGCTATAAAATCCTAAAATTAGCTGAGAAAACCCAAAAATTAACCAGAAAATCTCAAAAATTAGCTAGAAAACCAAAAATTACATAGAAAAACTCAAAAAATAGCTATAAAACCCAAAAATTAGCTGGAAAAATTCAAAAATCAGTCATAAAAACTCAAAAATTAGCCACAAAAACCCAAAAATCATTCATAAAACCCCAAAAATTAGCTACAAAAACCCAAAAATTAGCCAGAACCTCGAAAATTAGCCATAAAAACTCAGAAATTAGCTCAAAAATCCAAAAATCAGCCAGAACCTCGAAATTTAGCGATAAAAACTCAGAAATTGGCCAAAAAGACTCAACAATCAGATGGAGAAACTCAGAAATTAGCCAAAAAACCCGAAAATTAGCCATGAAAAGCTAAAAATTAGCCATAAAACTAGCCATAAAAACCCAAAAATTAGCTATAAAACCCACATATCAGCTAGAAAAACCCAAAAATTAGTCAGAAAAACTCAAAAATTAGCTAGAAAACCCAAAAATTAGCTATGAAAACCCAAAAATTAGCTGGAAAAACTCAAAAATTAGCCATAAAAACTCAAAAATTAGGCACAAAAGCCCAAAAATTATTCATAAAACCCCAAAAATTAGCTCCAAAAACCCATAAATTAGCCAGAACCTCGAAAATTAGCCATAAAAACTCAGAAATTAGCTCAAAAATCCAAAAATTAGCCAGAACCTCGAAATTTAGCCATAAAAACTCAGAAGTTGGTCAAAGAAACCCAACAATCAGCTGGAAAAACTCAGAAATTAGACACAAAACCCGAAAATTAGCCACAAAACCCGAAAATTAGCCATGAAAACCCAAAAATTAGCCATAAAACCCAAGAACTAGCCAGAAGAACTCGAAAATTAGCCATAAAAACCCAAAAATTAGCTATAAAACGCAAAATTTGCTAGAAAACCCAAAAATTAGCCATAAAAACCCAAAAATCAGCCATAAAACACAAAAATTAGCCACAAAAACCCAACAATCAGCTGGAAAAACACAGAAATTAGTCACAAAACCCATAAATTGGCTAGAAAAACTCGAAATTTAGCCATAAAACCCAAACATTAGCTAAAAAAACTCAAGAATCAGCTGGAAAAACTTGGAAATTAGCCACATTAACACTAAATTGCTAGAAAAACCCAACAATTGGCTATAAAAACCCACAAATTGCTAGAAAAATAGAGAATTAGCTTAAAAAACCCAGGAATTAGCCATAAAAACCCAAAAATTAGCCAGAAAAACTCAGGAATTAGCCACAAAACCCAAAAATTGTGGGAGAAACCCAAACATTAGCTATAAAACCCAAAAATTAGCTAAAAACACTCGCAAATCAGCTATAAAACCCAAAAATTAGCTCGACAAACTCAAAAACTAGCCATAAAAAATCAAAAATTAGCCACAGAAACCCAAAAATTAGCCATAAAAACCCAGAAATTAGCCACAAAAACAGAAAAATTAGCCATAAAAAAAACCAACAATTAGCTAGAAAAACTCAGAAATTAGCCACAAAACCCAGAAATTAGCCATAAAAACCCAAAAATTAGCCATAAAACCCAAAAACTAGCCAGAAGAACTCGAAAATTAGCCATAAAAACTCAGAAATTAGCCACAAAAACCCAAAAATTAGCCATGAAACCCAAAAATTATCCAGCACTCAAAAATTAGCCATAAAATCTCAAAAATTAGCCTCAAAACCCAAAAATTGTTAGAAAAATCCAATAATTAGCTATAAAAACTGAAAAAATAGCAATGAAACTCAAAAATTAGCTAGAAAAACTCAAAAATTAGCCATAAAAACTCAAAAATTAGTCACAAAAACCCAAAAATTAGCCATAAAAACCCTGAAATTAGCCATAAAACCCAAAAGTTTGCCAGAAAAACTCGAAATTTATCTAGAAAAACTCAGAAATTAGCCACAAAAGCCCAAAAATTGTTAGAAAAACTCAAAAATTAGCTGTTAAAAACCAAAAACTAGCTATACAACCCAAAATCTAGCTAGAAAAACTTAAAAATTAGCCATAAAAACCCAAAAATTAGCCATAAAACCCGAAAATTAGCTGGAGAAACCCAAAAATTAGTTGGAAAATCTCAAAAAGTAGCTATAGAACCCAAAAATTAGCCATAAAAACCCAAAAATTAGCTGGGAAACTTAAACATTAGCTGGAAAAACTCAGAAGTTAGCTAGAAAAACTCGAAAATTAGTCATGAAAACCCAATAATTAGCTATAAAATTCCAACGATTAGCTATGAAACCCATAAATTTTTGGGTTTTATAGCTATTTTTTCAATTTTTATAGCTAATTTTTTGGTTTTTCTAGTTGTTATAGCTAAGAAAACTCTTAAAATTAGCTATAAAACCCAAAAATTAGCTAAAAATCTCGAAAATCAGCTATAAAACCCAAAAATTAGTTGAAAAAACTCAACAATTAGACATAAAACCCAAAAACTAGCTGGAAAAACCCAAAAATTAGCTAAAAAACCCAAAAATTAGCTGGAAAAACTAAAAAAACTAGCCATAAAACTCAAAAATTAGCCACAGAAACCAAAAAATCAGCCACAAAAACCCAAAAATTAGCCATAAATCCCACAAATGAGCTAGAAAAGCTCGAAAATTAGCCATAAAAACTAAAAAATTAGCCACAAAATCCCAAAAATTAGCCATATAAAACCAAAAAATTGCTATAAAACCCAAAAATTAGCCATAAAAACCCAAAAATCAGCCATAAAACACAAAAATTAGCCACAAAAACCCAACAATCAGCTGGAAAAACACAGAAATTAGTCACAAAACCCAAAAATCGTTAGGAAAACCCAGAATTTAGCTATAAAAACTCGAAAAATAGCTATAAAACCCAAAAATTAGCCATAAAAACCCAAAAATTAGCCATAAAATCCGAAAATTAGCTTGAGAAACTCAGAAACAAGCTATAAAAACTCAGAAATTAGCCACAAAGCCCATAAATTGGCTAGAAAAACTCGAAATTCAGCCATAAAACCCAAACAATAGCTAAAAAAACTCGAGAATCAGCTGGAAAAACTTGGAAATTAGCCACATTAACCCAAAAATTGCTAGAAAAACCCAACAATTAGCTATAAAAACCCAAAAATTGCTAGAAAATCTCGAAATTTATCTAGGAAAACTCAGAAATTAGTCACAAAAACCCAAAAATTGTTGAAAAAACTCAAAAATTAGCTATTAAAACCCAAAATCTAGCTAGAAAAACTCAAAAATTAGCCATAAATACTTAAAAATTAGCCATTAAACCCAAAAATTAGCAACAAAAACTCGAAAATTAGCTAGAACAACTCAGAAATTAGCAACAAAACCCAAAAATTGTTATAAAAACCCAAAAATTAGCTATAAAAACTCAAAAAATAGCTATAAAACCCAAAAATTAGCCATAAAAATCCAAAAATTAGCTGGGAAACTTAAATATTAGCTGGAAAAACTCAGAAGTTAGCTAGAAAAACTCGAAAATTAGTCATGAAAACCCAATAATTGGCTATAAAATTCCAACGATTAGCTATGAAACCCATAAATTTTCGGGTTTTATAGCTATTTTTTTAATTTTTATAGCTAATTTTTGGGTTTGTCTAGCAATTTTTGGGTTTTTATGGCTAATGTTTGAGTTCTTCTAGCTAATGTTTAAGTTTTCTAGCTAATTTTTGGGTTTTTATGGCTTATTTTTTTGGGTTTTTCTAGCTAATTTTTTGGTTGTATAGCTATTTTTTGGGTTTTTATAGTTGTTATAGCTAGGAAAACTCTTAAAATTAGCTATAAAATCCAAAAATTAGCTAAAAAAACTCGAAAATCAGCTATAAAACCCAAAAATTAGTTGAAAAAACTCAAAAAACTAGCCATAAAAACTCAAAAATTAGCCACAGAAACCAAAAAATCAGCCACAAAAACCCAAAAATTAGCCATAAAACCCATAAATTAGCTGAAGAAACTCAAAAATTAGCTATAAAAACTTAGAAATCAGCTAGAAAAGCTCAAAAATTAGGAAAAAAAACTCGAAAATTGGCCACAAAAACCCAATAATAAGCCATAAAAACTCAAAAATTAGCCATAAAAACTCGAAAATTAGCCACAAAAACCCAAGAATTAGCCATAAAAACCCAAAAATTAGACATAAAACCCAAAAATTATCCATAAAAACCCAAAAATTAGCTAGAAAAACTCGAAAATCAGCCATGAAAACCCAAAAATTAGCTATAAAATTCCAAAGATTAGCTATGAAACCCATAAATTGTTAGAAAAACTCAAAAATTAGCTATTAAAACCCAAAAACTAGCTATACAACCCAAAATCTAGCTAGAAAAACTTAAAAATAAGCCATAAAAACCCAAAAATTAGCCATAAAATCCGATAATTAGCTGAAGAAACCCGAAAATTAGTTGGAAAATCTCAGAAATTAGCTAGAAAAACCTAAAAATTAGCTAGAAACACTCAAAAAAGAGCCACAAAACCCAAAAATTAGCAAGAAAAACTCGAAAATTAGCTAGAAAAACTCAGAAATTAGCCACAAAACCCAAACGTTGTTGGAAAAACCCAAAAATTAGCTATAAACTCAAAAAATAGCTATAAAACCCAAAAATTAGCAATAAAAAACCCAAAAATTAGCTGGGAAACTTAAACATTAGCTGGAAAAACTCAGAAGTTAGCCATAAAAACTCAAAAATTAGCCACAAAAGCCCAAAAATTATTCATAAAACCCCAAAAATTAGCTCCAAAAACCCATAAATTAGCCAGAACCTCGAAAATTAGCCATAAAAACTCAGAAATTAGCTCAAAAATCCAAAAATTAGCCAGAACCTCGAAATTTAGCCATAAAAACTCAGAAATTGGCCAAAGAAACCCAACAATCAGCTGGAAAAACTCAGAAATTAGACACAAAACCCGAAAATTAGCCACAAAACCCGAAAATTAGCCATGAAAACCCAAAAATTAGCCATAAAACCCAAGAACTAGCCAGAAGAACTCGAAAATTAGCCATAAAAACCCAAAAATTAGCTATAAAACCCACATATCAGCTAGAAAAACCCAAAAATTAGCCAGAAAAACTCAAAAATTAGCTAGAAAACACAAAAATTAGATAGAAAAACTCGAAAATTGGCCATGAAATCTCAAAAATTAGCCACAAAAACCCAAAACTTGCTAGAAAACCCAAAAATTAGCCATAAAAACCCAAAAATCAGCCATAAAACACAAAAATTAGCCACAAAAACCCAACAATCAGCTGGAAAAACACAGAAATTAGTCACAAAACCCATAAATTGGCTAGAAAAACTCGAAATTTAGCCATAAAACCCAAACATTAGCCAGAAAAACTCAGGAATTAGCCACAAAACCCAAAAATTGTGGGAGAAACCCAAACATTAGCTATAAAACCCAAAAATTAGCTAAAAACACTCGAAAATCAGCTATAAAACCCAAAAATTAGCTCGACAAACTCAAAAACTAGCCATAAAAAATCAAAAATTAGCCACAGAAACCCAAAAATTAGCCATAAAAACCCAGAAATTAGCCACAAAAACAGAAAAATTAGCCATAAAAAAAACCAACAATTAGCTAGAAAAACTCAGAAATTAGCCACAAAACCCAGAAATTAGCCATAAAAACCCAAAAATTAGCCATAAAACCCAAAAACTAGCCAGAAGAACTCGAAAATTAGCCATAAAAACTCAGAAATTAGCCACAAAAACCCAAAAATTAGCCATGAAACTCAAAAATTATCCAGCACTCAAAAATTAGCCATAAAAACTCAAAAATTAGCCTCAAAACCCAAAAATTGTTAGAAAAATCCAATAATTAGCTATAAAAACTGAAAAAATAGCAATAAAACTCAAAAATTAGCTAGAAAAACTCAAAAATTAGCCATAAAAACTCAAAAATTAGTCACAAAAACCCAAAAATTAGCCATAAAAACCCTGAAATTAGCCATAAAACCCAAAAGTTTGCCAGAAAAACTCGAAATTTATCTAGAAAAACTCAGAAATTAGCCACAAAAGCCCAAAAATTGTTAGAAAAACTCAAAAATTAGCTGTTAAAACCCAAAAACTAGCTATACAACCCAAAATCTAGCTAGAAAAACTTAAAAATTAGCCATAAAAACCCAAAAATTAGCCATAAAACCCGAAAATTAGCTGGAGAAACCCAAAAATTAGTTGGAAAATCTCAAAAAGTAGCTATAGAACCCAAAAATTAGCCATAAAAACCCAAAAATTAGCTGGGAAACTTAAACATTAGCTGGAAAAACTCAGAAGTTAGCTAGAAAAACTCGAAAATTAGTCATGAAAACCCAATAATTAGCTATAAAATTCCAACGATTAGCTATGAAACCCATAAATTTTTGGGTTTTATAGCTATTTTTTCAATTTTTATAGCTAATTTTTGGGTTTTTCTAGCTAATGTTCAAGTTTTCTAGCTAATTTTTGGGTTTTTATGGCTTATTTTTCGGGTTTTTCTAGCTAATTTTTTGGTTTTATAGCTGTTTTTTTGGTTTTTATAGTTGTTATAGCTAAGAAAACTCTTAAAATTAGCTATAAAACCCAAAAATTAGCTAAAAATCTCGAAAATCAGCTATAAAACCCAAAAATTAGTTGAAAAAACTCAACAATTAGACATAAAACACAAAAAATAGCTGGAAAAACCCAAACATTAGCTAAAAAACCCAAAAATTAGCTGGAAAAACTAAAAAAACTAGCCATAAAAACTCAAAAATTAGCCACAGAAACCAAAAAATCAGCCACAAAAACCCAAAAATTAGCCATAAAACCCACAAATCAGCTAGAAAAGCTCGAAAATTAGCCATAAAAACTCAAAAATTAGCCACAAAATCCCAAAAATTAGCCATATAAAACCAAAAAATTGCTAGAAAACCCAAAAATTAGCCATAAAAACCCAAAAATCAGCCATAAAACACAAAAATTAGCCACAAAAACCCAACAATCAGCTGGAAAAACACAGAAATTAGTCACAAAACCCAAAAATCGTTAGGAAAACCCAGAATTTAGCTATAAAAACTCGAAAAATAGCTGTAAAACCCAAAAATTAGCCATAAAAACCCAAAAATTAGCCATAAAATCCGAAAATTAGCTTGAGAAACTCAGAAACTAGCTATAAAAACTCAGAAATTAGCCACAAAGCCCATAAATTGGCTAGAAAAACTCGAAATTCAGCCATAAAACCCAAACAATAGCTAAAAAAACTCGAGAATCAGCTGGAAAAACTTGGAAATTAGCCACATTAACCCAAAAATTGCTAGAAAAACCCAACAATTAGCTATAAAAACCCAAAAATTGCTAGAAAATCTCGAAATTTATCTAGAAAAACTCAGAAATTAGTTACAAAAACCCAAAAATTGTTGAAAAAACTCAAAAATTAGCTATTAAAACCCAAAAACTAGCTATACAACCCAAAATCTAGCTAGAAAAACTCAAAAATTAGCCATAAATACTTAAAAATTAGCCATTAAACCCAAAAATTAGCAAGAAAAACTCGAAAATTAGCTAGAACAACTCAGAAATTAGCAACAAAACCCAAAAATTGTTATAAAAACCCAAAAATTAGCTATAAAAACTCAAAAAATAGTTATAAAACCCAAAAATTAGCCATAAAAACCCAAAAATTAGCTGGGAAACTTAAATATTAGCTGGAAAAACTCAGAAGTTAGCTAGAAAAACTCGAAAATTAGTCATGAAAACCCAATAATTGGCTATAAAATTCCAACGATTAGCTATGAAACCCATAAATTTTCGGGTTTTATAGCTATTTTTTTAATTTTTATAGCTAATTTTTGGGTTTGTCTAGAAATTTTTGGGTTTTTATGGCTAATGTTTGAGTTCTTCTAGCTAATGTTTAAGTTTTCTAGCTAATTTTTGGGTTTTTATGGCTTATTTTTTTGGGTTTTTCTAGCTAATTTTTTGGTTGTATAGCTATTTTTTGGGTTTTTATAGTTGTTATAGCTAGGAAAACTCTTAAAATTAGCTATAAAATCCAAAAATTAGCTAAAAAAACTCGAAAATCAGCTATAAAACCCAAAAATTAGTTGAAAAAACTCAAAAAACTAGCCATAAAAACTCAAAAATTAGCCACAGAAACCAAAAAATCAGCCACAAAAACCCAAAAATTAGCCATAAAACCCATAAATTAGCTGAAGAAACTCAAAAATTAGCTATAAAAACTTAGAAATCGGCTAGAAAAGCTCAAAAATTAGGGAAAAAAACTCGAAAATTGGCCACAAAAACCCAATAATAAGCCATAAAAACTCAAAAATTAGCCATAAAAACTCGAAAATTAGCCACAAAAACCCAAGAATTAGCCATAAAAACCCAAAAATTAGACATAAAACCCAAAAATTATCCATAAAAACCCAAAAATTAGCTAGAAAAACTCGAAAATCAGCCATGAAAACCCAAAAATTAGCTATAAAATTCCAAAGATTAGCTATGAAACCCATAAATTGTTAGAAAAACTCAAAAATTAGCTATTAAAACCCAAAAACTAGCTATACAACCCAAAATCTAGCTAGAAAAACTTAAAAATAAGCCATAAAAACCCAAAAATTAGCCATAAAATCCGAAAATTAGCTGGAGAAACCCGAAAATTAGTTGGAAAATCTCAGAAATTAGCTAGAAAAACCTAAAAATTAGCTAGAAACACTCAAAAAAGAGTCACAAAACCCAAAAATTAGCAAGAAAAACTCGAAAATTAGCTAGAAAAACTCAGAAATTAGCCACAAAACCCAAAAATTGTTGGAAAAACCCAAAAATTAGCTATAAACTCAAAAAATAGCTATAAAACCCAAAAATTAGCAATAAAAAACCCAAAAATTAGCTGGGAAACTTAAACATTAGCTGGAAAAACTCAGAAGTTAGCTAGAAAAACTCGAAAATTACTCATCAAAACCCAATAATTAGCTATAAAATTCCAACGATTAGCTATGAAACCCATAAATTTTTGGGTTTTATAGCTATTTTTTCAATTTTTATAGCTAATTTTTGGGTTTTTCTAGCTAATGTTCAAGTTTTCTAGCTAATTTTTGGGTTTTTTGGCTTATTTTTTGGGTTTTTCTAGCTAATTTTTTGGTTTTATAGCTATTTTTTGGTTTTTATAGTTGTTATAGCTAAGAAAACTCTTAAAATTAGCTATAAAACCCAAAAATTAGCTAAAAAACTCGAAAATCAGCTATAAAACCCAAAAATTAGTTGGAAAAACTCAACATATAGCCATAAAACCCAAAAACTAGCTGGAAAAACCCAAAAATTAGCTAAAAAACCCAAAAATTAGCTGGGAAAACTCAAAAAACTAGCCATAAAAACTCAAAAATTAGCCACAGAAACCAAAAAATCAGCCAAAAAAACCCAAAAATTAGCCATAAAACCCACAAATCAGCTAGAAAAACTCGAAAATTAGCCATAAAAACGCAAAAATTAGCCACAAAATCCAAAAATTAGCCATAAAAACCCAAAAATTGCTAGAAAACCCAAAAATTAGCCATAAAAACCCAAAAACTAGCTAGAAAAACTTAAAAATTAGCTAAAAAACCAAGAAAATCAGCTGGAAAAACTCAATAACTAGCCATAAAAACTCAAAAATTAGCCACAGGAACCCAAAAATCAGCCACAAAAACCCAAAAATTAACCATAAAACCCAGAAATTAGCCATAAAAACCCAAAAGTTAGCCATAAAACCCAAAAATTTGCCATAAAAACTCAAAAATTAGCCACAGAAACCCAAAAATCAGCCACAAAAACCCAAAAATTAGCCATAAAAACTCAGAAATTAGCCACAGGAACCCAAAAATCAGCCACAAAAACCCAAAAATTAGCCATAAAACCCAGAAATTAGCCATAAAAACCCAAAAGTTAGCCATAAAACCCAAAAATTTGCCATAAA
Organism: Diorhabda sublineata; assembly: GCF_026230105.1. Classification (NCBI taxonomy): domain Eukaryota; kingdom Metazoa; phylum Arthropoda; class Insecta; order Coleoptera; family Chrysomelidae; genus Diorhabda; species Diorhabda sublineata. The sequence continues at coordinate 16,976,457 of NC_079484.1, read as the reverse complement.
AACTCAAAAATTAGCCACAGAAACCCAAAAATCAGCCACAAAAACCCAAAAATTAGCCATAAAAACTCAGAAATTAGCAGAAAAACCCAAAAATTAGCTGAAAATACGAAAAAACTAGCCATAAAAACTCAAAAATTGGCCACAAAAAACCAAAAATAAGCCATAAAAACCTAAAAATTAGCTATAAAACCCACAAATCAGCTGGAAAAACTCAGAAATTAGCCATAAAAATTCAAAAATTAGCCATAAAAACGAACAATTAGTCATGAAACTCAAAAATTAGCAAGAAAAACTCGAAAATTAGCCATAAAAACTCAAAAATTAGCCACAAAAGCCCAAAAATTATTCATAAAACCCCAAAAATTAGCTCCAAAAACCCATAAATTAGCCAGAACCTCGAAAATTAGCCATAAAAACTCAGAAATTAGCTCAAAAATCCAAAAATTAGCCAGAACCTCGAAATTTAGCCATAAAAACTCAGAAATTGGCCAAAGAAACCCAACAATCAGCTGGAAAAACTCAGAAATTAGACACAAAACCCGAAAATTAGCCACAAAACCCGAAAATTAGCCATGAAAACCCAAAAATTAGCCATAAAACCCAAGAACTAGCCAGAAGAACTCGAAAATTAGGCATAAAAACCCAAAACTTGCTAGAAAACCCAAAAATTAGCCATAAAAACCCAAAAATCAGCCATAAAACACAAAAATTAGCCACAAAAACCCAACAATCAGCTGAAAAAACACAGAAATTAGTCACAAAACCCATAAATTGGCTAGAAAAACTCGAAATTTAGCCATAAAACCCAAACATTAGCTGAAAAAACTCAAGAATCAGCTGGAAAAACTTGGAAATTAGCCACATTAACCCTAAATTGCTAGAAAAACCCAACAATTGGCTATAAAAACCCACAAATTGCTAGAAAAATAGAGAATTAGCTTAAAAAACCCAGAAATTAGCCATAAAAACCCAAAAATTAGCCAGAAAAACTCAGGAATTAGCCACAAAACCCAAAAATTGTGGGAGAAACCCAAACATTAGATATAAACCCAAAAATTAGCTAAAAACACTCGAAAATCAGCTATAAAACCCAAAAATTAGCTCGAAAAATTCAAAAACTAGCCATGAAAAATCAAAAATTAGCCACAGAAACCCAAAAATTAGCCATAAAAACCCAGAAATTAGCCACAAAAACAGAAAAATTAGCCATAAAAAAAACCAACAATTAGCTAGAAAAACTCAGAAATTAGTCACAAAACCCAGAAATTAGCCATAAAAACCCAAAAATTAGCCATAAAACCCAAAAACTAGCCAGAAGAACTCGAAAATTAGCGATAAAAACTCAGAAATTAGCCATAAAACCCAAAAGTTTGCCAGAAAAACTCGAAATTTATCTAGAAAAACTCAGAAATTAGCCACAAAAGCCCAAAAATTGTTAGAAAAACTCAAAAATTAGCTGTTAAAACCCAAAAACTAGCTATACAACCCAAAATCTAGCTAGAAAAACTTAAAAATTAGCCATAAAAACCCAAAAATTAGCCATAAAACCCGAAAATTAGCTGGAGAAACCCAAAAATTAGTTCGAAAATCTCAAAAAGTAGCTATAGAACCCAAAAATTAGCCATAAAAACCCAAAAATTAGCTGGGAAACTTAAACATTAGCTGGAAAAACTCAGAAGTTAGCTAGAAAAACTCGAAAATTAGTCATGAAAACCCAATAATTAGCTATAAAATTCCAACGATTAGCTATGAAACCCATAAATTTTTGGGTTTTATAGCTATTTTTTCAATTTTTATAGCTAATTTTTGGGTTTTTCTAGCTAATGTTCAAGTTTTCTAGCTAATTTTTGGGTTTTTATGGCTTATTTTTCGGGTTTTTCTAGCTAATTTTTTGGTTTTATAGCTGTTTTTTTGGTTTTTATAGTTGTTATAGCTAAGAAAACTCTTAAAATTAGCTATAAAACCCAAAAATTAGCTAAAAATCTCGAAAATCAGCTATAAAACCCAAAAATTAGTTGAAAAAACTCAACAATTAGACATAAAACACAAAAAATAGCTGGAAAAACCCAAACATTAGCTAAAAAACCCAAAAATTAGCTGGAAAAACTAAAAAAACTAGCCATAAAAACTCAAAAATTAGCCACAGAAACCAAAAAATCAGCCACAAAAACCCAAAAATTAGCCATAAAACCCACAAATCAGCTAGAAAAGCTCGAAAATTAGCCATAAAAACTCAAAAATTAGCCACAAAATCCCAAAAATTAGCCATATAAAACCAAAAAATTGCTAGAAAACCCAAAAATTAGCCATAAAAACCCAAAAATCAGCCATAAAACACAAAAATTAGCCACAAAAACCCAACATTCAGCTGGAAAAACACAGAAATTAGTCACAAAACCCAAAAATCGTTAGGAAAACCCAGAATTTAGCTATAAAAACTCGAAAAATAGCTGTAAAACCCAAAAATTAGCCATAAAAACCCAAAAATTAGCCATAAAATCCGAAAATTAGATTGAGAAACTCAGAAACTAGCTATAAAAACTCAGAAATTAGCCACAAAGCCCATAAATTGGCTAGAAAAACTCGAAATTCAGCCATAAAACCCAAACAATAGCTAAAAAAACTCGAGAATCAGCTGGAAAAACTTGGAAATTAGCCACATTAACCCAAAAATTGCTAGAAAAACCCAACAATTAGCTATAAAAACCCAAAAATTGCTAGAAAATCTCGAAATTTATCTAGAAAAACTCAGAAATTAGTTACAAAAACCCAAAAATTGTTGAAAAAACTCAAAAATTAGCTATTAAAACCCAAAAACTAGCTATACAACCCAAAATCTAGCTAGAAAAACTCAAAAATTAGCCATAAATACTTAAAAATTAGCCATTAAACCCAAAAATTAGCAAGAAAAACTCGAAAATTAGCTAGAACAACTCAGAAATTAGCAACAAAACCCAAAAATTGTTATAAAAACCCAAAAATTAGCTATAAAAACTCAAAAAATAGTTATAAAACCCAAAAATTAGCCATAAAAACCCAAAAATTAGCTGGGAAACTTAAATATTAGCTGGAAAAACTCAGAAGTTAGCTAGAAAAACTCGAAAATTAGTCATGAAAACCCAATAATTGGCTATAAAATTCCAACGATTAGCTATGAAACCCATAAATTTTCGGGTTTTATAGCTATTTTTTTAATTTTTATAGCTAATTTTTGGGTTTGTCTAGCAATTTTTGGGTTTTTATGGCTAATGTTTGAGTTCTTCTAGCTAATGTTTAAGTTTTCTAGCTAATTTTTGGGTTTTTATGGCTTATTTTTTTGGGTTTTTCTAGCTAATTTTTTGGTTGTATAGCTATTTTTTGGGTTTTTATAGTTGTTATAGCTAGGAAAACTCTTAAAATTAGCTATAAAATCCAAAAATTAGCTAAAAAAACTCGAAAATCAGCTATAAAACCCAAAAATTAGTTGAAAAAACTCAAAAAACTAGCCATAAAAACTCAAAAATTAGCCACAGAAACCAAAAAATCAGCCACAAAAACCCAAAAATTAGCCATAAAACCCATAAATTAGCTGAAGAAACTCAAAAATTAGCTATAAAAACTTAGAAATCGGCTAGAAAAGCTCAAAAATTAGGAAAAAAAACTCGAAAATTGGCCACAAAAACCCAATAATAAGCCATAAAAACTCAAAAATTAGCCATAAAAACTCGAAAATTAGCCACAAAAACCCAAGAATTAGCCATAAAAACCCAAAAATTAGACATAAAACCCAAAAATTATCCATAAAAACCCAAAAATTAGCTAGAAAAACTCGAAAATCAGCCATGAAAACCCAAAAATTAGCTATAAAATTCCAAAGATTAGCTATGAAACCCATAAATTGTTAGAAAAACTCAAAAATTAGCTATTAAAACCCAAAAACTAGCTATACAACCCAAAATCTAGCTAGAAAAACTTAAAAATAAGCCATAAAAACCCAAAAATTAGCCACAAAATCCGAAAATTAGCTGGAGAAACCCGAAAATTAGTTGGAAAATCTCAGAAATTAGCTAGAAAAACCTAAAAATTAGCTAGAAACACTCAAAAAAGAGTCACAAAACCCAAAAATTAGCAAGAAAAACTCGAAAATTAGCTAGAAAAACTCAGAAATTAGCCACAAAACCCAAAAATTGTTGGAAAAACCCAAAAATTAGCTATAAACTCAAAAAATAGCTATAAAACCCAAAAATTAGCAATAAAAAACCCAAAAATTAGCTGGGAAACTTAAACATTAGCTGGAAAAACTCAGAAGTTAGCTAGAAAAACTCGAAAATTACTCATCAAAACCCAATAATTAGCTATAAAATTCCAACGATTAGCTATGAAACCCATAAATTTTTGGGTTTTATAGCTATTTTTTCAATTTTTATAGCTAATTTTTGGGTTTTTCTAGCTAATGTTCAAGTTTTCTAGCTAATTTTTGGGTTTTTATGGCTTATTTTTTGGGTTTTTCTAGCTAATTTTTTGGTTTTATAGCTATTTTTTGGTTTTTATAGTTGTTATAGCTAAGAAAACTCTTAAAATTAGCTATAAAACCCAAAAATTAGCTAAAAAACTCGAAAATCAGCTATAAAACCCAAAAATTAGTTGGAAAAACTCAACATATAGCCATAAAACCCAAAAACTAGCTGGAAAAACCCAAAAATTAGCTAAAAAACCCAAAAATTAGCTGGGAAAACTCAAAAAACTAGCCATAAAAACTCAAAAATTAGCCACAGAAACCAAAAAATCAGCCAAAAAAACCCAAAAATTAGCCATAAAACCCACAAATCAGCTAGAAAAACTCGAAAATTAGCCATAAAAACTCAAAAATTAGCCACAAAATCCCAAAAATTAGCCATAAAAACCCAAAAATTGCTAGAAAACCCAAAAATTAGCCATAAAAACCCAAAAACTAGCTAGAAAAACTCAAAAATTAGCTAAAAAACCAAGAAAATCAGCTGGAAAAACTCAATAACTAGCCATAAAAACTCAAAAATTAGCCACAGGAACCCAAAAATCAGCCACAAAAACCCAAAAATTAGCCATAAAACCCAGAAATTAGCCATAAAAACCCAAAAGTTAGCCATAAAACCCAAAAATTTGCCATAAAAACTCAAAAATTAGCCACAGAAACCCAAAAATCAGCCACAAAAACCCAAAAATTAGCCATAAAACCCAGAAATTAGCCATAAAAACCCAAAAGTTAGCCATAAAACCCAAAAATTTGCCATAAAAACTCAAAAATTAGCCACAGAAACCCAAAAATCAGCCACAAAAACCCAAAAATTAGCCATAAAAACTCAGAAATTAGCAGAAAAACCCAAAAATTAGCTGAAAATACGAAAAAACTAGCCATAAAAACTCAAAAATTGGCCACAAAAAACCAAAAATAAGCCATAAAAACCTAAAAATTAGCTATAAAACCCACAAATCAGCTGGAAAAACTCAGAAATTAGCCATAAAAATTCAAAAATTAGCCATAAAAACGAACAATTAGTCATGAAACTCAAAAATTAGCAAGAAAAACTCGAAAATTAGCCATAAAAACTCAAAAATTAGCCACAAAAGCCCAAAAATTATTCATAAAACCCCAAAAATTAGCTCCAAAAACCCATAAATTAGCCAGAACCTCGAAAATTAGCCATAAAAACTCAGAAATTAGCTCAAAAATCCAAAAATTAGCCAGAACCTCGAAATTTAGCCATAAAAACTCAGAAATTGGCCAAAGAAACCCAACAATCAGCTGGAAAAACTCAGAAATTAGCCACAAAACCCAGAAATTAGCCATAAAAACCCAAAAATTAGCCATAAAACCCAAAAACTAGCCAGAAGAACTCGAAAATTAGCCATAAAAACTCAGAAATTAGCCACAAAAACCCAAAAATTAGCCATGAAACCCAAAAATTATCCAGCACTCAAAAATTAGCTATAAAAACTCAAAAATTAGCCTCAAAACCCAAAAATTGTTAGAAAAATCCAATAATTAGCTATAAAAACTGAAAAAATAGCAATAAAACTCAAAAATTAGCTAGAAAAACTCAAAAATTAGCCATAAAAAACCCAAAAGTTTGCCAGAAAATCTCGAAATTTATCTAGAAAAACTCAGAAATTAGCCACAAAAGCCCAAAAATTGTTAGAAAAACTCAAAAATTAGCTGTTAAAACCCAAAAACTAGCTATACAACCCAAAATCTAGCTAGAAAAACTTAAAAATTAGCCATAAAAACCCAAAAATTAGCCATAAAACCCGAAAATTAGCTGGAGAAACCCAAAAATTAGTTGGAAAATCTCAAAAAGTAGCTATAGAACCCAACAATTAGCCATAAAAACCCAAAAATTAGCTGGGAAACTTGAACATTAGCTGGAAAAACTCAGAAGTTAGCTAGAAAAACTCGAAAATTAGTCATGAAAAAACCCAATAATTAGCTATAAAATTCCAACGATTAGCTATGAAACCCATAAATTTTTGGGTTTTATAGCTATTTTTTCAATTTTTATAGCTAATTTTTGGGTTTTTCTAGCTAATGTTCAAGTTTTCTAGCTAATTTTTGGGTTTTTATGGCTTATTTTTCGGGTTTTTCTAGCTAATTTTTTGGTTTTATAGCTATTTTTTTGGTTTTTATAGTTGTTATAGCTAAGAAAACTCTTAAAATTAGCTATAAAACCCAAAAATTAGCTAAAAATCTCGAAAATCAGCTATAAAACCCAAAAATTAGTTGAAAAAACTCAACAATTAGACATAAAACCCAAAAACTAGCTGGAAAAACCCAAAAATTAGCTAAAAAACCCAAAAATTAGCTGGAAAAACTAAAAAAACTAGCCATAAAAACTCAAAAATTAGCCACAGAAACCAAAAAATCAGCCACAAAAACCCAAAAATTAGCCATAAAACCCACAAATCAGCTAGAAAAGCTCGAAAATTAGCCATAAAAACTCAAAAATTAGCCACAAAATCCCAAAAATTAGCCATATAAAACCAAAAAATTGCTAGAAAACCCAAACATTAGCCATAAAAACCCAAAAATCAGCCATAAAACACAAAAATTAGCCACAAAAACCCAACAATCAGCTGGAAAAACACAGAAATTAGTCACAAAACCCAAAAATCGTTAGGAAAACTCAGAATTTAGCTATAAAAACTCGAAAAATAGCTATAAAACCCAAAAATTAGCCATAAAACCCAAGAACTAGCCAGAAGAACTCGAAAATTAGCCATAAAAACCCAAAAATTAGCTATAAAACCCACATATCAGCTAGAAAAACCCAAAAATTAGCCAGAAAAACTCAAAAATTAGCTAGAAAACACAAAAATTAGATAGAAAAACTCGAAAATTGGCCATGAAATCTCAAAAATTAGCCACAAAAACCCAAAACTTGCTAGAAAACCCAAAAATTAGCCATAAAAACCCAAAAATCAGTCATAAAACACAAAAATTAGCCACAAAAACCCAACAATCAGCTGAAAAAACACAGAAATTAGTCACAAAACCCATAAATTGGCTAGAAAAACTCGAAATTTAGCCATAAAACCCAAACATTAGCTGAAAAAACTCAAGAATCAGCTGGAAAAACTTGGAAATTAGCCACATTAACCCTAAATTGCTAGAAAAACCCAACAATTGTCTATAAAAACCCACAAATTGCTAGAAAAATAGAGAATTAGTTTAAAAAACCCAGAAATTAGCCATAAAAACCCAAAAATTAGCCAGAAAAACTCAGGAATTAGCCACAAAACCCAAACATTGTGGGAGAAACCCAAACATTAGATATAAAACCCAAAAATTAGCTAAAAACACTCGAAAATCAGCTATAAAACCCAAAAATTAGCTCGAAAAATTCAAAAACTAGCCATAAAAAATCAAAAATTAGCCACAGAAACCCAAAAATTAGCCATAAAAACCCAGAAATTAGCCACAAAAACAGAAAAATTAGCCATAAAAAAAACCAACAATTAGCTAGAAAAACTCAGAAATTAGCCACAAAACCCAGAAATTAGCCATAAAAACCCAAAAATTAGCCATAAAACCCAAAAACTAGCCAGAAGAACTCAAAAATTAGCCATAAAAACTCAGAAATTAGCCACAAAAACCCAAAAATTAGCCATGAAACCCAAAAATTATCCAGCACTCAAAAATTAGCCATAAAAACTCAAAAATTAGCCTCAAAACCCAAAAATTGTTAGAAAAATCCAATAATTAGCTATAAAAACTGAAAAAATAGCAATAAAACTCAAAAATTAGCTAGAAAAACTCAAAAATTAGCCATAAAAAACCCAAAAGTTTGCCAGAAAAACTCGAAATTTATCTAGAAAAACTCAGAAATTAGCCACAAAAGCCCAAAAATTGTTAGAAAAACTCAAAAATTAGCTGTTAAAACCCAAAAACTAGCTATACAACCCAAAATCTAGCTAGAAAAACTTAAAAATTAGCCATAAAAACCCAAAAATTAGCCATAAAACCCGAAAATTAGCTGGAGAAACCCAAAAATTAGTTGGAAAATCTCAAAAAGTAGCTATAGAACCCAACAATTAGCCATAAAAACCCAAAAATTAGCTGGGAAACTTGAACATTAGCTGGAAAAACTCAGAAGTTAGCTAGAAAAACTCGAAAATTAGTCATGAAAAAACCCAATAATTAGCTATAAAATTCCAACGATTAGCTATGAAACCCATAAATTTTTGGGTTTTATAGCTATTTTTTCAATTTTTATAGCTAATTTTTGGGTTTTTCTAGCTAATGTTCAAGTTTTCTAGCTAATTTTTGGGTTTTTATGGCTTATTTTTCGGGTTTTTCTAGCTAATTTTTTGGTTTTATAGCTATTTTTTTGGTTTTTATAGTTGTTATAGCTAAGAAAACTCTTAAAATTAGCTATAAAACCCAAAAATTAGCTAAAAATCTCGAAAATCAGCTATAAAACCCAAAAATTAGTTGAAAAAAACTCAACAATTAGACATAAAACCCAAAAACTAGCTGGAAAAACCCAAAAATTAGCTAAAAAACCAAAAAATTAGCTGGAAAAACTAAAAAAACTAGCCATAAAAACTCAAAAATTAGCCACAGAAACCAAAAAATCAGCCACAAAAACCCAAAAATTAGCCATAAAACCCACAAATCAGCTAGAAAAGCTCGAAAATTAGCCATAAAAACTCAAAAATTAGCCACAAAATCCCAAATATTAGCCATATAAAACCAAAAAATTCCTAGAAAACCCAAAAATTAGCCATAAAAACCCAAAAATCAGCCATAAAACACAAAAATTAGCCACAAAAACCCAACAATCAGCTGGAAAAACACAGAAATTAGTCACAAAACCCAAAAATCGTTAGGAAAACCCAGAATTTAGCTATAAAAACTCGAAAAATAGCTATAAAACCCAAAAATTAGCCATAAAAACCCAAAAATTAGCCATAAAATCCGAAAATTAGCTTGAGAAACTCAGAAACTAGCTATAAAAACTCAGAAATTAGCCACAAAGCCCATAAATTGGCTAGAAAAACTCGAAATTCAGCCATAAAACCCAAACAATAGCTAAAAAACTCGAGAATCAGCTGGAAAAACTTGGAAATTAGCCACATTAACCCAAAAATTGCTAGAAAAACCCAACAATTAGCTATAAAAACCCAAAAATTGCTAGAAAATCTCGAAATTTATCTAGAAAAACTCAGAAATTAGTCACAAAAACCCAAAAATTGTTATAAAAACCCAAAAATTAGCTATAAAAACTCAAAAAATAGCTATAAAACCCAAAAATTAGCCATAAAAACCCAAAAATTAGTTGGGAAACTTAAATATTAGCTGGAAAAACTCAGAAGTTAGCTAGAAAAACTCGAAAATTAGTCATGAAAACCCAATAATTGGCTATAAAATTCCAACGATTAGCTATGAAACCCATAAATTTTCGGGTTTTATAGCTATTTTTTTAATTTTTATAGCTAATTTTTGGGTTTGTCTAGCAATTTTTGGGTTTTTATGGCTAATGTTTGAGTTCTTCTAGCTAATGTTTAAGTTTTCTAGCTAATTTTTGGGTTTTTATGGCTTATTTTTTTGGGTTTTTCTAGCTAATTTTTTGGTTGTATAGCTATTTTTTGGGTTTTTATAGTTGTTATAGCTAGGAAAACTCTTAAAATTAGCTATAAAATCCAAAAATTAGCTAAAAAAACTCAAAAAACTAGCCATAAAAACTCAAAAATTAGCCACAGAAACCAAAAAATCAGCCACAAAAACCCAAAAATTAGCCATAAAACCCATAAATTAGCTGAAGAAACTCAAAAATTAGCTATAAAAACTTAGAAATCAGCAAGAAAAGCTCAAAAATTAGGAAAAAAAACTCGAAAATTGGCCACAAAAACCCAATAATAAGCCATAAAAACTCAAAAATTAGCCATAAAAACTCGACAATTAGCCACAAAAACCCAAGAATTAGCCATAAAAACCCAAAAATTAGACATAAAACCCAAAAATTATCCATAAAAACCCAAAAATTAGCTAGAAAAACTCGAAAATCAGCCATGAAAACCCAAAAATTAGCTATAAAATTCCAAAGATTAGCTATGAAACCCATAAATTGTTAGAAAAACTCAAAAATTAGCTATTAAAACCCAAAAACTAGCTATACAACCCAAAATCTAGCTAGAAAAACTTAAAAATAAGCCATAAAAACCCAAAAATTAGCCATAAAATCCGAAAATTAGCTGAAGAAACCCGAAAATTAGTTGGAAAATCTCAGAAATTAGCTATAAAAACCTAAAAATTAGCTAGAAACACTCAAAAAAGAGCCACAAAACCCAAAAATTAGCAAGAAAAACTCGAAAATTAGCTAGAAAAACTCAGAAATTAGCCACAAAACCCAAAAATTGTTGGAAAAACCCAAAAATTAGCTATAAACTCAAAAAATAGCTATAAAACCCAAAAATTTTTTGGGTTTTTCTAGCTAATTTTTTGGTTTTATAGCTATTCTTTGGTTTTTATAGTTGTTATAGCTAAGAAAACTCTTAAAATTAGCTATACAACCCAAAATTTAACTTGAAAAACTCAAAAATTAGCGATGAAAACCCAAAAATTAGCCATAATACCCGAAAATTAGCTAGAGAAACTTAAAAATTAGCCACAAAATCCCAAAATTTAGCCATAAAAACCCAAAAATTAGCTATAAAAACCGAAAATTAGCTATACAACGCAAAAATTAGCTAGAAAAACTCAAACATTAGCCGAAAAAACCCAAAAATTAGCTAAAGAAACCCAAAAATTAGGCACAAAAACCCGAAAATTAGTCACAAAACCCAAAAACTAGCCAGAAAAACTCAGAAATTAGCCACAAAACCCAAAAATTAGCCACAAAACCCAAAAATTAGCCATGAAAACCCAAAAATTAGCCATAAAACCCAAAAATTAGCCACAAAAACTCAACAATCAGCTAGAAAAACACAGAAATTAGTCACAAAACCCAAAAATTGTTAGAAAAACCCAGAATTTAGCTAACTAAAACTCAAAAAATAGCTATAGATCCTAAAAATTAGCTAGAAAAACTCGAAAATTAGCTATAAAACCCATAAATTAGCTGAAGAAACTCCAAAATTAGAAATAAAAACTCAAAAATTGGCCACAAAAACCCAAAAACTAGCCATAAAAACCCAAAAATCAGCTATAAAACCCAAAAAAAGCTAGAGAACTAAAACATTAGCTATAAAAACTCAAACATTAGCTAGAAAAAATCAAACATTAGCTAGAAAAACTCAAAAATTAGTAATGAAAACCCAAAAATTAGCTATAAAATTCCAAAGATTAGCTATGAAACCCGAAAATTTTTGGGTTTTATAGCTATTTTCTGGGTTTTTATAGCTAATTTTTAGGTTTTTCCAGCAATTTTTGGGTTTTTCTAGCTAATTTTCGAGTATTTCTCAAAAATTAGCTGAAAAACCCAAAAATTAGCTAGAAAAACTCAGAAACTAGCCATAAAAATTCAAAAATTAGCTACAGAAACCCAAAAATCAGCCACAAAAACCCAAAAATTAGCCATAAAATCCATGAATTAGCTGAAGAAACTCAAAAATTAGCTAGAAAAACTCAGAAATCAGCTAGAAAAGCTCAAAACGTAGAAATGTAAACTCAAAAATTGGCCACAAAAACCCAAAAATAAGCCATAAAAACCTAAAAATTAGCTATAAAACCCACAAATCAGCTGGAAAAACTCAAAAATTAGCCATAAAAATTCAAAAATTAGCCATAAAAATGAACAATTAGTCATGAAACCCAAAAATTAGCCAGAAAAATTCGAAAATTAGCTGGAAAAACCCAGACATTAAACACAAAAACCCAAAAATTGTTAGAAAAATCCAAAATTTAACTTGAAAAACTCAAAAATTAGCGATGAAAACCCAAAAATTAGCCATAATACCCGGAAATTAGCTAGAGAAACTCAAAAATTAGCCACAAAAACCCAAAATTTAGCCATAAAAACCCAAAAATTAGCTATAAAAACCCGAAAATTAGCTATACAACGCAAAAATTAGCTAGAAAAACTCAAACATTAGCCGAAAACACCCAAAAATTAGCTAAAGAAATCCAAAAATTAGCCACAATAACCAAAAAGTTAGCCACAAAACCCAAAAATTAGCCAGAAAAACTCGAAATTAGCTAGAAAAACTCAAAATTTAGCCATAAAACCCAACAATTAGCTAGAAAAACTCGTGAATTAGCTAGGAAAACTCGAAAATCAGCTAAAAAAACTCAGAAATTAGCTATAGAAACTCGTAAAATACCTATAAAACCCAAAAATTAGCTAGAAAAACCCAAAAATTAGCCATAAAAACCCAAAAATCAGCCGTAAAAACCCAAAAATTAGCCATAAAAACCTAAAAATTAGCTATAAAACCCACAAATCAGCCAGAAAATCTCAGAAATCAGCCATAAAAATTCAAAAATTAGCCATAAAAACGAACAGTTAGTCATGAAACCCAAAAATCAGCCAGAAAAACTCGAAAATTAGCTAGAAAAACCCAGACATTAAACACAAAAACCCAAAAATTGTTAGAAAAACCCAAAAGTTAGCTATAAAAACCAAAAAATTAGCTATACAACCCAAAATTTAACTTGCCAAACTCAGAACTTAGCGATGAAAACCCAAAAATTAGCCATAATACCCGAAAATTAGCTAGAGAAACTTAAAAATTAGCCACTAAATCCCAAAATTTAGCCATAAAAACCCAAAAATTAGCTATAAAAACCCGAAAATTAGCTATACAACGCAAAAATTAGCTAGAAAAACTCAAACATTAGCCGAAAAAATTTATGGGTTTCATAGCTAATCTTTGGAATTTCATAGCTAATTTTTGGGTTTAATGGCTAATTTTCGAGTTTTTCTAGCTAATTTCTGAGTTTTTCTAGCTAATGTTTAAGTTTCCCGGCTGATTTTTGAGTTTTTATGGCTAATTTCTGAGTTTTTTTAGCTAATTTTTGGGTTTTATGGCTGATATTTGGGTTTTTATGGCTAATTTCTGAGTTTTTCTAGCTAATTTTTAGAGTTTTTCTAGCTAATGTTTAAGTTTCCCGGCTGATTTTTGGGTTTTTCTAGCTAATTTTTGGGTTTTTATGGCTTATTCTGCGGATTTCTCTATCTGATTTTTATGGCTAATTTTTGGTTTTTGTGGCCAATTTTTGAGTTTTCATTTTTAATTTTTGAGCTTTTTCAGCTGATTTCTGAGTTTTTCTAGGTAATTTTCGAGTTTCTTTAGCTAATTTATGGGTTTTATGGCTAATTTTTGGGTTTTTATTGCTACTTTTTGAGTTTTTTCAACAAATTTTTGGGTTTTATAGCTAATTTTCGAGTTTTTTTGAAACATTAGCTAGAAAAACCCGAAAAATGAGACATAAAAACCCAAAAATTAGCTAGAAAACTTAAACATTAGCCAGAAAAACTCAAAAATTAGCTATAAATACTCAAAAAATATCTATAGAACCCAAAAATTTATGGGTTTCATAGCTAATCTTTGGAATTTTATAGCCAATTTTTGGGTTTTCATGTCTAATTTTTGAGTTTTTCTAGCTTGATTTTGGGTTGTATAGCTAGTTTTCGGGTTTTTATAGCTAATTTTCGAAATTTTCTAACAATTTTTGGGTTTTTGTGGCTAATTTTTGTGAGAATTAGCTAGAAAACTTAAACATTAGCTAGAAAAACTCAAAAATTAGCTATAAAAACCCGAAAAATATCTATAGAACCCAAAAATTTATGGGTTTCATAGCTAATCTTTGGAATTTTATAGCCAATTTTTGGGTTTTCATGGCTAATTTTTGAGTTTTTCTAGCTAATGTTTGAGTTTTCTAGCTAATTTTTGGGTTTTTATGGCTAATTTTTGGGTTTTTATGGCTGATTTTTGGGTTTTTATGGCTGATTTTTGGGTTTTTATAGCTAATTTTTGGGTTTTTCTAGCTAATTTTTGGGTTTTATAGGTATTTTACGAGTTTCTTTGGCTAATTTTTGAGTCTTTCTAGCTGATTGTTGGGTTTTTGTGGCTAATTTCTGAGTTTTTTTAGCTGATTTTCGAGTTTTCCTAGCTAATTCTCGAGTTTTTCTAGCTAATTGTTGGGTTTTATGGCTGAATTTTGAGTTTTTCTAGCTAATTTCGAGTTTTTCTGGCTAATTTTTGGGTTTTGTGGCTAACTTTTTGGTTATTGTGGCTAATTTTTGGGTTTCTTTAGCCAATTTTTGGGTTTTTTCGGCTAATGTTTGAGTTTTTCTAGCTAATTTTTGCGTTGTATAGCTAATTTTCGGGTTTTTATAGCTAATTTTTGGGTTTTTATGGCTAAATTTTGGGTTTTTGTGGCTAATTTTTGAGTTTCTCTAGCTAATTTCCGGGTATTATGGCTAATTTTTGGGTTTTCATCGCTAATTTTCGATTTTTTTAAGTTAAATTTTGGGTTTTTCTAGCTAATTTTTGAGATTTTATGGCTAATTTTTGAATCTTTATGGCTAATTTCTGAGTTTTTCCAGCTGATTTATGGATTTTATGGCTAATTTTTGGGTTTTTGTGGCTGATTTTTGGGTTTCTGTGGCTAATTTTTGAGTTTTTATGGCTAGATTCTGAGTTTTTCTAGCTAATTTGTGGGTTTTTTTGAGATATACTCAAAAATTAGCCATAAAAACCCAAAAATTGCTGGAAAAACCTAAAAATTAGCTATAAAAACCCAGAAAATAGCTATAAAACCCAAAAATTTTCGGGTTTCATAGCTAATATTTGGAATTTTATAGCTAATTTTTGGGTTTTCACTACTAATTTTTGAGTTTTTCTAGCTAATGTTTGATTTTTTCTAGCTAATGTTTGAGTTTTTCTAGCTAATGTTTTAGTTTTCTAGCTTTTTTGGGTTTTATAGCTAATTTTTGGGTTTTTATGGCTAATTTTTGAGCTTTTTCAGCTGATTTCTGAGTTTTTCTAGCTAATTTTTGAGTTTCTTCAGCTAATTTATGGGTTTTATGGCTAATTTTTGGGTTTTTATTGCTAATTGTTGAGTTTTTTCAACTAATTTGTGAGTTTTATAGCTAATTTTCGAGTTTTTCTAGCTAATTCTTAGGATTTATAGCTATTTTTTGAGTTTAAGTTAGCTAAATTCTGGGTTTTTCTAACGATTTTTGGGTTTTGTGACTAATTTCTGTGTTTTTCTAGCTGATTGTTGAGTTTTTGTGGCTAATTTTTGGGTTTTATGGCTATTTTTGGGTTTTTATGGCTAATTTTTGGGTTTCTTTAGCTAATTTTTGGGTTTTTTCGGCTAGTGTTTGAGTTTTTCTAGCTAATTTTTGCGTTGTATAGCTAATTTTCGGGTTTTTATAGCTAATTTTTGGGTTTTTATGGCTAAATTTTGGGATTTTGTGGCTAATTTTTAAGTTTCTCTAGCTAATTTTCGGGTATTATGGCTACTTTTTGGTTTTCATCGCTAATTTTTGAGTTTTTCATGTTAAATTTTGGGTTGTATAGCTAATTTTTTGGTTTTTATAGATAACTTTTGGGTTTTTCTAACAAATTTTGGGTTTTTGTGTTTAATGTCTGGGTTTTTCTAGCTAATTTTCGAGTTTTTCTGGCTAATTTTCGAGTTTCATGACTAATTGTTCGTTTTTATGGCTAATTTTTGGGTTTTTATGGCTAATTTTTGAGTTTTTTCAGCTAACTTTTGGGTTTTTCTTGCTAATTTTTGGGTTTTATGGCTAATTTTTGGGCTAATTTTTATGGCTAAGTTTTAAGTTTTTATGGCTAATTTTTGAGTTTTTTAGCTAATTTTTATGTTTTATAGCTATTTTTTGAGTTTTTATAGCTAATTTTCGAGTTTTCTAACAATTTTTGGGTTTTTGTGGCTAATTTTTGAGAGAATTAGCTGGAAAACTTAAACAGTAGCTAGAAAAACTCAAAAATTAGCTATAAATACTCAAAAAATATCTATAGAACCCAAAAATTTATGGGTTTCATAGCTAATCTTTGGAATTTTATAGCCAATTTTTGGGTTTTCATGTCTAATTTTTGAGTTTTTCTAGCTAATGTTTGAGTTTTCTAGCTAATTTTTGGGTTTTTATGGCTAATTTTTGGGTTTTTATGGCTAATTTTTGGGTTTTTATGGCTGATTTTTGGGTTTTTATAGCTAATTTTTGGGTTTTTCTAGCTAAGTTTTGGGTTTTATAGGTATTTTACGAGTTTCTTTAGCTAATTTTTGAGTTTTTCTAGCTGATTGTTGGGTTTTTGTGGCTAATTTCTGAGTTTTTTTAGCTGATTTTCGAGTTTTCCTAGCTAATTCTCGAGTTTTTCTAGCTAATTGTTGGGTTTTATGGCTGAATTTTGAGTTTTTCTAGCTAATTACGAATTTTTCTGGCTAATTTTTGGGTTTTGTGTCTAACTTTTTGGTTATTGTGGCTAATTTTTGAGTTCTTTAGCTAATTTTTGGGTTTTTTCGGCTAATGTTTGAGTTTTTCTAGCTAATTTTTGCGTTGTATAGCTAATTTTCGGGTTTTTATAGCTAATTTTTGGGTTTTTATGGCTAAATTTTGGGTTCTTGTGGCTAATTTTATAGTTTCTCTAGCTAATTTCCGGGTATTGTGGCTAATTTTTGAGTTTTTATCGCTAATTGTTGATTTTTTCAAGTTAAATTTTGGGTTTTTATAACAATTTTTGTGTTTTTGTGTTTAATGTCTGGGTTTTTCTAGCTAATTTATGAGTTTTTCTGGCTAATTTTTGGGTTTCATGACTAATTGTTCGTTTTTATGGATAATTTTTGAATTTTTGTGGCTAATTTCTGAGTTTTTCAAGCTGATTTATGGATTTTATGGCTAATTTTTGGGTTTTTGTGGCTGATTTTTGGGTTTCTGTGGCTAATGTTTGAGTTTTTATGGCTAGTTTCTGAGTTTTTCTAGCTAATTTATGGGTTTTTCAGCCGATTTTTGAGAAATACTCAAAAATTAGCTGGAAAATCTCAAAAATTAGCAATAAAAACCCAAAAATTGCTGGAAAAACCTAAAAATTAGCTATAAAAACCCAGAAAATAGCTATAAAACCCAAAAATTTTCGGGTTTCATAGCTAATCTTTGGAATTTTATAGCTAATTTTTGGGTTTTCATTACTAATTTTTGAGTTTTTCTAGCTAATGTTTGATTTTTTCTAGCTAATGTTTGAGTTTTTCTAGCTAATGTTTTAGTTTTCTAGCTTTTTTGGGTTTTATAGCTAATTTTTGGGTTTTTATGGCTAATTTTTGGGTTTTTGTGGCCAATTTTTGAGTTTTTATTTCTAATTTTTGAGCTATTTCAGCTGATTTCTGAGTTTTTCTAGCTAATTTTTGAGTTTCTTCAGCTAATTTATGGGTTTTATGGCTGATTTTTGGGTTTTTATTGCTAATTGTTGGGTTTTTTCAACTAATTTTTGAGTTTTATAGCTAATTTTCGAGTTTTTCTAGCTAATTCTTAGGATTTATGGCTATTTTTTGAGTTTTAGTTAGCTAAATTCTGGGTTTTTCTAACAATTTTTGGGTTTTGTGACTAATTTCTGTGTTTTTCTAGCTGATTGTTGAGTTTTTGTGGCTAATTTTTGGGTTTTATGGCTGATTTTTGGGTTTTTATGGCTAATTTTTGGGTTTTGTGGCTAATTTCTGAGTTTTTCTGGCTAGTTGTTGGGTTTTGTGGTTAATTTTTGGGTTTTTGTGGCTAATTTTTGGGTTTCTTTAACTAATTTTTGGGTTTTTTCGGCTAATATTTAAGTTTTTCTAGCTAATTTTTGCGTTGTATAGCTAATTTTCGGGTTTTTATAGCTAATTTTTGGGTTTTTATGGCTAAATTTTGGGATTTTGTGGCTAATTTTTAAGTTTCTCTAGCTAATTTTCGGGTATTATGGCTAATTTTTGGGTTTTCATCGCTAATTTTTAAGTTTTTCCAGCTAATTTGAGAGTTTTATAGCTAATTTTTGGGTTTTTGTGGCTAATTTCTGAGTTTTTATGGCTAATTTTCGAGTTCTTTTGGCTAGTTTTTGGGTTTTATGGCTAACTTTTGGGTTTTTATGGCTAATTTCTGAGTTCTTCTAGCTAATTGTTGGGTTTTTTGGCTAATTCCTGAGTTTTTATGGCTAATTTTTGAGTTTCTTGCTAATTTTTGGATTTTTGAGCTAATTTCTGAGTTTTTATGGCTAATTTCCGAGGTTCTGGCTAATTTTTTGGGTTTTTGTAGGTAATTTTTGGGTTTTCATGGCTAATTTTTGGGTTTTTGTGGCTAATTTTTGAGTTTTTATTGCTAATTGTTGAGTTTTTTCAACTAATTTGTGAGTTTTATAGCTAATTTTCGAGTTTTTCTAGCTAATTCTTAGGATTTATAGCTATTTTTTGAGTTTAAGTTAGCTAAATTCTGGGTTTTTCTAACGATTTTTGGGTTTTGTGACTAATTTCTGTGTTTTTCTAGCTGATTGTTGAGTTTTTGTGGCTAATTTTTGGGTTTTATGGCTATTTTTGGGTTTTTATGGCTAATTTTTGGGTTTCTTTAGCTAATTTTTGGGTTTTTTCGGCTAGTGTTTGAGTTTTTCTAGCTAATTTTTGCGTTGTATAGCTAATTTTCGGGTTTTTATAGCTAATTTTTGGGTTTTTATGGCTAAATTTTGGGATTTTGTGGCTAATTTTTAAGTTTCTCTAGCTAATTTTCGGGTATTATGGCTACTTTTTGGTTTTCATCGCTAATTTTTGAGTTTTTCATGTTAAATTTTGGGTTGTATAGCTAATTTTTTGGTTTTTATAGATAACTTTTGGGTTTTTCTAACAAATTTTGGGTTTTTGTGTTTAATGTCTGGGTTTTTCTAGCTAATTTTCGAGTTTTTCTGGCTAATTTTCGAGTTTCATGACTAATTGTTCGTTTTTATGGCTAATTTTTGGGTTTTTATGGCTAATTTTTGAGTTTTTTCAGCTAACTTTTGGGTTTTTCTTGCTAATTTTTGGGTTTTATGGCTAATTTTTGGGCTAATTTTTATGGCTAAGTTTTAAGTTTTTATGGCTAATTTTTGAGTTTTTTAGCTAATTTTTATGTTTTATAGCTATTTTTTGAGTTTTTATAGCTAATTTTCGAGTTTTCTAACAATTTTTGGGTTTTTGTGGCTAATTTTTGAGAGAATTAGCTGGAAAACTTAAACATTAGCTAGAAAAACTCAAAAATTAGCTATAAATACTCAAAAAATATCTATAGAACCCAAAAATTTATGGGTTTCATAGCTAATCTTTGGAATTTTATAGCCAATTTTTGGGTTTTCATGTCTAATTTTTGAGTTTTTCTAGCTAATGTTTGAGTTTTCTAGCTAATTTTTGGGTTTTTATGGCTAATTTTTGGGTTTTTATGGCTAATTTTTGGGTTTTTATGGCTGATTTTTGGGTTTTTATAGCTAATTTTTGGGTTTTTCTAGCTAAGTTTTGGGTTTTATAGGTATTTTACGAGTTTCTTTAGCTAATTTTTGAGTTTTTCTAGCTGATTGTTGGGTTTTTGTGGCTAATTTCTGAGTTTTTTTAGCTGATTTTCGAGTTTTCCTAGCTAATTCTCGAGTTTTTCTAGCTAATTGTTGGGTTTTATGGCTGAATTTTGAGTTTTTCTAGCTAATTACGAATTTTTCTGGCTAATTTTTGGGTTTTGTGTCTAACTTTTTGGTTATTGTGGCTAATTTTTGAGTTCTTTAGCTAATTTTTGGGTTTTTTCGGCTAATGTTTGAGTTTTTCTAGCTAATTTTTGCGTTGTATAGCTAATTTTCGGGTTTTTATAGCTAATTTTTGGGTTTTTATGGCTAAATTTTGGGTTCTTGTGGCTAATTTTATAGTTTCTCTAGCTAATTTCCGGGTATTGTGGCTAATTTTTGAGTTTTTATCGCTAATTGTTGATTTTTTCAAGTTAAATTTTGGGTTTTTATAACAATTTTTGTGTTTTTGTGTTTAATGTCTGGGTTTTTCTAGCTAATTTATGAGTTTTTCTGGCTAATTTTTGGGTTTCATGACTAATTGTTCGTTTTTATGGATAATTTTTGAATTTTTGTGGCTAATTTCTGAGTTTTTCAAGCTGATTTATGGATTTTATGGCTAATTTTTGGGTTTTTGTGGCTGATTTTTGGGTTTCTGTGGCTAATGTTTGAGTTTTTATGGCTAGTTTCTGAGTTTTTCTAGCTAATTTATGGGTTTTTCAGCCGATTTTTGAGAAATACTCAAAAATTAGCTGGAAAATCTCAAAAATTAGCAATAAAAACCCAAAAATTGCTGGAAAAACCTAAAAATTAGCTATAAAAACCCAGAAAATAGCTATAAAACCCAAAAATTTTCGGGTTTCATAGCTAATCTTTGGAATTTTATAGCTAATTTTTGGGTTTTCATTACTAATTTTTGAGTTTTTCTAGCTAATGTTTGATTTTTTCTAGCTAATGTTTGAGTTTTTCTAGCTAATGTTTTAGTTTTCTAGCTTTTTTGGGTTTTATAGCTAATTTTTGGGTTTTTATGGCTAATTTTTGGGTTTTTGTGGCCAATTTTTGAGTTTTTATTTCTAATTTTTGAGCTATTTCAGCTGATTTCTGAGTTTTTCTAGCTAATTTTTGAGTTTCTTCAGCTAATTTATGGGTTTTATGGCTGATTTTTGGGTTTTTATTGCTAATTGTTGGGTTTTTTCAACTAATTTTTGAGTTTTATAGCTAATTTTCGAGTTTTTCTAGCTAATTCTTAGGATTTATGGCTATTTTTTGAGTTTTAGTTAGCTAAATTCTGGGTTTTTCTAACAATTTTTGGGTTTTGTGACTAATTTCTGTGTTTTTCTAGCTGATTGTTGAGTTTTTGTGGCTAATTTTTGGGTTTTATGGCTGATTTTTGGGTTTTTATGGCTAATTTTTGGGTTTTGTGGCTAATTTCTGAGTTTTTCTGGCTAGTTGTTGGGTTTTGTGGTTAATTTTTGGGTTTTTGTGGCTAATTTTTGGGTTTCTTTAACTAATTTTTGGGTTTTTTCGGCTAATATTTAAGTTTTTCTAGCTAATTTTTGCGTTGTATAGCTAATTTTCGGGTTTTTATAGCTAATTTTTGGGTTTTTATGGCTAAATTTTGGGATTTTGTGGCTAATTTTTAAGTTTCTCTAGCTAATTTTCGGGTATTATGGCTAATTTTTGGGTTTTCATCGCTAATTTTTAAGTTTTTCCAGCTAATTTGAGAGTTTTATAGCTAATTTTTGGGTTTTTATGGCTAATTTCTGAGTTTTTATGGCTAATTTTCGAGTTCTTTTGGCTAGTTTTTGGGTTTTATGGCTAACTTTTGGGTTTTTATGGCTAATTTCTGAGTTCTTCTAGCTAATTGTTGGGTTTTTTGGCTAATTCCTGAGTTTTTATGGCTAATTTTTGAGTTTCTTGCTAATTTTTGGATTTTTGAGCTAATTTCTGAGTTTTTATGGCTAATTTCCGAGGTTCTGGCTAATTTTTTGGGTTTTTGTAGGTAATTTTTGGGTTTTCATGGCTAATTTTTGGGTTTTTGTGGCTAATTTTTGAGTTTTTATGGCGAATTTTTGAGTTTTTCCAGCTAATTTTTGGGTTTTTCTAGCTCATTTTTGGGTTTTATAGCTATTTTTTGAGTTTTTATAGCTAATTTTTTGGATTTTTCTAACAATTTCTGGGTTTTGTGACTAATTCCTGAGTTTTTCTAGCTAATTTCAGAGTTTATTCTAGCTATAAAAACTATAAAAACTCAAAGAATAGCTATAAAACCCAAAAATTAGCTGGGAAAACTCAAAAACTAGCCACAAAACTCATAAATCAGCTAGAAAAACTCAAAATTTAGCCATAAAATCCAAAAATTTGCTAAAAAAACAAGAATTAAGGTATAAAAACACAAAAATTGCTAGAAAACCTAAAAATTAGGTAGAAATACTCGAAACATAGCCATTAAAACCCAAAAATTAGCCAGAAAAACTCAAAAATTAGCTAGAAATCTCAAAAATTAGATAGAAAAACCCAAAAAATAAGCCATGAAAACCCAAAAATTAGCTAGAAAACTCAAACATTAGCTAGAAAAACTCAAAAATTAGCAATAAAAACCCAAAAATTGCTGGAAAAACTCAAAAAATAGCTATAAAACCCAAAAATCCATGTGTTTCATAGCTAATCTTTGGAATTTTATAGCTAATTTTTGGTTTTCATGGCTAATTTTCGAGTTTTTCTAGTTAATTTCTGAGTTTTTCTAGCTAATGTTTAAGTTTTCCGGCTGATTTATGGGTTTTTATGGCTAATTTTTGGGTTTTTATGGCTAATTTTTGGGTTTTTATGGCTAATTTTTGAGTTTTTTAGCTAATTTTCATGTGTAACATAATCTACATGTCTTCATGTATTATGATTATTTTTAGTGTTTATGATACCTACTTTATTTAATGATTGTACCTAAATAGGTATTAAGCATATGCAACCATATATAAATATATATATATATATATATATATATATATATATATATATATATATATATATATATATATATATATATATTGTACTCTATTAATTTATAGTTATAAGTTGGTACCATTGAATATTGACAATGACTTTATTGTATGAAGTATAAATAGTGGGACATATGTAAAATTTCTTTCTTTCCTGTCATAAAACTCAATGAGTGAAGATTAATAAAAATGTGCTCAACAAGTGAGACTATGTTTTATTCATAAAAATATAACAAGACAATAATACAATACGTTACATGGTGTCAGGTAGTATCCAGGGCGAAAAAAAAATGAGCAGTAGAAAACTGGATGGCGATGGATTCTCTAAGATTAATCCCAGCCATGGACTTTGAAAATGGAAATGTGGCGAAGAATTGGACCACATGGATTCAAAAGTTTGAAATTTATTTGCTGGCTTCAGGACACGCGGATGATGCTGAAGAAAAGAAGGTAGCAATTTTTCTAAATTTAATTGGTGATAAAGGTATGGAAATTTCCAATACATTGGAGATAAAACTAGAAAAAGCAAAGATAGAAGATGTGAAGAAACAATTTAAAAAATATTGTGAGCCGGAGAAGAATGTAGTTTACGAGCGATATAAGTTTTTGCAATGCACACAAAAAGCAAATCAATCCATCAGCCAGTATATCACAGAGCTGAAAACATTGGCTGCATCGTGTGAATATCAAGAAAATAATAATAACATGATAAGAGACAGAGTGATAATGGGTATCCTGGACCACGGACTCAGAGAGAAGCTCCTACAAATAGAAAATTTGACGCTTAGCAAGACAGAAGATTTGTGCAGAATACACGAACAAACCAGAATCCAGATGGCGGATATGGATAGTACATCATCAACCAGTGCTGTGGATACCGTTGGAATACAAAAAAAAATAAGATGAGTATTTTTTCATCTAATAATAATAATTTTAATGAGAAAAATAATGGTAATTTTTATAATAAAAACATGCATTCTCCATTTAAAACTCAAAATAATCAAAATAATGTATTTTTGTGTAGAAAATGCAAAAACAAACATAAATATGGGCAATGTCCAGCCTTTGGTAAATTCTGTTCTATATGTAAAAAACATAATCATTTTGAATCTTGTTGCGAAAATAAATCTAAGAAACTCCATAAAGGTAGAATTAACAAAAAGTTTGTAAATAATATTGAATATGATGATAGTTCCTCCAATGATGAATTTTTTATTGACTGTTTGAAAATAGAATCTTTAAATTCTGAATTATACAGGGGTAAAAATGAAAATAATAACGAAATTATAGAAAATATTTTAATTAATGAAAATAACATCTGTTTTAAGGTTGATACGGGTGCACAATGTAATATTCTCCCTGCCAAGATTTTAAGAATGGTTGCCCCATCAGCCCTCATCAAACCACAACAGATCGATCTAACAGCTTACGGCGGTGCTAGGATTGATGTCAAGGGATCTACAGAGCTTAATTGTAAGATTCGTGGTGAGAATTGTATACTCAAATTTTTAATTGTGAATGCTGAAGGTAGACCTATTTTAGGCTTAAAGTCGAGTTTAAACTTAAATCTAATACAAACTGTTAATAGCATAAATTACTCAAATAATTTACCATTATTTTCGTCAAAAGAAGATGCAATAAACAAGTATAAGACTGTATTCGAGGGTTTAGGAACATTTCCAGGGGAACCTTATAAATTTACTTTAAAACCAGATGCAAATCCTTGTGTTTTTCCTGCAAGGAGAATCCCAAAAGTTTATTGCCTGAATTTCAAAATTCATTAAATAGATTAGAAAAACAAGGAGTTATTAGTAAACAAACAGAACCTACTGATTGGGTTAATAATATTGTTGTTACAGAAAAGCCAAATGAAAAATTAAGAATTTGCCTAGATCCATCAGTTTTAAATCAGTACATTAAAAGAGAACATTTTCAAATACCATCAGCTGATGAAATTCTATGTGATTTAAACAATAAAAAATATTTCTCGGTATTGGATCTTAAAGACTCTTTCTATCAAATTAAATTAGATAAAGAAACATCAAAGCTATAAAACCCAAAAATTAGCTGGGAAAACTCAAAAATTAGCCACAAAACTCATAAATCAGCTGGAAAAACTCAAAATTTAGCCATAAAATCCAAAAATTTGCTAAAAAAAACCAAAAAATAAGGTATAAAAACACAAAAATTGCTAGAAAACCTAAAAATAGCTATAAAACCCAAAAACTTATGGGTTTCTTAGCTAATCTTTGGAATTTTATAGCTAATTTTTGGGTTTTCATGGCTAATTTTTGAGTTTTTCTAGCTAATGTTTGAGTTTTCTAGCTAATTTTTGGATTTTTATGGCTTATTTTTGGGTTTTTATGGCTGATTTTTGGGTTTTTCCAGCTAATTTTTGGATTTTATAGGTATTTTACGAGTTTCTATAGCTAATTTTTGAGTTTTTCTAGCTGATTGTTGGGTTTTTGTGGCTAATTTCCGAGTTTTTTAGCTGATTTTCGAGTTTTTCTGGCTAGTTTTCGTGTTTTATGGCTAATTTTTGGGCTAATTTTTATGGCTAATTTTTAAGTTTCTATGGCTAATTTTTGAGTTTTTTTAGCTAATTTTTATGTTTTATCGCTATTTTTGAGTTTTTCTAGCTAAATTTTGGGTTTTTTTAGCTAATTTTTTGTTTTTCTGTCTAATTTTTGGGTTTTATAGCCAATTTTTGAGTTCTTGAAGCTAATGTTTGGGTTTTTCTAACAATATATTGGTTTATTTTGCTTATTTCTGAGTTTTTCTAGCTAATTTCTGAGTTTTTGTAGCAAATTTTTGGGTTTTATGGCTAAATTTTGAGTTTTTCTAGCCAATTTATGGGTTTTTGTGGCTAATTTTTTAGTTTTTCTAGCTAATTTCTGAGTTTCTCTACCTAATTTATGAGTTTCTCTACCTAATTTATGAGTTTCTCTACCTAATTTATGAGTTTCTCCAGCTAATTTTTGAGGTTTTCTAGCTAATTTTTGGGTTGTAATGCTAATTTTTGGGTTTTTATAGCTAATTTATGAGTTTTATAGCTACTTTTTGAGTTTTTATAGCTAATTTTTCGGTTTTTTTTAGCTAATTTTTATGTTTTATAGCTATTTTATGAGTTTTTGTAGCTAATTTTTGAGTTTTTCTATCAATTCTTGAGTTTTGTGACTAATTTTTGAGTTTTTTTGCTGGCTTTTGGGTTTTTAGCTAATTTCTGAGTTTTTCTAGCTAATTTTTAGAGTTTTCCTAGTTATAAAAACTATAAAAACCCAAAAAATAGCTATAAAACCTCAAAAAATAGCTATAAAACCCAAAAATTTATGGGTTTCATAGCTAATCTTTGGAATTTCATAGCTAATTTTTAAGTTTTCATGGCTAATTTTCGAGTTTTTCTAGCTAATTTCTGAGTTTTTCTAGCTAATGTTCAAGTTTTCCGGCTGATTTTTGGGATTTTATGGCTAATTTCTGAGTTTTTCTAGCTAATTTTTGGGTTTTATGGCTGATATTTGGGTTTTTATGGCTAATTTCTGAGTTTTTCCAGCTAATATTTAGAGTTTTTCTAGCTATAAAAACTATAAAAACTCAAAGAATACCTATAAAACCCAAAAATTAGCTGGAAAAACTCAAAAATTAGCGACAAAACTCATGAATTAGCTAGAAAAACTCAAAATTTAGCCATAAAATCCAAAAATTAGCTAAAAAACCCAAACAATTAGGTACAAAAACACACAAATTGCTAGAAAACCTGATAATTAGTTAGAAATACTCAGAAATTAGCCAAAAAAACTCGAAAATTAGCCATGAAAACCCAAAAATTGCTAGAAAAACCCAAAAATTAGCTATAAAAACCCAGAAAATAGCTATAAAACCTGGAATTTATTGGGTTTCATAGCTAATCTTTGGAATTTTATAGCTAATTTTTGGGTTTTTAATACTAATTTTTGAGTTTTTCTAGCTAATGTTTGAGTTTTTCTAGCTAATGTTTTAGTTTTCAAGCTGTTTTTTGGGTTTTATAGCTAATTTTTGGGTTTTTATGGCTAATTTTTGGTTTTTGAGTTTCTTTAGCTAATTTATGGGTTTTATGGCTAATTTTTGGGTTTTTATTGCTAATTGTTGAGTTTTTTCAACAAATTTTTGGGTTTTATAGCTAATTTTCGAGTTTTTTTAGCTAATTTTTGGGTTTTTAAAAATAATTTTCAGATTTTTCTAACAATTTATTGGTTCTTGTGGCTAATTTCTGAGTTTTTCTAGCTAATTTTTAGAGTTTTCCTAGTTATAAAAACTATAAAAACCCAAGAAATAGCTATAAAACTCAAAAATTAACTAGCTAATTTTTGAGTTTTTCTAGCTGATGTTTAAATGTTCTAGCTGATTTTTGGGTTTTTATGGCTAATTTTTGGGTTTTTGAAAATAATTTTTTGGTTCTTCTAACAATTTATTGGTTCTTGTGGCTAATTTCTGAGTTTTTCTAGCTAATTTTTGAGTATTCCTAGTTATAAAAACTATAAAAACCCAAAAAATAGCTATAAAACCCAAAAATTAGCTAGAAAAACCCAAAAAATGAGCCATAAAAACCCAAGAATTATATATTTGGGTTTTTGTGGCTAATTTTTGAGTTTTTATGGCTAATTTTCGAGTTTTTCCAGCTAATTTGAGGAGTTTATAGCTAATTTTTGGGTTTTTATGGCTAATTTTTGAGTTTTTTCAGCTAATTTCTGGGTTTTTCTTGCTAATTTTTGGGTTTTATGGCTAATTTTTGGGCTAATTCTTATGGCTAATTTTTAAGTTTTTATGGCTAATTTTTGAGCTTTTTAGCTAATTTTTATGTTTTTTAGCTATTTTTTGAGTTTTTATAGCTAATTTTCGAGTTTTCTAACAATTTTTGGGTTTTTGTGGCTAATTTTTGAGAGAATTAGCTGGAAAACTTAAACATTTGCTAGAAAAACTCAAAAATTAGCTATAAATACTCAAAAAATATCTATAGAACCCAAAAATTTATGGGTTTCATATCTAATCTTTGGAATTTTATAGCCAATTTTTGGGTTTTCATGTCTAATTTTTGAGTTTTTCTAGCTTGATTTTGGGTTGTATAGCTAGTTTTTGGGTTTATATAGCTAATTTTCGAGTTTTTCTAACAGTTTTTGGGTTTTTGTGGCTAATTTTTGTGAGAATTAGCTAGAAAACTTAAACATTAGCTAGAAAAACTCAAAAATTAGCTATAAAAACCCGGAAAATATCTATAGAACCCAAAAATTTATGGGTTTCATAGCTAATCTTTGGAATTTTATAGCCAATTTTTGGGTTTTCATGGCTAATTTTTGAGTTTTTCTAGCTATAAAAACTATAAAAACTCAAAGAATAGTTATAAAACCCAAAATTAGCTGGAAAAACTCAAAAGTTAGCCACAAAACTCAAAAATTAGCTGGAAAAACTCAAAATTTAGCCATAAAAATAAAAAAATTAGGTATAAAAACACAACAATTGCTAGGAAACCTGAAAATTAGGTAGAAATATCCAAAAAATAGCCATTAAAACCCAAAAATTAGCCAGCAAAACTCAAAAATTAGCTAGAAAACTCAAAAATTAGATAGAAAAACCCAACAAATAAGCCATGAAAACTCAAAAATTAGCTAGAAAACTCAAAAATTAACTAGAAAAACTCAGAAACTAGCCATAAAAACTCAAAAATTAGCCACAGAAACCCAAAAATCAGCCACAAAAACACAAAAATTAGCCATAAAACCCATAAATTAGCTGAAGAAACTCAAAAATTAGCTAGAAAAACTCAGAAATCAGCTAGAAAAGCTCAAAACTTAGAAATAAAAACTCAAAAATTGGCCACAAAAACCCAAAAATAAGCCATAAAAGCCTAGAAATTAGCTATGAAACCCACAAATCAGCTAGAAAAACTCAGAAATTAGCCATAAAAATTCAAAAATTAGCCATAAAAACGAACAATTAGTCATGAAACCCAAAAATCAGCCAGAAAAACTCGAAAATTAGCTAGAAAAACCCAGACATTAAACACAAAAACCCAGAAATTGTTAGAAAAACCCAAAAGTTAGCTATAAAAACCAAAAAATTAGCTGTACAACCCAAAATTTAACTTGAAAAACTCAAAAATCAGCGATGACAACCCAAAAATTAGCCATAATACCCGAAAATTAGCTAGAGAAACTTTAAAATTAGCCACTAAATCCCAAAATTTAGCCATAAAAACCCAAAAATTAGCTATAAAAACCCGAAAATTAGCTATACAACGCAAAAATTAGCTAGAAAAACTCAAACATTAGCCGAAAAAACCCAAAAATTAGCTAAAGAAACCCAAAAATTAGCCACAAAAACCCAAAAATTAGCCACAAAACCCAAAAACTAGACAGAAAAACTCAGAAATTACCCACAAAACCCAAAAATTAGCCATAAAAACCCAAAAATTAGCTAAAGAAACCCAAAAATTAGCCACAAAAACCCAAAAATTAGCTATAAAAACCCGAAAATTAGCTATACAACGCAAAAATTAGCTAGAAAAACTCAAACATTAGCCGAAAAAACCCAAAAATTAACTGAAGAAACCCAAAAATTAGCCACAAAAACCCAAAAATTAGTCACAAAACCCAAAAACTAGCCAGAAAAACTCAAAAATTACCCACAAAACCGAAAAATTAGCCATAAAAACCCAAAAATTAGCTAAAGAAACCCAAAAATTAGCCACAAAAACCCAAAAATTAGCCACAAAACCCAAAAACTAGCCAGAAAAACTCAGAAATTAGCCACAAAACCCAAAAATTAGCCATAAAAAACACAAAAATTAGCCATATTACCCAAAAATTAGCCACAAAAACTCAACAATCAGCTAGAAAAACACAGAAATTAGTCACAAAACCCAAAAATTGTTAGAAAAACCCAGAATTTAGCTAAATAAAACTCAAAAAATAGCTATAAATCCTAAAAATTAGCTAGAAAAACTCGAAAATTAGCTATAAAACCCAAAAATTAGTTGAAAAAACTCAACAATTAGCAATAAAAACCCAAAAATTAGCCATAAAACTCAAAAATTAGCTAGAAAAACTCAGAAATCAGCTGAAAAAGCTCAAAAATTAGAAATAAAAACTCAAAAATTGGCCACAAAAACCCAAAAATTAGCCATAAAAACCCAAAAATTAGCTATAAAAAACAAAAAAAGCTAGAAAACTGAAACATTAGCTAGAAAAACTCAAACATTAGCTAGAAAAAATCGAACATTAGCTAGAAAAACTCAAAAATTAGCCACAGAAACCCAAAAATCACCCACAAAAACCCAAAAATTAGCCATAAAATCCATAAATTAGCTGGAGAAACTCAAAAATTAGCTAGAAAAACTCAGAAATCAGCTAGAAAAGCTCAAAACTTAGAAATAAAAACTCAAAAATTGGCCACAAAAACCCAAAAATAAGCCATAAAAACCTAAAAATTAGCTATAAAACCCACAAATCAGCTGGAAAAACTCAGAAATTAGCCATAAAAATTCAAAAATTAGCCATAAAAACGAACAATTAGTCATGAAACCCAAAAATTAGCCAGAAAAACTCAAAAATTAGCTAGAAAAACCCAGGCATTAAACACAAAAACCCAAAAATTGTTAGAAAAACCCAAAATTAAACTTGAAAAACTCAAAAATTAGCGATGAAAACCCAAAAATTAGCCATAATACCCGGAAATTAGCTTGAGAAACTCAAAAATTAGCCACAAAAACCCAAAATTTAGCCATAAAAACCCAAAAATTAGCTATAAAAACCCGAAAATTAGCTATACAACGCAAAAATTAGCTAGAAAAACTCAAACATTAGCCGAAAAAACCCAAAAATTAGCTAAAGAAACCTAAAAATTAGCCACAATAACCAAAAAGTTAGCCACAAAACCCAAAAATTAGCCAGAAAAACTCGAAATTAGTTAGAAAAACTCGAAAATCAGCTGAAAAAACCCAAAAATTAGCCATAAAAACCCAAAAATCAGCCATAAAAACCCAAAAATTAGCCATAAAAACCCAAAAATTAGCTATAAAACTCAAACATTAGCTAGAAAAACTCAAAAATTAGCCATGAAATCCCAAAAATTGTTAGAAAAACTCGAAAATTAGCTATAAAAACCCAAAAACTAGCTATACAACCCAAAATCAAGCTAGAAAAACTCAAAAATTAGACATGAAAACCCAAAAATTGGCTATAAAATTCCAAAGATTAGCTACGAAACCCATAAATTTTTGGGTTCTATAGATATTTTTTGAGTATTTATAGCTAATTTTCGAGTTTTTCTAGCTAATGTTGAGTTTTCCAGCTAATTCTCTCAAAAATTAGCCACAAAAACCCAAAAATTGTTAGAAAACTCGAAAATTAGCTATAAAAACTCAAAAAATAGCTATAAAACATAAAAATTAGCTAAAAAACTCAAAAATTAGCCATAAAAACTTAAAAATTAGCCATAAAAAATAGCCCAAAAATTAGCCATAAAACCCTCAAATTAGCTGGAAAAACTCATAAATTAGCCATAAAAACTCAAAAATTACCCACAAAAACCCAAATATATAATTCTTGGGTTTTTATGGCTCATTTCTTGGGGTTTTCTAGCTAATTTTTGGGTTTTATAGCTATTTTTTCGGTTTTTATAGTTTTTATAACTAGAAATACTCAGAAATTAGCCACAAGAACCAATAAATTGTTAGAAGAACCTAAAAATTGTTTTCAAAAACCCAAAAATTAGCTATAAAACCCAAAAATTTGTTGAAAAAACCCAAAAATTAGCCATAAAAACTCAAAAATCAGCCATAAAACCCCAAAAATTAGCTAGAAAACTCAAACATTAGCTAGATAAACACAGAAATTAGATAGAAATACTCAAAAATTAGCTGAAAAACTCAAAAATTAGCTAGAAAAACTCAGAAACTAGCCATAAAAACTCAAAAATTAGCCACAGAAACCCAAAAATCAGCCACAAAACCCAAAAATTAGCCATAAAATCCATAAATTAGCTGAAGAAACTCAACAATTAGCTAGAAAAACTCAGAAATCAGCTAGAAAGCTCAAAACTTAGGAATAAAAACTCGAAAATTGGCCACAAAAACCCAAAAATAAGCCATAAAAACCTAAAAATTAGCTATAAAACCCACAAATCAGCTGGAAAAACTCAGAAATTTGCCATAAAAATTCAAAAATTAGCCATAAAAACGAACAATTAGTCATGAAACCCAAAAATTAGCCAGAAAAACTCAAAAATTAGCTAGAAAAACCCAGGCATTAAACACAAAAACCCAAAAATTGTTAGAAAAACCCAAAATTTAACTTGAAAAACTCAAAAATTAGCGATGAAAACCCAAAAATTAGCCATAATACCCGGAAATTAGCTTGAGAAACTCAAAAATTAGCCACAAAAACCCAAGATTTAGCTATAAAAACCCGAAAATTAACTATACAACGCAAAAATTAGCTAGAAAAACTCGAACATTAGCCGAAAAAACCCAAAAATTAGCTAAAGAAACCCAAAAATTAGCCACAATAACCAAAAAGTTAGCCACAAAACCCAAAAATTAGCCAGAAAAACTCGAAATTAGCTAGAAAAACCCAAAAACTAGCTATACAACCCAAAATCAAGCTAGAAAAACTCAAAAATTACACATGAAAACCCAAAAATTGGCTATAAAATTCCAAAGATTAGCTATGAAACCCATAAATTTTTGGGTTCTATAGATATTTTTTGAGTATTTATAGCTAATTTTTGAGTTTTTCTAGCTAATGTTCAAGTTTTCCAGCTAATTCTCTCAAAAATTAGACACAGAAACCCAAAAATCAGCCACAAAAACACAAAAATTAGCCATAAAACCCATAAATCAGCTAGAAAAACTCAGAAATCAGCTAGAAAAGCTCAAAACTTAGAAATAAAAACTCAAAAATTGGCCACAACAACCCAAAAATAAGCCATAAAAGCCTAAAAATTAGCTATAAAACCCTTAAATCAGCTGAAAAAACTCAGAAATTAGCCATAAAAATTCAAAAATTAGCCATAAAAACGAAAAATTAGTCATGAAACCCAAAAATTAGCCAGAAAAACTCAAAAATTAGCTAGAAAAACCCAAAATTTAACTTGAAAAATTCAAAAATTAGCGATGAAAACCCAAAAATTAGCCATAATACCCGGAAATTAGCTAGATAAACTCAAAAATTAGCCACAAAAACCCAAAATTTAGCCATAAAAACCCAAAAATTAGCTATAAAAACCGAAAATTAGCTATACAACGCAAAAATTAGCTAGAAAAACCCAAAAATTAGCTAAAGAAATCCAAAAATTAGCCACAATAACCAAACAGTTAGCCACAAAACCCAAAAATTAGCCAGAAAAACTCGAAATTAGCTAGAAAAACTCAAAATTTAGCCATAAAACCCAACAATTAGCTAAAAAAACTCGAGAATTAGCTAGGAAAACTCGAAAATCAGCTAAAAAAACTCAGAAATTAGCCACAAAAACCCTACAATCAGCTAGAAAAACTCAAAAATTAGCTATAGAAACTCGTAAAATACCTATAAAACCCAAAAATTAGCTAAAAAAACCCAAAAATTAGCCATAAAAACCCAAAAATCAGCCATAAAAACCCAAAAATCAGCCATAAAAACCCAAAAATTAGCTATAAAATTCCAAAGATTAGCTATGAAACCCATAAATTTTTGGGTTCTATAGATATTTTTCGGGTTTTTAAAGCTAATTTTCGAGTTTTTCTAGCTAATGTTTAAGTTTTCTAGCTGATTCTCACAAAAATTAGCCACAAAAACCCAAAAATTGTTAGAAAAACTCGAAAATTAGCTATAAAAACACAAAAACTAGCTATACAACCCAAAATCAAGCTAGAAAAACTCAAAAATTAGACATGAAAACCCAAAAATTGGCTATAAAATTCTAAAGATTAGCTATGAAACCCATAAATTTTTGGGTTCTATAGATATTTTTTGAGTATTTATAGCTAATTTTTGAGTTTTTCGAGCTAATGTTAGCTAGCTAATTCTCTCAAAAATTAGCCACAAAAACCCAAAAATTGTTAGAAAACTCGAAAATTAGCTATAAAAACTCAAAAAATAGCTATAAAACATAATAATTAGCTAAAAAACTCAAAAATTAGCCATAAAAACTTGAAAATTAGCCCAAAAATTAGCCATAAAACCCAAAAATTAGCAAGAAAAACCCAAAAATTAGCTGAAAAAACTCAAAAATTAGCCATAAAAACCCAAAAATTAGCTATAAAACCCAAAAATCAGCTAAAAAAACCCAAAAATTAGCCATAGAAACACAAAAATTAGCCATAAAAACCCAAAAATTAGCCATAAAACCCAAAAATTAGCTAGAACACTTAAACATCAGCTAGAAAAACTCAAAAATTAGCTAGCTAATTTTTGAGTTTTATAGCTATTTCTTGGGTTTTTATAGTTTTTATAATTAGGAAAACTCTGAAAATTAGCTAGAAAAACCCAGAAATTAGCCACAAGAACCAATAAATTGTTAGAGAAACCTGAAAATTATTTTTAAAAACCCAAAAATTAGCTATAAAACCCAAAAATTAGCTAAAAAAAACGCGAAAATTAGCTATAAAACCCAAAAATTTGTTGAAAAAACTCAACAATTAGCAATAAAAACCCAAAAATTAGCCATAAAACCCATGAATTAGCTAAAGAAACTCAAAAACCAAAAATTAGCCATAAAAACCCAAAAATTAGCTATAAAACCCAAAAAACAGCTTGAAAACTAAAACATTAGCTAGAAGAACTCAAACATTAGCTAGAAAAACTCTAAAATTAGTAATGAAAACCCAAAAATTAGCTATAAAATTGCAAAGATTAGCTATGAAACCCAATAATTTTTGGGTTTTATAGCTATTTTCTGGGTTTTTATAGCTAATTTTTGGGTTTTTATTGCTAATTTTTGAGTTTTTCTAGCTAATGTTTGAGTTTTCCAGCTAATTTTTGGGTTTTCATGGCTTATTTGTTGGGTTTTTCTATCTAATTTTTGAGTTTTCTAGCTAATTTTTGAGTTTTTCTGGCTAGTTTTTGGGTTTTAATTGCTATTTTTTGAGTATTTCTACCTAATTTTCAGGTTTTCTATTAATTTTTGTGTTTTTATACCTAATTTTTTGATTTTTATGGCTAAATTTTGAGTTTTCCTAGCTAATTTATGAGTTTTGTGGCTAATTCTTGAGTTTTTCCAGCTAATTTTGGGTTTTATAACTATTCTTCGAGTTTTTATAGTTTTTATAGCTAGAAAAACTCAAAAATTAGCCACAAAAACCTAACAATTGGCTAGAAAAACTCGAGAATTAGCTATAGAAACTCGTAAAATACCTATAAAACCCAAAAATTAGCTAGAAAAACCCAAAAATTAGCCATAAAAACCCAAAAATCAGCCATAAAAACCCAAAAATTAGCTAGAAAACTCAAACATTAGCTAGAAAAACTCAGAAATTAGCCACAAGAACCAATAAATTGTTAGAAAAACCTGAAAATTATTTTTAAAAACCCAAAAATTAGCTATAAAACCCAAAACTTAGCTGAAAAAACTCGGAAATTAGCTATAAAACCCAAAAATTTGTTGAAAAAACTCAACAATTAGCAATAAAAACCCAAAAATTAGCCATAAAACCCATAAATTAGCTAGAGAAACTCAAAAACCAAAAATTAGCCATAAAAACCCAAAAATTAGCTATAAAACCCGAAAAACAGCTTGAAAACTAAAACATTAGCTAGAAAAACTCTAAAAATTAGCTATAAAAACTCAGAAATTAGCCATGAAAACCCAAATATCAGCCATAAAACCCAAAAATTAGCTAGAAAAACTCAGAAATTAGCCATAAAAACTCAAAAATCAGCCGGGAAACTTAAACATTAGCAAGAAAAACTCAGAAATTAGCTAGAAAAACTCTAAAATTAGCCATGAAAACCCAAAAATTAGCTATGAAATTCCAAAGATTAGCTATGAAACCCATAAATTTTTGGGTTTTATAGCTATTTTTTGAGGTTTTATAGCTAATTTTTGGGTTTTTGTAGGTAATTTTTGGGTTTTATAGCTATTTTTGGGTTTTTATAGTTTTATAACTAGGAAAACTCTAAAAATTAGCTAGAAAAACTCAGAAATTAGCCACAAAACTCAAAAATTGATAGAAAAACTCAGAAATTAGCTACAAAAACTCATAAAATAGCTATAAAACATAAAAATTAGCTAAAAAAACTCAAAAATTAGCCATAAAAACTTAAAAATTAGCCATAAAAATTAGCCCAAAAATTAGCCATATAACCCAAAAATTAGCCAGAAGAACTCGAAAATTAGCTAGAAAAACTCAGAAATTAGTCACAAATCCCAAAAATTATTGGAAAAATCCAAAAATTAGCGATAAAAACTCAAAAAATAGCTATAAAACTCAAAAATTAGCCATAAAACCCAAAAACTAGCCAGAGGAACTCGAAAATTAGCCATAAAAACTCAGAAATTAGCCATAAAAACCCAAAAATTAGCTATAAAACCCTCAAGTTAGCTGGAAAAACTCAAAAATTAGCCATAAAAACTCGAAAATTAGCCACAAAAACCCAAAAATTAGTCAAAAAAACCCAAAAATTAGCTATAAATCCCACAAATCAGCTAGAAAAACCCAAAAATTAGCCAGAAAAACTCAAAAATTAGCTAGAAAATCAAAAATTAGATAGAAAAACTCGAAAATTGGCCATAAAAACTCAAAAATTAGCCACCTAAACCCAAAAATGGCTAGAAAACCCAAAAAATCAGATAGAAAAATCCAAAAAATAAGCCATAAAAACCCAAAAATTAGCTAGAAAAACCCAAAAATCAGCCGGGAAACTTAAACACTAGCTAGAAAAACTCTAAAAATTAGCTATAAAAACTCAGAAATTAGCCATGAAAACCCAAATATCAGCCATAAAACCCAAAAATTAGCTAGAAAAACTCAGAAATTAGCCATAAAAACTCAAAAATCAGCCGGGAAACTTAAACATTAGCAAGAAAAACTCAGAAATTAGCTAGAAAAACTCTAAAATTAGCCATGAAAACCCAAAAATTAGCTATGAAATTCCAAAGATTAGCTATGAAACCCATAAATTTTTGGGTTTTATAGCTATTTTTTGAGGTTTTATAGCTAATTTTTGGGTTTTTGTAGGTAATTTTTGGGTTTTATAGCTATTTTTGGGTTTTTATAGTTTTATAACTAGGAAAACTCTAAAAATTAGCTAGAAAAACTCAGAAATTAGCCACAAAACTCAAAAATTGATAGAAAAACTCAGAAATTAGCTACAAAAACTCATAAAATAGCTATAAAACATAAAAATTAGCTAAAAAAACTCAAAAATTAGCCATAAAAACTTAAAAATTAGCAATAAAAATTAGCCCAAAAATTAGCCATAAAACCCAAAAATTAGCCAGAAGAACTCGAAAATTAGCTAGAAAAACTCAGAAATTAGTCACAAAACCCAAAAATTATTATAAAAATCCAAAAATTATCGATAAAAACTCAAAAAATAGCTATAAAACTCAAAAATTAGCCATAAAACCCAAAAACTAGCCAGAGGAACTCGAAAATTAGCCATAAAAACTCAGAAATTAGCCATAAAAACCCAAAAATTAGCTATAAAACCCTCAAGTTAGCTGGAAAAACTCAAAAATTAGCCATAAAAACTCGAAAATTAGCCACAAAAACCCAAAAATTAGTCATAAAAACCCAAAAATTAGCTATAAATCCCACAAATCAGCTAGAAAAACCCAAAAATTAGCCAGAAAAACTCAAAAATTAGCTAGAAAATCAAAAATTAGATAGAAAAACTCGAAAATTGGCCATAAAAACTCAAAAATTAGCCACCTAAACCCAAAAATGGCTAGAAAACCCAAAAAATCAGATAGAAAAATCCAAAAAATGAGCCATAGAAACCCAAAAATTAGCTAGAAAAACCCAAAAATCAGCCGGGAAACTTAAACACTAGCTAGAAAAACTCTAAAAATTAGCTATAAAAACTCAGAAATTAGCCATGAAAACCCAAATATCAGCCATAAAACCCAAAAATTAGCTAGAAAAACTCAGAAATTAGCCATAAAAACTCAAAAATCAGCCGGGAAACTTAAACATTAGCAAGAAAAACTCAGAAATTAGCTAGAAAAACTCTAAAATTAGCCATGAAAACCCAAAAATAGCTAATTTTTGGGTTTTTGTAGGTAATTTTTGGGTTTTATAGCTATTTTTGGGTTTTTATAGTTTTATAACTAGGAAAACTCTAAAAATTAGCTAGAAAAACTCAGAAATTAGGCACAAAACTCAAAAATTGATAGAAAAACTCAGAAATTAGCTACAAAAACTCATAAAATAGCTATAAAACATAAAAATTAGCTAAAATAACTCAAAAATTAGCCATAAAAACTTAAAAATTAGCAATAAAAATTAGCCCAAAAATTAGCCATAAAACCCAAAAATTAGCCAGAAGAACTCGAAAATTAGCTAGAAAAACTCAGAAATTAGTCACAAAACCCAAAAATTATTGGAAAAATCCAAAAATTAGCGATAAAAACTCAAAAAATAGCTATAAAACTCAAAAATTAGCCATAAAACCCAAAAACTAGCCAGAGGAACTCGAAAATTAGCCATAGAAACTCAGAAATTAGCCATAAAAACCCAAAAATTAGCTATAAAACCCTCAAGTTAGCTGGAAAAACTCAAAAATTAGCCATAAAAACTCGAAAATTAGCCACAAAAACCCAAAAATTAGTCATAAAAACCCAAAAATTAGCTATAAATCCCACAAATCAGCTAGAAAAACCCAAAAATTAGCCAGAAAAACTCAAAAATTAGCTAGAAAATCAAAAATTAGATAGAAAAACTCGAAAATTGGCCATAAAAACTCAAAAATTAGCCACCTAAACCCAAAAATGGCTAGAAAACCCAAAAAATTAGCTAGAAAAACCCAAAAATTAGCCATAGAAACACAAAAATTAGCCATAAAAACCCAAAAATTAGCCATAAAACCCAAAAATTAGCTAGAACACTTAAACATCAGCTAGAAAAACTCAAAAATTAGCTAACTATTTTTTGAGTTTTATAGCTATTTCTTGGGTTTTTATAGTTTTTATAATTAGGAAAACTCTGAAAATTAGCTAGAAAAACTCAGAAATTAGCCACAAGAACCAATAAATTGTTAGAGAAACCTGAAAATTATTTTTAAAAACCCAAAAATTAGCTATAAAACCCAAAAATTAGCTAAAAAAACTCGAAAATTAGCTATAAAACCCAAAAATTTGTTGAAAAAACTCAACAATTAGCAATAAAAACCCAAAAATTAGCCATAAAACCCATGAATTAGCTAAAGAAACTCAAAAACCAAAATATAGCCATAAAAACCCAAAAATTAGCTATAAAACCCAAAAAACAGCTTGAAAACTAAAACATTAGCTAGAAGAACTCAAACATTAGCTAGAAAAACTCTAAAATTAGTAATGAAAACCCAAAAATATATATATATATAGCTATAAAATTGCAAAGATTAGCTATGAAATCCAATAATTTTTGGGTTTTATAGCTATTTTCTGGGTTTTTATAGCTAATTTTTGGGTTTTTATTGCTAATTTTTGAGTTTTTCTAGCTAATGTTTGAGTTTTCCAGCTAATTTTTGGGTTTTCATGGCTTATTTGTTGGGTTTTTCTATCTAATTTTTGAGTTTTCTAGCTAATTTTTGAGTTTTTCTGGCTAGTTTTTTGGTTTTAATGGCTATTTTTTGAGTATTTCTACCTAATTTTCAGGTTTTCTATTAATTTTTGTGTTTTTATACCTAATTTTTTGATTTTTATGGCTAAATTTTGAGTTTTCCTAGCTAATTTATGAGTTTTGTGGCTAATTCTTGAGTTTTTCCAGCTAATTTTGGGTTTTATAACTATTCTTCGAGTTTTTATAGTTTTTATAGCTAGAAAAACTCAAAAATTAGCCACAAAAACCTAACAATTAGCTAGAAAAACTCGAGAATTAGCTATAGAAACTCGTAAAATACCTATAAAACCCAAAAATTAGCTAGAAAAACCCAAAAATTAGCCATAAAAACCCAAAAATCAGCCATAAAAACCCAAAAATTAGCCATAAAAACCCAAAAATTAGCTAGAAAACTCAAACATTAGCTAGAAAAACTCAAAAATTAGCTAGCTAATTTTTGAGTTTTATAGCTGTTTCTTGGGTTTTTATAGTTTTTATAACTAGGAAAACTCTAAACATTAGCTAGAAAAACTCAGAAATTAGCCACAAGAACCAATAAATTGTTAGAAAAACCTGAAAATTATTTTTAAAAACCCAAAAATTAGCTATAAAACCCAAAACTTAGCTAAAAAAAACTCGGAAATTAGCTATAAAACCCAAAAATTTGTTGAAAAAACTCAACAATTAGCAATAAAAACCCAAAAATTAGCCATAAAACCCATAAATTAGCTAAAGAAACTCAAAAACCAAAAATTAGCCATAAAAACCCAAAAATTAGCTAGAAAACCCGAAAAACAGCTTGAAAACTAAAACATTAGCTAGAAAAACTCAAACATTAGCTAGAAAAACTCTAAAATTAGTAATGAAAACCCAAAAATTAGCTATAAAATTGCAAAGATTAGCTATGAAACCCAATAATTTTTGGGTTTTATAGCTATTTTCTGGGTTTTTATAGCTAATTTTTGGTTTTTTCTAGCATTTTTGGGTTTTTATTGCTAATTTTTGAGTTTTTCTAGCTAATTTTTGAGTTTTCTAGCTAATTTTTGAGTTTTTCTGGCTAATTTTTGGGTTTTAATGGCTATTTTTTGAGTATTTCTACCTAATTTTCAGGTTTTCTAGCAATTTTTGTGTTTTTATACCTAATTTTTTGATTTTTATGGCTAAATTTTGAGTTTTTCTAGCTAATTTATGAGTTTCGTGGCTAATTTTTGAATTTTTCCAGCTAATTAGGGTTTTATAACTATTCTTTGAGTTTTTATAGTTTTTATAGCTAGAAAAACTCAAAAATTAGCCACAAAAACCCATAAATTGGCTAGAAAAACTCGAAAATTAGCCATAAAACCCAAAAATCAGCCAGAAGAATTCGAAAATTAGCTAGAAAAACTCAGAAAATAGTCACAAATCCCAAAAATTATCAGAAAAAGCCCAAAATTAGCGATAAAAACTCAAAAATTACCCACAAAAACCCAAATATATAATTCTTGGGTTTTTATGGCTCATTTCTTGGGGTTTTCTAGCTAATTTTTGGGTTTTATAGCTATTTTTTCGGTTTTTATAGTTTTTATAACTAGAAATACTCAGAAATTAGCCACAAGAACCAATAAATTGTTAGAAGAACCTAAAAATTGTTTTCAAAAACCCAAAAATTAGCTATAAAACCCAAAAATTTGTTGAAAAAACCCAAAAATTAGCCATAAAAACTCAAAAATCAGCCATAAAACCCCAAAAATTAGCTAGAAAACTCAAACATTAGCTAGATAAACACAGAAATTAGATAGAAATACTCAAAAATTAGCTGAAAAACTCAAAAATTAGCTAGAAAAACTCAGAAACTAGCCATAAAAACTCAAAAATTAGCCACAGAAACCCAAAAATCAGCCACAAAACCCAAAAATTAGCCATAAAATCCATAAATTAGCTGAAGAAACTCAACAATTAGCTAGAAAAACTCAGAAATCAGCTAGAAAGCTCAAAACTTAGAAATGAAAACTCGAAAATTGGCCACAAAAACCCAAAAATAAGCCATAAAAACCTAAAAATTAGCTATAAAACCCACAAATCAGCTGGAAAAACTCAGAAATTTGCCATAAAAATTCAAAAATTAGCCATAAAAACGAACAATTAGTCATGAAACCCAAAAATTAGCCAGAAAAACTCAAAAATTAGCTAGAAAAACCCAGGCATTAAACACAAAAACCCAAAAATTGTTAGAAAAACCCAAAATTTAACTTGAAAAACTCAAAAATTAGCGATGAAAACCCAAAAATTAGCCATAATACCCGGAAATTAGCTTGAGAAACTCAAAAATTAGCCACAAAAACCCAAGATTTAGCCATAAAAACCCAAAAATTAGCTATAAAAACCCGAAAATTAACTATACAACGCAAAAATTAGCTAGAAAAACTCGAACATTAGCCGAAAAAACCCAAAAATTAGCTAAAGAAACCCAAAAATTAGCCACAATAACCAAAAAGTTAGCCACAAAACCCAAAAATTAGCCAGAAAAACTCGAAATTAGCTAGAAAAACCCAAAAACTAGCTATACAACCCAAAATCAAGCTAGAAAAACTCAAAAATTAGACATGAAAACCCAAAAATTGGCTATAAAATTCCAAAGATTAGCTATGAAACCCATAAATTTTTGGGTTCTATAGATATTTTTTGAGTATTTATAGCTAATTTTTGAGTTTGTCTAGCTAATGTTCAAGTTTTCCAGCTAATTCTCTCAAAAATTAGCCACAGAAACCCAAAAATCAGCCACAAAAACACAAAAATTAGCCATAAAACCCATAAATCAGCTAGAAAAACTCAGAAATCAGCTAGAAAAGCTCAAAACTTAGAACTAAAAACTCAAAAATTGGCCACAACAACCCAAAAATAAGCCATAAAAGCCTAAAAATTAGCTATAAAACCCTTAAATCAGCTGGAAAAACTCAGAAATTAGCCATAAAAATTCAAAAATTAGCCATAAAAACGAAAAATTAGTCATGAAACCCAAAAATTAGCCAGAAAAACTCAAAAATTAGCTAGAAAAACCCAAAATTTAACTTGAAAAATTCAAAAATTAGCGATGAAAACCCAAAAATTAGCCATAATACCCGGAAATTAGCTAGAT
Source organism: Diorhabda sublineata (assembly GCF_026230105.1). Taxonomy (NCBI): domain Eukaryota; kingdom Metazoa; phylum Arthropoda; class Insecta; order Coleoptera; family Chrysomelidae; genus Diorhabda; species Diorhabda sublineata. Next base: position 16,933,640 of record NC_079484.1, on the reverse strand, counting down.
AAACTCAAAAATTAGCCACAAAAACCCAAAATTTAGCCATAAAAACCCAAAAATTAGCTATAAAAACCGAAAATTAGCTATACAACGCAAAAATTAGCTAGAAAAACCCAAAAATTAGCTAAAGAAATCCAAAAATTAGCCACAATAACCAAAAAGTTAGCCACAAAACCCAAAAATTAGCCAGAAAAACTCGAAATTAGCTAGAAAAACTCAAAATTTAGCCATAAAACCCAACAATTAGCTAAAAAAACTCGAGAATTGGCTAGGAAAACTCGAAAATCAGCTAAAAAAACTCAGAAATTAGCCACAAAAACCCTACAATCAGCTAGAAAAACTCAAAAATTAGCTATAGAAACTCGTAAAATACCTATAAAACCCAAAAATTAGCTAAAAAAACCCAAAAATTAGCCATAAAAACCCAAAAATCAGCCATAAAAACCCAAAAATCAGCCATAAAAACCCAAAAATTAGCTATAAAACTCAAACATTAGCTAGAAAAACTCAAAAATTAGCCATGAAAACCCAAAAATTGGCTATAAAATTCCAAAGATTAGCTATGAAACCCATAAATTTTTGGGTTCTATAGATATTTTTTGAGTATTTATAGCTAATTTTTGAGTTTTTCGAGCTAATGTTAGCTAGCTAATTCTCTCAAAAATTAGCCACAAAAACCCAAAAATTGTTAGAAAACTCGAAAATTAGCTATAAAAACTCAAAAAATAGCTATAAAACATAATAATTAGCTAAAAAACTCAAAAATTAGCCATAAAAACTTGAAAATTAGCAATAAAAATTAGCCCAAAAATTAGCCATAAAACCCAAAAATTAGCAAGAAAAACCCAAAAATTAGCTGAAAAAACTCAAAAATTAGCCATAAAAACCCAAAAATTAGCTATAAAACCCAAAAATCAGCTAAAAAAACTCGAAAATTAGCTATAAAACCCAAAAATTTGTTGAAAAAACTCAACAATTAGCAATAAAAACCCAAAAATTAGCCATAAAACCTATAAATTAGCTAAAGAAACTCAAAAATTACCTAGAAAAACTCAGAAATCAGCTGAAAAAGCTCAAAAATCAAAAATAAAAACTCAAAAATTGGCCACAAAAACCAAAAATTAGCCATAAAAATCAGATAGAGAAATCCGCAAAATAAGCCATAAAAACCCAAAAATTAGCTAGAAAAACCCAAAAATCAGCCGGGAAACTTAAACAGTAGCTAGAAAAACTCTAAAAATTAGCTATAAAAACTCAGAAATTAGCCATGAAAACCCAAATATCAGCCATAAAACCCAAAAATTAGCTAGAAAAACTCAGAAATTAGCCATAAAAACTCAAAAATCAGCCGGGAAACTTAAACATTAGCAAGAAAAACTCAGAAATTAGCTAGAAAAACTCTAAAATTAGCCATGAAAACCCAAAAATTAGCTATGAAATTCCAAAGATTAGCTATGAAACCCATAAATTTTTGGGTTTTATAGCTATTTTTTGAGGTTTTATAGCTAATTTTTGGGTTTTTGTAGGTAATTTTTGGGTTTTATAGCTATTTTTGGGTTTTTATAGTTTTATAACTAGGAAAACTCTAAAAATTAGCTAGAAAAACTCAGAAATTAGCCACAAAACTCAAAAATTGATAGAAAAACTCAGAAATTAGCTACAAAAACTCATAAAATAGCTATAAAACATAAAAAGTAGCTAAAAAAACTCAAAAATTAGCCATAAAAACTTAAAAATTAGCCATAAAAATTAGCCCAAAAATTAGCCATATAACCCAAAAATTAGCCAGAAGAACTCGAAAATTAGCTATAAAAACTCAGAAATTAGTCACAAAACCCAAAAATTATTGGAAAAATCCAAAAATTAGCGATAAAAACTCAAAAAATAGCTATAAAATTCAAAAATTAGCCATAAAACCCAAAAACTAGCCAGAGGAACTCGAAAATTAGCCATAAAAACTCAGAAATTAGCCATAAAAACCCAAAAATTAGCTATAAAACCCTCAAGTTAGCTGGAAAAACTCAAAAATTAGCCATAAAAACTCGAAAATTAGCCACAAAAACCCAAAAATTAGTCATAAAAACCCAAAAATTAGCTATAAATCCCACAAATCAGCTAGAAAAACCCAAAAATTAGCCAGAAAAACTCAAAAATTAGCTAGAAAATCAAAAATTAGATAGAAAAACTCGAAAATTGGCCATAAAAACTCAAAAATTAGCCACCTAAACCCAAAACTGGCTAGAAAACCCAAAAAATCAGATAGAAAAATCCAAAAAATAAGCCATAAAAACCCAAAAATTTGCTACAAAAACTCAGAAATTAGCCACAAAACCCAAAAATTGTTAGAAATACCTAAAAATTAGCTATAAAAACTCGTAAAATAGCTATAAAACCCAAAAATTAGCTAGAAAAACCCAAAAATTAGCCATAGAAACACAAAAATTAGCCATAAAAACCCAAAAATTAGCCATAAAACCCAAAAATTAGCTAGAACACTTAAACATCAGCTAGAAAAACTCAAAAATTAGCTAACTATTTTTTGAGTTTTATAGCTATTTCTTGGGTTTTTATAATTAGGAAAACTCTGAAAATTAGCTAGAAAAACTCAAAAACTCAGAAATTAGCCACAAGAACCAATAAATTGTTAGAGAAACCTGAAAATTATTTTTAAAAACCCAAAAATTAGCTATAAAACCCAAAAATTAGCTAAAAAAACTCGAAAATTAGCTATAAAACCCAAAAATTTGTTGAAAAAACTCAACAATTAGCAATAAAAACCCAAAAATTAGCCATAAAACCCATGAATTAGCTAAAGAAACTCAAAAACCAAAAATTAGCCATAAAAACCCAAAAATTAGCTATAAAACCCAAAAAACAGCTTGAAAACTAAAACATTAGCTAGAAGAACTCAAACATTAGCTAGAAAAACTCTAAAATTAGTAATGAAAACCCAAAAATTAGCTATAAAATTGCAAAGATTAGCTATGAAACCCAATAATTTTTGGGTTTTATAGCTATTTTCTGGGTTTTTATAGCTAATTTTTGGGTTTTTATTGCTAATTTTTGAGTTTTTCTAGCTAATGTTTGAGTTTTCCAGCTAATTTTTGGGTTTTCATGGCTTATTTGTTGGGTTTTTCTATCTAATTTTTGAGTTTTCTAGCTAATTTTTGAGTTTTTCTGGCTAGTTTTTGGGTTTTAATGGCTATTTTTTGAGTATTTCTACCTAATTTTCAGGTTTTCTATTAATTTTTGTGTTTTTATACCTAATTTTTTGATTTTTATGGCTAAATTTTGAGTTTTCCTAGCTAATTTATGAGTTTTGTGGCTAATTCTTGAGTTTTTCCAGCTAATTTTGGGTTTTATAACTATTCTTCGAGTTTTTATAGTTTTTATAGCTAGAAAAACTCAAAAATTAGCCACAAAAACCTAACAATTAGCTAGAAAAACTCGAGAATTAGCTATAGAAACTCGTAAAATACCTATAAAACCCAAAAATTAGCTAGAAAAACCCAAAAATTAGCCATAAAAACCCAAAAATCAGCCATAAAAACCCAAAAATTAGCCATAAAAACCCAAAAATTAGCTAGAAAACTCAAACATTAGCTAGAAAAACTCAAAAATTAGCTAGCTAATTTTTGAGTTTTATAGCTATTTCTTGGGTTTTTATAGTTTTTATAACTAGGAAAACTCTAAACATTAGCTAGAAAAACTCAGAAATTAGCCACAAGAACCAATAAATTGTTAGAAAAACCTGAAAATTATTTTTAAAAACCCAAAAATTAGCTATAAAACCCAAAACTTAGCTAAACAAACTCGGAAATTAGCTATAAAACCCAAAAATTTGTTGAAAAAACTCAACAATTAGCAATAAAAACCCAAAAATTAGCCATAAAACCCATAAATTAGCTAGAGAAACTCAAAAACCAAAAATTAGCCATAAAAACCCAAAAATTAGCTATAAAACCCGAAAAACAGCTTGAAAACTAAAAAATTAGCTAGAAAAACTCAAACATTAGCTAGAAAAACTCTAAAATTAGTAATGAAAACCCAAAAATTAGCTATAAAATTGCAAAGATTAGCTATGAAACCCAATAATTTTTGGGTTTTATAGCTATTTTCTGGGTTTTTATAGCTAATTTTTGGTTTTTTCTAGCATTTTTGGGTTTTTATTGCTAATTTTTGAGTTTTTCTAGCTAATTTTTGAGTTTTCTAGCTAATTTTTGAGTTTTTCTGGCTAATTTTTGGGTTTTAATGGCTATTTTTTGAGTATTTCTACCTAATTTTCAGGTTTTCTAGCAATTTTTGTGTTTTTATACCTAATTTTTTGATTTTTATGGCTAAATTTTGAGTTTTTCTAGCTAATTTATGAGTTTCGTGGCTAATTTTTGAATTTTTCCAGCTAATTAGGGTTTTATAACTATTCTTTGAGTTTTTATAGTTTTTATAGCTAGAAAAACTCAAAAATTAGCCACAAAAACCCATAAATTGGCTAGAAAAACTCGAAAATTAGCCATAAAACCCAAAAATCAGCCAGAAGAACTCGAAAATTAGCTAGAAAAACTCAGAAAATAGTCACAAATCCCAAAAATTATCAGAAAAAGCCCAAAATTAGCGATAAAAACTCAAAAATTACCCACAAAAACCCAAATATATAATTCTTGGGTTTTTATGGCTCATTTCTTGGGGTTTTCTAGCTAATTTTTGGGTTTTATAGCTATTTTTTCGGTTTTTATAGTTTTTATAACTAGAAATACTCAGAAATTAGCCACAAGAACCAATAAATTGTTAGAAGAACCTAAAAATTGTTTTCAAAAACCCAAAAATTAGCTATAAAACCCAAAAATTTGTTGAAAAAACCCAAAAATTAGCCATAAAAACTCGAAAATCAGCCATAAAACCCCAAAAATTAGCTAGAAAACTCAAACATTAGCTAGATAAACACAGAAATTAGATAGAAATACTCAAAAATTAGCTGAAAAACTCAAAAATTAGCTAGAAAAACTCAGAAACTAGCCATAAAAACTCAAAAATTAGCCACAGAAACCCAAAAATCAGCCACAAAACCCAAAAATTAGCCATAAAATCCATAAATTAGCTGAAGAAACTCAACAATTAGCTAGAAAAACTCAGAAATCAGCTAGAAAGCTCAAAACTTAGAAATGAAAACTCGAAAATTGGCCACAAAAACCCAAAAATAAGCCATAAAAACCTAAAAATTAGCTATAAAACCCACAAATCAGCTGGAAAAACTCAGAAATTTGCCATAAAAATTCAAAAATTAGCCATAAAAACGAACAATTAGTCATGAAACCCAAAAATTAGCCAGAAAAACTCAAAAATTAGCTAGAAAAACCCAGGCATTAAACACAAAAACCCAAAAATTGTTAGAAAAACCCAAAATTTAACTTGAAAAACTCAAAAATTAGCGATGAAAACCCAAAAATTAGCCATAATACCCGGAAATTAGCTTGAGAAACTCAAAAATTAGCCACAAAAACCCAAGATTTAGCCATAAAAACCCAAAAATTAGCTATAAAAACCCGAAAATTAACTATACAACGCAAAAATTAGCTAGAAAAACTCGAACATTAGCCGAAAAAACCCAAAAATTAGCTAAAGAAACCCAAAAATTAGCCACAATAACCAAAAAGTTAGCCACAAAACCCAAAAATTAGCCAGAAAAACTCGAAATTAGCTAGAAAAACCCAAAAACTAGCTATACAACCCAAAATCAAGCTAGAAAAACTCAAAAATTAGACATGAAAACCCAAAAATTGGCTATAAAATTCCAAAGATTAGCTATGAAACCCATAAATTTTTGGGTTCTATAGATATTTTTTGAGTATTTATAGCTAATTTTTGAGTTTGTCTAGCTAATGTTCAAGTTTTCCAGCTAATTCTCTCAAAAATTAGCCACAGAAACCCAAAAATCAGCCACAAAAACACAAAAATTAGCCATAAAACCCATAAATCAGCTAGAAAAACTCAGAAATCAGCTAGAAAAGCTCAAAACTTAGAAATAAAAACTCAAAAATTGGCCACAACAACCCAAAAATAAGCCATAAAAGCCTAAAAATTAGCTATAAAACCCTTAAATCAGCTGGAAAAACTCAGAAATTAGCCATAAAAATTCAAAAATTAGCCATAAAAACGAAAAATTAGTCATGAAACCCAAAAATTAGCCAGAAAAACTCAAAAATTAGCTAGAAAAACCCAAAATTTAACTTGAAAAATTCAAAAATTAGCGATGAAAACCCAAAAATTAGCCATAATACCCGGAAATTAGCTAGATAAACTCAAAAATTAGCCACAAAAACCCAAAATTTAGCCATAAAAACCCAAAAATTAGCTATAGAAACCGAAAATTAGCTATACAACGCAAAAATTAGCTAGAAAAACCCAAAAATTAGCTAAAGAAATCCAAAAATTAGCCACAATAACCAAAAAGTTAGCCACAAAACCCAAAAATTAGCCAGAAAAACTCGAAATTAGCTAGAAAAACTCAAAATTTAGCCATAAAACCCAACAATTAGCTAAAAAAACTCGAGAATTAGCTAGGAAAACTCGAAAATCAGCTAAAAAAACTCAGAAATTAGCCACAAAAACCCTACAATCAGCTAGAAAAACTCAAAAATTAGCTATAGAAACTCGTAAAATACCTATAAAACCCAAAAATTAGCCATAAAAACCCAAAAATCAGCCATAAAAACCCAAAAATCAGCCATAAAAACCCAAAAATTAGCTATAAAACTCAAACATTAGCTAGAAAAACTCAAAAATTAGCCATGAAAACCCAAAAATTGGCTATAAAATTCCAAAGATTAGCTATGAAACCCATAAATTTTTGGGTTCTATAGATATTTTTCGGGTTTTTATAGCTAATTTTCGAGTTTTTCTAGCTAATGTTTAAGTTTTCTAGCAAATTCTCACAAAAATTAGCCACAAAAACCCAAAAATTGTTAGAAAAACTCGAAAATTAGCTATAAAAACACAAAAACTAGCTATACAACCCAAAATCAAGCTAGAAAAACTCAAAAATTAGACATGAAAACCCAAACATTGGCTATAAAATTCTAAAGATTAGCTATGAAACCCATAAATTTTTGGGTTCTATAGATATTTTTTGAGTATTTATAGCTAATTTTTGAGTTTTTCGAGCTAATGTTAGCTAGCTAATTCTCTCAAAAATTAGCCACAAAAACCCAAAAATTGTTAGAAAACTCGAAAATTAGCTATAAAAACTCAAAAAATAGCTATAAAACATAATAATTAGCTAAAAAACTCAAAAATTAGCCATAAAAACTTGAAAATTAGCAATAAAAATTAGCCCAAAAATTAGCCATAAAACCCAAAAATTAGCAAGAAAAACCCAAAAATTAGCTGAAAAAACTCAAAAATTAGCCATAAAAACCCAAAAATTAGCTATAAAACCCAAAAATCAGCTAAAAAAACTCGAAAATTAGCTATAAAACCCAAAAATTTGTTGAAAAAACTCAACAATTAGCAATAAAAACCCAAAAATTAGCCATAAAACCTATAAATTAGCTAAAGAAACTCAAAAATTACCTAGAAAAACTCAGAAATCAGCTGAAAAAGCTCAAAAATCAAAAATAAAAACTCAAAAATTGGCCACAAAAACCAAAAATTAGCCATAAAAATCAGATAGAGAAATCCGCAAAATAAGCCATAAAAACCCAAAAATTAGCTAGAAAAACCCAAAAATCAGCCGGGAAACTTAAACACTAGCTAGAAAAACTCTAAAAATTAGCTATAAAAACTCAGAAATTAGCCATGAAAACCCAAATATCAGCCATAAAACCCAAAAATTAGCTAGAAAAACTCAGAAATTAGCCATAAAAACTCAAAAATCAGCCGGGAAACTTAAACATTAGCAAGAAAAACTCAGAAATTAGCTAGAAAAACTCTAAAATTAGCCATGAAAACCCAAAAATTAGCTATGAAATTCCAAAGATTAGCTATGAAACCCATAAATTTTTGGGTTTTATAGCTATTTTTTGAGGTTTTATAGCTAATTTTTGGGTTTTTGTAGGTAATTTTTGGGTTTTATAGCTATTTTTGGGTTTTTATAGTTTTATAACTAGGAAAACTCTAAAAATTAGCTATAAAAACTCAAAAAATAGCTATAAAACATAATAATTAGCTAAAAAACTCAAAAATTAGCCATAAAAACTTGAAAATTAGCAATAAAAATTAGCCCAAAAATTAGCCATAAAACCCAAAAATTAGCAAGAAAAACCCAAAAATTAGCTGAAAAAACTCAAAAATTAGCCATAAAAACCCAAAAATTAGCTATAAAACCCAAAAATCAGCTAAAAAAACTCGAAAATTAGCTATAAAACCCAAAAATTTGTTGAAAAAACTCAACAATTAGCAATAAAAACCCAAAAATTAGCCATAAAACCTATAAATTAGCTAAAGAAACTCAAAAATTACCTAGAAAAACTCAGAAATCAGCTGAAAAAGCTCAAAAATCAAAAATAAAAACTCAAAAATTGGCCACAAAAACCAAAAATTAGCCATAAAAATCAGATAGAGAAATCCGCAAAATAAGCCATAAAAACCCAAAAATTAGCTAGAAAAACCCAAAAATCAGCCGGGAAACTTAAACACTAGCTAGAAAAACTCTAAAAATTAGCTATAAAAACTCAGAAATTAGCCATGAAAACCCAAATATCAGCCATAAAACCCAAAAATTAGCTAGAAAAACTCAGAAATTAGCCATAAAAACTCAAAAATCAGCCGGGAAACTTAAACATTAGCAAGAAAAACTCAGAAATTAGCTAGAAAAACTCTAAAATTAGCCATGAAAACCCAAAAATTAGCTATGAAATTCCAAAGATTAGCTATGAAACCCATAAATTTTTGGGTTTTATAGCTATTTTTTGAGGTTTTATAGCTAATTTTTGGGTTTTTGTAGGTAATTTTTGGGTTTTATAGCTATTTTTGGGTTTTTATAGTTTTATAACTAGGAAAACTCTAAAAATTAGCTAGAAAAACTCAGAAATTAGCCACAAAACTCAAAAATTGATAGAAAAACTCAGAAATTAGCTACAAAAACTCATAAAATAGCTATAAAACATAAAAAGTAGCTAAAAAAACTCAAAAATTAGCCATAAAAACTTAAAAATTAGCCATAAAAATTAGCCCAAAAATTAGCCATATAACCAAAAAATTAGCCAGAAGAACTCGAAAATTAGCTATAAAAACTCAGAAATTAGTCACAAAACCCAAAAATTATTGGAAAAATCCAAAAATTAGCGATAAAAACTCAAAAAATAGCTATAAAACTCAAAAATTAGCCATAAAACCCAAAAACTAGCCAGAGGAACTCGAAAATTAGCCATAAAAACTCAGAAATTAGCCATAAAAACCCAAAAATTAGCTATAAAACCCTCAAGTTAGCTGGAAAAACTCAAAAATTAGCCATAAAAACTCGAAAATTAGCCACAAAAACCCAAAAATTAGTCATAAAAACCCAAAAATTAGCTATAAATCCCACAAATCAGCTAGAAAAACCCAAAAATTAGCCAGAAAAACTCAAAAATTAGCTAGAAAATCAAAAATTAGATAGAAAAACTCGAAAATTGGCCATAAAAACTCAAAAATTAGCCACCTAAACCCAAAAATGGCTAGAAAACCCAAAAAATCAGATAGAAAAATCCAAAAAATAAGCCATAAAAACCCAAAAATTTGCTACAAAAACTCAGAAATTAGCCACAAAACCCAAAAATTGTTAGAAATACCTAAAAATTAGCTATAAAAACTCGTAAAATAGCTATAAAACCCAAAGATTAGCTAGAAAAACCCAAAAATTAGCCATAGAAACACAAAAATTAGCCATAAAAACCCAAAAATTAGCCATAAAACCCAAAAATTAACTAGAACACTTAAACATCAGCTAGAAAAACTCAAAAATTAGCTAACTATTTTTTGAGTTTTATAGCTATTTCTTGGGTTTTTATAGTTTTTATAATTAGGAAAACTCTGAAAATTAGCTAGAAAAACTCAAAAACTCAGAAATTAGCCACAAGAACCAATAAATTGTTAGAGAAACCTGAAAATTATTTTTAAAAACCCAAAAATTAGCTATAAAACCCAAAAATTAGCTAAAAAAACTCGAAAATTAGCTATAAAACCCAAAAATTTGTTGAAAAAACTCAACAATTATCAATAAAAACCCAAAAATTAGCCATAAAACCCATGAATTAGATAAAGAAACTCAAAAACCAAAAATTAGCCATAAAAACCCAAAAATTAGCTATAAAACCCAAAAAACAGCTTGAAAACTAAAACATTAGCTAGAAGAACTCAAACATTAGCTAGAAAAACTCTAAAATTAGTAATGAAAACCCAAAAATTAGCTATAAAATTGCAAAGATTAGCTATGAAACCCAATAATTATTGGGTTTTATAGCTATTTTCTGGGTTTTTATAGCTAATTTTTGGGTTTTTATTGCTAATTTTTGAGTTTTTCTAGCTAATGTTTGAGTTTTCCAGCTAATTTTTGGGTTTTCATGGCTTATTTGTTGGGTTTTTCTATCTAATTTTTGAGTTTTCTAGCTAATTTTTGAGTTTTTCTGGCTAGTTTTTGGGTTTTAATGGCTATTTTTTGAGTATTTCTACCTAATTTTCAGGTTTTCTATTAATTTTTGTGTTTTTATACCTAATTTTTTGATTTTTATGGCTAAATTTTGAGTTTTCCTAGCTAATTTATGAGTTTTGTGGCTAATTCTTGAGTTTTTCCAGCTAATTTTGGGTTTTATAACTATTCTTCGAGTTTTTATAGTTTTTATAGCTAGAAAAACTCAAAAATTAGCCACAAAAACCTAACAATTAGCTAGAAAAACTCGAGAATTAGCTATAGAAACTCGTAAAATACCTATAAAACCCAAAAATTAGCTAGAAAAACCCAAAAATTAGCCATAAAAACCCAAAAATCAGCCATAAAAACCCAAAAATTAGCCATAAAAACCCAAAAATTAGCTAGAAAACTCAAACATTAGCTAGAAAAACTCAAAAATTAGCTAGCTAATTTTTGAGTTTTATAGCTATTTCTTGGGTTTTTATAGTTTTTATAACTAGGAAAACTCTAAACATTAGCTAGAAAAACTCAGAAATTAGCCACAAGAACCAATAAATTGTTAGAAAAACCTGAAAATTATTTTTAAAAACCCAAAAATTAACTATAAAACCCAAAACTTAGCTAAACAAACTCGGAAATTAGCTATAAAACCCAAAAATTTGTTGAAAAAACTCAACAATTAGCAATAAAAACCCAAAAATTAGCCATAAAACCCATAAATTAGCTAAAGAAACTCAAAAACCAAAAATTAGCCATAAAAACCCAAAAATTAGCTATAAAACCCGAAAAACAGCTTGAAAACTAAAACATTAGCTAGAAAAACTCAAACATTAGCTAGAAAAACTCTAAAATTAGTAATGAAAACCCAAAAATTAGCTATAAAATTGCAAAGATTAGCTATGAAACCCAATAATTTTTGGGTTTTATAGCTATTTTCTGGGTTTTTATGGCTAATTTTTGGTTTTTTCTAGCATTTTTGGGTTTTTATTGCTAATTTTTGAGTTTTTCTAGCTAATTTTTGAGTTTTAATGGCTATTTTTTGAGTATTTCTACCTAATTTTCAGGTTTTCTAGCAATTTTTGTGTTTTTATACCTAATTTTTTGATTTTTATGGCTAAATTTTGAGTTTTTCTAGCTAATTTATGAGTTTCGTGGCTAATTTTTGAATTTTTCCAGCTAATTAGGGTTTTATAACTATTCTTTGAGTTTTTATAGTTTTTATAGCTAGAAAAACTCAAAAATTAACCACAAAAACCCATAAATTGGCTAGAAAAACTCGAAAATTAGCCATAAAACCCAAAAATTAGCCAGAAGAACTCGAAAATTAGCTAGAAAAACTCAGAAAATAGTCACAAATCCCAAAAATTATCAGAAAAAGCCCAAAATTAGCGATAAAAACTCAAAAAATAGCTATAAAACTCAAAAATTAGCCATAAAACCCAAAAACTAGCCAGAAGAACTAGAAAATTAGCCATAAAAACTCAGAAATCAGCCATAAAAACCCAAAAATTGGCTATAAAACCCTAAAATTAGCTGGAAAAACCCAAAAATTAGCCATAGAAACCCAAAAATTGCTAGAAAACCCAAAAATCAGATAGAAAAATCCAAAAAATAAGCCATAAAAACCCAAAAATTTGCTAGAAAAACTCAGAAATTAGCCACAAAACCCAAAAATTGTTAGAAAGACCTGAAAATTAGCTATAAAAACTCGTAAAATAGCTAAAAAACCCAAAAATTAGCTATAAAAACCCAAAAATTAGCCATAGAAACCCAAAAATTAGCCATAAAAACCCAAAAATTAGCCATGAAAACCCAAAAATTAGCTAGAACACTTAAACATTAGCTAGAAAAACTCAAAAATTAGCCATAAAAAGCCACAAATTAGCCATAAAAACCAAAAAATTAGCCATAAAACCCAAAAATTGTTGGAAAATCCCAAAAATTAGCTATAACAACTCAAAAAATAGCTATAAAACTCATAAATTAGCTATAAAAACCCAAAAATTAGCTATACAACCCAAAAATTAGACATGAAAACACAAAAATTAGCTAGAGAAACTCATGAATTAGCTAGAGAAACTCAGAAATTAGCTTGATAAACCTAAAAATTAGCTAAAAGAACTCGAAAATTAGCTATAAGACTCAAAAATTAGTTGAAAAGACTCAACAATTAGCAATAAAAACCCAAAAATTAGCTAAAGAAACTCAAAAATTAGCTAGAAAAACTCAGAAATCAGCTGAAAAAACTCAAAAAGTAGAAATAAAGACTCAAAAATTAGCCATAAAAACCCAAAAATTAGCTATAAAACCCAAAAAAGAGCTAGAAAACTAAATTATTAGCTAGAAAAACTCAAACATTAGCTAGAAAAACTCAAAAATTAGTATTGAAAACCCAAAAATTAGCTATAAAATTCCAAAGATTAGCTATGAAACCCAATAATTTCTGGGTTTTATAGCTATTTTCTGGGTTTTTATAGCTAATTTTTGGGTTTTCCTAGCAATTTTTGGGTTTTTATTGCTAATTTTTGAGTTCTTCTAGCTAATGTTTGAGTTTTCTAGCTAATTTTTAGGTTTTTATGGCTTATTTTTTGGGTTTTTCTAGCTAATTTTTGAGTTTTATAGCTATTTCTTGGGTTTTTATAGTTTTTATAACTAGGAAAACTCGAAAATTAGTTAGAAAAACTCAAAAATTAGCCACAAAAACCCATAAATTGGCTAGAAAAACTCAGAAATTAGCTTTAAGAACTTAAAAATTGGCTATAAAACCCAAAAATTAGCCAGAAAAACAAAAAATTAACTGAAAAACCCAAAAATTAGCTAGAATAACTCGAAAACTAGCCACACAGACCCAAAAGTTAGCCATAAAAACCCAAAAATTAGCCAGAAAAACTCAAAAATTAGCTAGAAAACCAAAAAATTAGATAGAAAAACTTGAAAATTGGCTATAAAAACTCGAAAATTAGCCACAAAAACCCAAAAATTGCTAGAAAACCCAAAAATCAGATAGAAAAATCCAATAAATAAGCCATAAAGACCCAAAAATTTGCTAGAAAAACTCAGAAATTAGCCACAAAACCCAAAAATTGTTAGAAATACCTGAAAATTAGCTAGAAAAACCCAAAAATTAGCCATAGAAACCCAAAAATTATCCATAAAAACCAAAAAATTAGCCATAAAACCCAAAAATTGTTAGAAAAACCCAAAAAAAGCTATAAAAATGATAAATTAGCTATAAAAACCCAAAAATTAGCTATACAACCCAAAAATTAGCTAGAAAACCTAAAAATTAGCCATAAAAACCCAAAAATTAGCCATAAAACCCGAAAATTAGCTAGAGAAACTCATAAATTAATTAGAGAAACTCAGACATTAGCTAGAAAAACCTCAAAATCAGCTAAAAGAACTCGAAAATTAGCTATAAAACTCAAAAATTAGTTGAAAAAACTCAACAATTAGCAATAAAAACTCAAAAATTAGCCATAAAACCCATAAATTAGCTAAAGAAACTCAAAAAGTAGCTAGAAAAACTCAGAAATCAGCTGAAAAAGCTCAAAAATTAGAAATGAAGACACAAAAATTAGCCATAAAAACCCAAAAATTAGCTATAAAACCCAAAAAACAGCTAGAAAACTAAATTATTAGCTAGAAAAACTGAAACATTAGCTAGAAAAACTCAAAAATTAGTAATGAAAACCCAAAAATTAGCTATAAAATTCCAAAGATTAGCTATGAAACCCAAAAATGTTTGGGTTTTATAGCTATTTTCTGGGTTTTTATTGCTAATTTTTGAGTTTTTCCAGCAATTTTTGGGTTTTTATGGCTAATTTTTGAGTTTTTCTAGCTAATGTTTAAGTTTTCTAGCTAATTTTTATGTTTTCATGGCTTATTTTTTGAGTTTTTCTATCTAATTTTTGAGTTTTCTAGATAATTTTTGAGTTTTTCTGGCTAATTTCTGAGTATTTCTACCCAATTATTAGGTTTTCTAGCAATTTTTGTGTTTTTGTACCTAATTGTTCGGGTTTTTTTGCTAATTTTTGGATTTTATGGCTAAATTCTGAGTTAATCTAGCTAATTTAAGAGTTTTGTGGCTGATTTTTGAGTTTCTCCAGATAATTTTTGGGTTTTATAGGTATTCTTTGAGTTTTTATAGTTTTTATAGCTAGAAAAACTCTAAATATTAGCTGGAAAAACTCAGAAATTAGCTAGAAAAACTCGAAAATTAGCCATGAAAACCCAAAAATTAGCTATGAAATTCCAAAGATTAGCTATTAAACCCATAAATTTTTGGGTTTTATAGCTATTTTTTGAGGTTTTATAGCTAATTTTTGGGTATTTCTACCAATTTTTAGGTTTTTATGGCTTATTTTTTGGGTTTTTCTAGCTAATTTTTGGGTTTTATAGCTATTTTTTGGGTTTTTATAGTTTTTATAACTAGGAAAACTCTAAAAATTAGCTAGAGAAACTCAGAAATTAGCTAAAAACCCAAAAGCCAGCTGAAAAAACTCAAAAATTAGTCACAAAACTCAAGAATTGATAGAAAAACTCAAAAATTAGCTACAAAAACTCATAAAATAGCTATAAAACATGAAAATTAGCTAAAAAAAACCCAAAAATTAGCTATAAAAACTCAAAAATTAGCCACAAAAACCCATAAATTGGCTAGAAAAACTCAAAATTCAGCCATAAAACCCAAAAATTAGCTACAAAAACTCAAAAATTAGCTAGAAAAACTCAGAAATAAGCAACATAAACCAATATATTGTTAGAAAAACCCAAAAATTAGTCTTTAAGAACTCAAAAATTGGCTATAAAACCCAAAAATTAGACAGAAAAACAAAAAATTAGCTAAAAAACCCAAAATTTAGCTAGAAAAACTCAAAAATTAGCCACAAATCTCAAAAATTGATATAAAAACTCAAAAATTAGCTATAAAAACTCAAAAATAGCGATAAAACATAAAAATTAGCTAAAAAAACTCAAAAATTAGCCATAGAAACTTAAAAATTAGCCATAAAAATTAGCCCAAAAATTAGCCATAATACACGAAAACTAGCCAGAAAAACTCGAAAAGCAGCTAAAAAACTCGGAAATTAGCCACAAAAACCCAACAATCAGCTAGAAAAACTCAAAAATTAGCTATAGAAACTCGTAAAATACCTATAAAATCCAAAAATTAGCTGGAAAAACCCAAAAATCAGCCATAAAAACCCAAAAATAAGCCATAAAAACCCAAAAATTAGCTAGAAAACTCAAACATTAGCTAGAAAAACTCAAAAATTAGCCATGAAAACCCAAAAATTAGCTATAAAATTCCAAAGATTAGCTAAGAAACCCATAAGTTTTTGGGTTTTATAGCTATTTTTAGGTTTTCTAGCAATTTTTGTGTTTTTATACCTTATTTTTTGGTTTTTTTTAGCAAATTTTTGGATTTTATGGCTAAATTTTGAGTTTTTCCAGCTGATTTATGAGTTTTGTGGCTAATTTTTGAGTTTTCTCAGCTAATTTTTGGGTTTTATAGCTTTGATGTTTCTTTATCTAATTTAATTTGATAGAAAGAGTCTTTAAGATCCAATACCGAGAAATATTTTTTATTGTTTAAATCACATAGAATTTCATCAGCTGATGGTATTTGAAAATGTTCTCTTTTAATGTACTGTACTAATGTACCTAACCATAAAACCCATAAATTAGCTGAAGAAACTCAAAAATTAGCTAGAAAAACTCAGAAATCAGCTGAAAAAGCTCAAAAATTAGAAATAAAAACTCAAAAATTGGCCACAAAAACCCAAAAATTAGCCATAAAAACCCAAAAATTAGCTATAAAACCCAAAAAAGCTAGAAAACTAAAACATTAGCTAGAAAAACTCAAACATTAGCTAGAAAAAATCAAACATTAGCTAGAAAAACTCAAAAATTAGTAATGTACTGATTTAAAACTGATGAATCTAGGCAAATTCTTAATTTTTTCTTTGGCTTTTCTGTAACAACAATATTATTAACCCAATCAGTAGGTTCTGTTTGTTTACTAATAACTCCTTGTTTTTCTAATCTATTTAATGAATTTTGAAATTCAGACAATAAACTTTTTGGGATTCTCCTTGCAGGAGAAACACAAGGATTTGCATCTGGTTTTAAAGTAAATTTATAAGGTTCCACTGGAAATGTTCCTAAACCCTCGAATACAGTCTTATACTTGTTTATTGCATCTTCTTTTGACGAAAATAATGGTAAATTATTTGAGTAATTTATGCTATTAACAGTTTGTATTAGATTTAAGTTTAAACTTGACTTTAAGCCTAAAATAGGTCTACCTTCAGCATTCACAATTAAAAATTTGAGTATACAATTCTCACCACGAATCTTACAATTAAGCTCTGTAGATCCCTTGACATCAATCCTAGCACCGCCGTAAGCTGTTAGATCGATCTGTTGTGGTTTGATGAGGGCTGATGGGGCAACCATTCTTAAAATCTTGGCAGGGAGAATATTACATTGTGCACCCGTATCAACCTTAAAACAGATGTTATTTTCATTAATTAAAATATTTTCTATAATTTCGTTATTATTTTCATTTTTACCCCTGTATAATTCAGAATTTGAAGATTCTATTTTCAAACAGTCAATAAAAAATTCATCATTGGAGGAACTATCATCATATTCAATATTATTTACAAACTTTTTGTTAATTCTACCTTTATGGAGTTTCTTAGATTTATTTTCGCAACAAGATTCAAAATGATTATGTTTTTTACATATAGAACAGAATTTACCAAAGGCTGGACATTGCCCATATTTATGTTTGTTTTTGCATTTTCTACACAAAAATACATTATTTTGATTATTTTGAGTTTTAAATGGAGAATGCATGTTTTTATTATAAAAATTACCATTATTTTTCTCATTAAAATTATTATTATTAGATGAAAAAATACTCATCTTATTTTTTTTTGTATTCCAACGGTATCCACAGCACTGGTTGATGATGTACTATCCATATCCGCCATCTGGATTCTGGTTTGTTCGTGTATTCTGCACAAATCTTCTGTCTTGCTAAGCGTCAAATTTTCTATTTGTAGGAGCTTCTCTCTGAGTCCGTGGTCCAGGATACCCATTATCACTCTGTCTCTTATCATGTTATTATTATTTTCTTGATATTCACACGATGCAGCCAATGTTTTCAGCTCTGTGATATACTGGCTGATGGATTGATTTGCTTTTTGTGTGCATTGCAAAAACTTATATCGCTCGTAAACTACATTCTTCTTCGGCTCACAATATTTTTTAAATTGTTTCTTCACATCTTCTATCTTTGCTTTTTCTAGTTTTATCTCCAATGTATTGAAAATTTCCATACCTTTATCACCAATTAAATTTAGAAAAATTGCTACCTTCTTTTCTTCAGCATCATCCGCGTGTCCTGAAGCCAGCAAATAAATTTCAAACTTTTGAATCCATGTGGTCCAATTCTTCACCACATTTCCATTTTCAAAGTCCATGGCTGGGATTAATCTTAGAGAATCCATCGCCATCCAGTTTTCTACTGCTCATTTTTTTTTCGCCCTGGATACTACCTGACACCATGTAACGTATTGTATTATTGTCTTGTTATATTTTTATGAATTAAACATAGTCTCACTTGTTGAGCACATTTTTATTAATCTTCACTCATTGAGTTTTATGACAGGAAAGAAAGAAATTTTACATATGTCCCACTATTTATACTTCATACAATAAAGTCATTGTCAATATTCAATGGTACCAACTTATAACTATAAATTAATAGAGTACAATATATATATATATATATATATATATATATATATATATATATATATATATATATATATATATTTATATATGGTTGCATATGCTTAATACCTATTTAGGTACAATCATTAAATAAAGTAGGTATCATAAACACTAAAAATAATCATAATACATGAAGACATGTCGATTATGTTGCACACAGTTTTTATTGCTAATTTTTGAAATTTTCTAGCTAATGTTTGAGTTTTCTAGCTAATTTTTGAGTTTTCATGGCTTATTTTTTAGGTTTTTCTATCTAATTTTTGAGATTTCTGGCTAATTTTTGAGTTTTTCTGGCTAATTTTTGGGTTTTAATGGCTATTTTTCGAGTATTTCTACCTAATTTTTAGGTTTTCTAGCAATTTTTGTGTTTTTATACCTTATTTCTTGTTTTTTTAGCAAATTTTTGGATTTTATGGCTAAATTTTGAGTTTTTCTAGCTGATTTATGAGTTTTGTGGCTAATTTTTGAGATTTCCCAGCTAACTTCTGGGTTTTATAGCTATTCTTTGAGTTTTTATAGATTTTATAGCTAGAATAAACTCTGAAATTAACTAGAAAAACTCAGAAATTAGTCACAAAACCCAGAAATTGTTGGAAAAATCCGAAAAATTAGCTATAAAAACTCAAAAAATAGCTATAAAACCCAAAAATTAGCTAGAAAAACCCAAAAATTAGCTGGAAAAACTCGAAAATTCGCCATAAAAACTCAAAAATTAGCCACAAAAACCCAAAAATTAGCCATAAAAACCCAAAAATTAGCTACAAAAACCCAAAAATTAGCCAGAACCTCGGAAATTAGCCATAAAAACTCAGGAATCAGCTCAAAAATCCAAAAATTAGCAAGAAACTCGAAAATTAGCCATAAAAACTCAGGAATTAGCCAAAAAAAACCCAACAATTAGCTAGAAGAACTCAGAAATTAGCCATAAAAACCCAAAAGCTAGCCATAAAACCCAAAAACTAGCGAGAAGAACTCAAAAATTAGCCATAAAAACTCAGAAATTAGACATAAAAACCCAAAAATTAGCTATAAAACCCTCGAATTAGCTGGAAAAACTCGAAAATTGGCCATAAAAACTCAAAAATTAGCCACAAAAACCCAAAAATTGTTAGAAAATTCAAAAATTAGATAGAAAAATCCAAAAAATAAGCCATGGAAACCCAAAAATTAGCTAGAAAAACTCAAAAAAAGCTATAAAACATGAAAATTAGCTAAAAAAACTCAGAAATTAGCCATAAAAACCCAAAAATTAGCCATAAAAACCCATACATCAGCCGGGAAACTTAAACATTAGCTAGAAAAACTCAGAAATTAACTAGAAAAACTCGAAAATTAGCCATGAAAACCCAAAAATTAGCTATAAAATTCCAAAGATTAGCTATGAAACTCATGAATGTTTGGGTTTTATAAGTATTTTCTGGGTTTTTATAACTAATTTTTGGGTTTTTCCAGCAATTCTTGAGTTTTTATTGCTAATTTTTGAGTTTTTATAAATAATATTTGAGTTTTCTAGATAATTTTTGGGTTTCCATGGCTTATTTTTTTGGGTTTTCCTATCTAATTTTTGAGTTTTCTAGCTAATTTTTGAGTTTTTCTGGCTAATTTTTGGGTTTTAATGGCTATTTTTTGAGTATTTCTACCTAATTTTTAAGTTTTCTAGCAATTTTTGTGTTTTTATACCTTATTTTTTGGTTTTTTAGCAAATTTTTGGATTTTATGGCTAAATTTTGAGTTTTTCTAGCTGATTTATGAGTTTTGTGGCTAATTTTTGAGTTTTCCCAGCTAATTTTTGGGTTTTATAGCTATTTTTGAGTTTTTATAGTTTTTATAGCTAGAATAAACTCTGAAATTAGCTAGATAAACTCAGAAATTAGTCACAAAACCCAGAAATTAGCAAGAAACTCGAAAATTAGCCATAAAAACTCAGAAATTAGCCAAAAAAAAACCAACAATTAGCTATAAAAACTCAGAAATTAGCCATAAAAACCCAAAAATTAGCAATAAAACCAAAAAACTAGCCAGAAAAACTCAGAAATTAGCCATAAAAACCCAAAAATTAGCTATAAAACCCAAAATTAGCCATAAAAATCCAAAAATTAGCTATAAAACCCACAAATCAGCTTGAAAAACCGGAAAATTAGCCAGAAAAACTCAAAAATTAGCCATAAAAACCCAAAAATTAGCTATGAAATTCCAAAGATTAGCTATGAAACTCATAAATTTTTGGGTTTTATAGCTACTCTTTGGGATTTTATAGCTAATTTTTGGGTTTTTATAGCAATTTTTGGGTTTTTATGGCTAATTTTTGAATTTTTCCAACTAATGTCTAAGTTTTTTAGCTAATTTTTGCGTTTCCAGGGCTCATTTTTTGGGTTTTTCTATCGAAGTTTTGGATTTTCTAGCTAATTTTCGAGTTTTTCTGTCTAATTTTTGGGTTTTATGGCTAATTTTCGAGTTTTTCCACCTAATTTTTGGGTTTCCTAGCAATTTTTGGGTTTTTATAGCTAATTTTTGGGTTTTTCTAGGAAATTTTTGGATTTTATGGCTAAATTTTGAGTTTTTCTAGCTAATTTTTGAGTTTTTCTGAATAATTTTTTGGTTTTATAGCTATTCTTTGAGTTTTTATAGCTAGAAAAACTCAGATATTAGTCACAAAAACCCAAAAATTGCTAGAAAAACCCGAAAATTAGCTATAAAAACCCGAAAATTAGCCATAAAAACCCAAATATTAGCCATAAAACCCAAAAATTAGCTACAAAAACTCGGAAATTAGCTAGAAAAACTCAAAAATTAGCCATAAAAACTCAAAAATTAGCTATAAACCCAAAATTTAGCAAGAAAAACTCGAAAATTAGTTAGAAAAACTCAGAAATTAGTCACAAAACCCATAAATTGTTAGAAAAACCAAAAAATTAGCTATAAAAACTCAAAAAGTAGCTATTAGACTCATAAATTAGCTATAAAAACCCAAAAATTAGCATTACAACCCAAAAATTAGCTAGAAAACCTCAAAAATTAGCTGGAGAAACTCATAAATTAGGTAGAGAAACTCAGAAATTAGCTAGAAAAACTAAAAAATTAGCCACAAAAACCCATAAATTGGCTAGAAAAACTCAAAATTTAGCAATAAAACCCAAAAATTAGCTACAAAAACTCAGAAATTAGCTAGAAAAACTCAGAAATTAGCAACATAAACCAATATATTGTTAGAAAAACCCAAAAATTAGCTTTAAGAACTCAAAAATTGGCTATAAAACCCAAAAATTAGACAGAAAAACAAAAAATTAGCTAAAAAACCCAAATTTTAGCTAGAAAAACTCATAAATTAGCCACAAATCTCAAAAATTGATATAAAAACTCAAAAATTAGCTATAAAAACTCAAAAATAGCGATAAAACATAAAAATTAGCTGAAAAAACTCAAAAATTAGCCATAGAAACTTAAAAATTATCTATAAAAATTAGCCCAAAAATTAGCCATAAAACACAAAAACTAGCCAGAAAAACTCGAAAATCAGCTAAAAAACTCGGAAATTAACCACATAAACCCAACAATCAGCTAGAAAAACTCAAAAATTAGCTATAGAAACTCGTAAAATACCTATAAAATCCAAAAATTAGCAGGAAAAACCCAAAAATCAGCCATAAAAACCCAAAAATAAGCCATAGAAACCCAGAAATTAGCTAGAAAACTCAAACGTTAGCTAGAAAAACTCAAAAATTAGCCATGAAAACCCAAAAATTAGCTATAAAATTCCAAAGATTAGCTAAGAAACCCATAAGTTTTTGGGTTTTATAGCTATTTTTAGGTTTTCTAGCAATTTTTGTGTTTTTATACCTTATTTTTTGGTTTTTTTAGCAAATTTCTGGATTTTATGGCTAAATTTTGAGTTTTTCCAGCTGATTTATGAGTTTTGTGGCTAATTTTTGAGTTTTTCTAGCTAACTTTTGGGTTTTTATGGCTTATTTTTTTTTATTTTTCTATCTGATGTTTGGGTTTTCTAGCAATTTTTGGGTTTTTGTGGCTAATTTTTGAGTTTTTCTGGCTAATTTTTGGGTTTTTATGGCTAATTTCTGGGTTTTCCAAGCTAATTTTTTTGTTTTCTAGCAATTTTTGAGTTTTAATAGCTAATTGATGGGATTTTCCAGCAATTTTTGGGTTTATGTGGCTAATTTCCACGTTTTTCTACATGATTCTTGAGTTTTTCTAGCTAAATTTCGGGTTTTATGGTTAAATTTTGAGTTTTTATAGCCAATTTATGGGTTTTTGTGGCTAATTTCTGAGTTCTTCTAGCTAATTTTTAGAGTTTTCCTAGTTATAAAAACTATAAAAACCCGAGAAATAGCTATAAAACCCAAAAATTAGCTAGAAAAACCCAAGTAATAAGCCATAAAAACCCAAAAATTAGCTAGAAAACTTGAACATTAGCTAGAAAAACCCAAAATTTAGCTATAAAACCTCAAAAAATAGCTATAAAACCCAAAAATTTATGGGTTTCATAGCTAATCTTTGGAATTTCATAGCTAATTTTGGGGTTTTTATGGCTAATTTTTGAGTTTTTATGGCCAATTTTCGAGTTGTTCTATCTAATTTTTGGGTTTTCTAGCTAATTTTTGAGTTTTTCTGGCTAATTATCCGGTTTTTCTAGCTGATTTGTGGGTTTTATAGCTAATTTTTGGATTTTTATGGCTAATTTTGGGTTTTATAGCTAATTTTTGGGTTTTTATGGCGAATTTCTGAGTTTTTATGGCTAATTTTCGAGTTCTTCTGGCTTGTTTTTTGGTTTTATTGCTAATTTTTGTGTTTTTATGGCTAATTTCTGAGTTTTTATAGCTAATTGTTGGGTTTTTTTGGCTAATTTCTGAGTTTTTATGGCTAATTTTCGAGTTTCTTGCTATTTTTGGGTTTTTGAGCTAATTTCTGAGTTTTTATGGCTAATTTCCGAGGTTCTGGCTAATTTTTGGGTTTTGGGTTTTTATGGCTAATTTTTGGGTTTTTGTGGCTAATTTTTGAGTTTTGATGGCGAATTTTTGAGTTTTTCCACCTAATTTTTGGGTTTTTCTAGCTAATTTTTGGGTTTCTTAGCTATTTTTTGAGTTTTTATAGCTAATTTTTGGATTTTTCTAACAATTTCTGGGTTTTGTGACTAAGTTCTGAGTTCTTCTAGCTAATTTCAGAGTTTATTCTAGCTATAAAAACTATAAAAACTCAAAGAATAGCTATAAAACCCAAAAATTAGCTGGGAAAACTCAAAAATTAGCCACAAAACTCATAAATCAGCTAGAAAAACTCAAAATTTAGTCATAAAATCCAAAAATTTGCTAAAAAAAACCAAAAAATAAGGTATAAAAACACAAAAACTGCTAGAAAACTTAAAAATTAGGTAGAAATACTCAAAAAATAGCCATTAAAACCCAAAAATTAGCCAGAAAAACTCAAAAATTAGCTAGAAAACTCAAAAATTAGATAGAAAAACCCCAAAAAAAAAAGGTATGGAAACCCAAAAATTATCTAGAAAACTCAAACATTAGTTTGGGTTTTATAGCTATTCTTGGAGTTTTCATAGTTTTTATAGCTAGAATAAACTCTGAAATTAGCTAGAAAAACTCAGAAATTAGTCACAAAACCCAAAAATTGTTAGAAAAATCTAAAAATTAGCTATGAAAACTCAAAGAATAGCTGTAAAACCCAAAAATTAACTAGAAAAACCCAAAAATTAGCTGGAAAAACTCAAAAATTAGCCATGAAAACTCAAAAATTAGCCACAAAAACCCGAAAATTAGCCATAAAAACTCAGAAATTAGCCACAAAAACCCAACAATTAGCTAGAAAAACTCAGAAATTAGCCACAAAATCCAGAAATTAGCCATGAAAACCCAAAAATTAGCCATAAAACCCAAAAACTAGCGAGAAGAACTCGAAAATTAGCGATAAAAACTCAGAAATTAGCCATAAAAACTAGCTATAAAACCCTCGAATCAACTGGAAAAACTCAAAAATTAGCCATAAAAACTCAAAAATTAGCCACAAAAACTCAAAAAATAACCTAAAAAACTCGAAAGTTAGCTATGAAACCCACAAATCAGCTAGAAAAACCCAAAAATTAGCCAGAAAAACTCAAAAATTAGCTAGAAAACTCAAAAATTAGATAGAAAAACTCGAAAATTGGCCATAAAAACTCAAAAATTAGCCACAGAAACCCAACATTTGCTATAAAACCCAAAAATCAGATGGAAAAATCCGCAAAATAAGCCATAAAAACCCAAAAATTAGCTAGAAAAACCCAAAATTCAGCCGAGAAACTCAAACATTATCTAGAAAAACTCAGAAATTAACTAGAAAAACTCGGAATTTAGCCATAAAAACCCAAAAATTAGCTATAAAATTCCAAAGATGAAACCCATAAATTTTTGGGTTTTATAGCTATTTTTTGAGTTTTTATATCTAATTTTTGTGTTTCTCTAGCAATTTTTGGGTTTTAATGGCTAATTTTTGAGTTCTTCTAGCTAATGTTTAAGTTTTCTAGCTAATTTTTGGGTTTTTAAGGCTCATTTTTCGGGTTTTTCTAGCTAATTTTTGAGTTTTATGGCTATTTCTTGGGTTTTTATAGTTTTTATAACTAGGAAAACTCTAATAATTAGCTAGAAGAACTCAGAAATTAGCCACAAAAACCAATAAATTGGCTAGAAAAACTCAAAATTTAGCCATAAAACCCGAACTTTAGCTAGAAAAACTCAAGAATCAGGTAGAAAAACTTGGAAATTAGCCACATAAACCCAAAAATTGCTGGAAAATCCCATCAATTTGCTATTAAAACCCAAAAATTGCTAGAAAACAGAAAAATTAGCTTGAAAAACCCAGAAATTGGCCATAAAAACCCAAAAATTAGCCAGAAAAACTCAAAAATTAGCCACAAAAACCCAAAAATTGCTAGAAATCCCAAAAATCAGATAGAAAAATCCAAGAAAAATAAGCCATAAAAACCCAAAAATCAGCTAGAAAAACTCAGAAATTAGCCACAAAACCCAAAAATTGGTATAAAAACCTAAAAATTAGCTATAAAAGCTCATAAAATAGCTATAAAACCCAAAAATTTGCTAGAAAAACCCAAAAATTAGCCATAGAAACCCAAAAATTAGCCATAAAAACCCAAAAATTAGCCATAAAACCCAAAAATTTGCTAGAAAAACCCAAAAATTAGCCATAGAAACCCAAAAGTTAGCCATAAAAACCCAAAAATTAGCCATAAAATCCCAAAAATTAGTTAGAACACTCAAACATTAGCTAGAAAAACTCAAAAATTAGCCTTGACAACTCAAAAATTAGCTATAAAATTCCAAAGATTAGCTATGAAACTCATAAATTTTTGGGTTTTATAGCTACTCTTTGGGATTTTATAGCTAATTTTTAGGTTTTTATAGCAATTTTTGGGTTTTTATGGCTAATTTTTGAGTTTTTCTAACTAATGTCTAAGTTTTCTAGCTAATTTTTGCGTTTCCAGGGCTCATTTTTTGGGTTTTTCTATCGATGTTTTGGATTTTCTAGCTAATTTTTGAGTTTTTCTGGCTAATTTTTGGGTTTTATGGCTAATTTCCGAGTTTTTCCACCTAATTTTTGGGTTTCCTAGCAATTTTTGGGTTTTTATAGCTAATTTTTGGGTTTTTTTAGCTAATTTTTGAATTTTATGGCTGAATTTTGAGTTTTTCTAGCTAATTTTTGAGTTTTTCTGACTAATTTTTGGGTTTTATAGCTATTCTTTGAGTTTTTATAGCTAGAAAAACTCAGATATTAGTCACAAAAACCCAAAAATTGCTAGAAAAACCCGAAAATTAGCTATAAAAACCCGAAAATTAGCCATAAAAACCCAAATATTAGCCATAAAACCCAAAAATTAGCTACAAAAACTCGGAAATTAGCTAGAAAAACTCAGAAATTAGCCACAAAAACCCAACAGTCAGCTAGAAAAACTCATAAAATTAGTCACAAAACCCAAAAATTGTTAGAAAAACCCAAAAATTAGCTATAAAAACTCAAAAAGTAGCTATTAGACTCATAAATTAGCTATAAAAACCCAAAAATTAGCATTACAATCCAAAAATTAGCTAGAAAACCTCAAAAATTAGCTGGAGAAACTCATAAATTAGGTAGAGAAACTCAGAAATTAGCTAGAAAAACTAAAAAATTAGCCACAAAAACCCATAAATTGGCTAGAAAAACTCAAAATTTAGCCATAAAACCCAAAAATTAGCTACAAAAACTCAGAAATTAGCTAGAAAAACTCAGAAATTAGCAACATAAACCAATATATTGTTAGAAAAACCCAAAAATTAGATTTAAGAACTCAAAAATTGGCTATAAAACCCAAAAATTAGACAGAAAAACAAAAAATTAGCTAAAAAACCCAAAATTTAGCTAGAAAAACTCATAAATTAGCCACAAATCTCAAAAATTGATATAAAAACTCAAAAATTAGCTATAAAAACTCAAAAATAGCGATAAAATATAAAAATTATCTGAAAAAACTCAAAAATTAGCCATAGAAACTTAAAAATTGGCCATAAAAATTATCCCAAAAATTAGCCATAAAACACGAAAACTAGCCGGAAAAACTCGAAAATCAGCTAAAAAACTCGGAAATTAGCCACATAAACCCAACAATCAGCTAGAAAAACTCAAAAATTAGCTATAGAAACTCGTAAAATACCTATAAAATCCAAAAATTAGCTGGAAAAACCCAAAAATCAGCAATAAAAAGCCATAAAAACCCAAAAATTAGCTAGAAAACTCAAACATTAGCTAGAAAAACTCAAAAATTAGCCATGAAAACCCAAAAATTAGCTATAAAATTCCAAAGATTAGCTAAGAAACCCATATGTTTTTGGGTTTTATAGCTATTTTTAGGTTTTCTAGCAATTTTTGTGTTTTTATACCTTATTTTTTGGTTTTTTTAGCAAATTTTTGGATTTTATGGCTAAATTTTGAGTTTTTCCAGCTGATTTATGAGTTTTGTGGCTGATTTTTGAGTTTTTCTAGCTAATTTTTGGGTTTTTATGGCTTATTTTTTTTTATTTTTCTATCTGATTTTTGGGTTTTCTAGCAATTTTTGGGTTTTTGTGGCTAATTTTTGAGTTTTTCTGGCTAATTTTTGGGTTTTTATGGCTAATTTCTGAGTTTTCCAAGCTAATTTTTTTGTTTTCTAGCAATTTTCGGGTTTTAATAGCTAATTGATGGGATTTTCCAGCAATTTTTGGGTTTATGTGGCTAATTTTCAAGTTTTTCTACCTGATTCTTGAGTTTTTCTAGCTAAATTTCGGGTTTTATGGCTAAATTTTGAGTTTTTCTAGCCAATTTATGGGTTTTTGTGGCTAATTTCTGAGTTCTATCTAATTTTTAGAGTTTTCCTAGTTATAAAAACTATAAAAACCCAAGAAATAGCCATGAAACTCAAAAATTAGATAGAAAAACCCGAAAAATGAGCCATAAAAACCCAAAAATTAGCTAGAAAACTTAAACATTAGCTAGAAGAACTCAAAAATTAGCCATAAAAACCCAAAAATTGCTAAAGAAACCCAAAAATTAGATATAAAAACTCAAAAAATAGCTATAAAACCCAAAAATTTATGGGTTTCATAGCTAATCTTTGGAATTTCATAGCTAATTTTTGGGTTTTCATGGCTAATTTTCGAGTTTTTCTAGTAAATTTCTGAGTTTTTCTAGATAATGTTTGAGTTTCTCGGCTGATTTTTGGGTTTTTCTAGCTAATTTTTGGGTTTTTATGGCTTATTTTGCGGATTTTTCTATCTGATTTTTGGAATTTATGGCAAATGTTGGGTTTCTGTGGCTAATTTTTTATGGCTAATTCCTGAGTTTTTATGGCTAATTTTCGAGTTCTTCTGGTTAGTTTTTGGGTTTTGTGGCTAATTTTTGGGTTTTCATGGCTAATTTCTGGGTTTTGTGGCTAATTACTGAGTTTTTCTAGCTAATTGTTGGGTTTATTTGGCTAATTTCTGAGTTTTTATGGCTAATTTTCGAGGTTCTGGCTAATTTTTGGGTTCTGGAGCTAATGTCTGAGTTTTTATGGCTAATTTCCGAGGATCTGTCTAATTTTCGGGTTTTTCTAGTTAATTTTTGGGTTTTATAGCTATTCTTTGAGTTTTTATAGCTAATTTTTGGATTTTTCTAACAATTTTTGGGTTTTCTGACTAATTTCTGAGTTTTTCTAGCTAATTTTAGAGTTTATTCTAGCTATAAAAACTATAAAAACTCAAAGAATAGCTATAAAACCCAAAAATTAGCTAGAAAAACCCAAGTAATAAGCCATAAAAACCCAAAAATTAGCTAGAAAACTTGAACATTAGCTAGAAGAACTCAAAAATTAGCAATAAAAACCCAAAAATTGCTAGAAAAACCCAAAATTTAGCTATAAAACCTCAAAAAATAGCTATAAAACCCAAAAATTTATGGTTTCATAGCTAATCTTTGGAATTTCATAGCTAATTTTTGGGTTTTTATGAGTAATTTTTCAGTTTTTATGGCCAATTTTCGGGTTTTTCTATCTAATTTTTGGGTTTTCTAGCTAATTTTTGAGTTTTTCTGGCTAATTTTCCGGTTTTTCTAGCTGATTTGTGGGTTTTATAGCTAATTTTTGGATTTTTATGGCTAATTTTGGGTTTTATAGCTAATTTTTGGGTTTTTATGGCTAATTTCTGAGTTTTTTACGGCTAATTTTCGAGTTCTTCTGGCTAGTTTTTTGGTTTTATTGCTAATTTTTGGGTTTTTATGGCTAATTTCTGAGTTTTTATAGCTAATTGTTGGGTTTTTATGGCTAATTTTCGAGTTTCTTGCTAATTTTTGGGTTTTTGAGCTAATTTCTGAGTTTTTATGGCTAATTTCCGAGGTTCTGGCTAATTTTTGGGTTTTTGTAGCTAATTTTTGGGTTTTTATGGCTAATTTTTGGGTTTTTGGGGCTAATTTTTGAGTTTTGATGGCGAATTTTTGAGTTTTTCCACCTAATTTTTGGGTTTTTCTAGCTAATTTTTGGGTTTCTTAGCTATTTTTTGAGTTTTTATAGCTAATTTTTGGATTTTTCTAACAATTTCTGGGTTTTGTGACTAATTTCTGAGTTTTTCTAGCTAATTTCAGATTTTATTCTAGCTATAAAAACTATAAAAACTCAAAGAATAGCTATAAAACCCAAAAATTAGCTGGGAAAACTCGAAAATTAGCCACAAAACTCAAAAATCAGCTAGAAAAACTCAAAATTTAGCCATAAAATCCAAAAATTTGCTAAGAAACCAAAAAATAAGGTATAAAAACACAAAAATTGCTAGAAAACTTGAAAATTAGGTAGAAATACTCAAAAAATAGCCATTAAAACCCAAAAATTAGCCAGAAAAACTCAGAAATTAGCTAGAAAACTCAAAAATTAGATAGAAAAACCCAAAAAAAATAAGCCATGGAAACCCGAAAATTATCTAGAAAACTCAAACATTAGTTTGGGTTTTATAGCTATTCTTGGAGTTTTCATAGTTTTTATAGCTAGAATAAACTCTAAAATTAGCTAGAAAAACTCAGAAATTAGTCACAAAACCCAAAAATTGTTAGAAAAATCCAAAAATTAGCTATAAAAACTCAAAGAATAGCTATAAAACCCAAAAATTAACTAGAAAAACCCAAAAATTAGCTGGAAAAACTCAAAAATTAGCCATGAAAACCCAAAATTTAGCTATAAAATTCCAAAGATTAGCTATGAAACCCATAAATTTTCGGGTTTTATAGCTATTTTTTGAGTTTTTATATCTAATTTTTGGGTTTCTCTAGCAATTTTTGGGTTTTTATGGCTAATTTTTGAGTTCTTCTAACTAATTTTTAAGTTTTCTAGCTAATTTTTGGGTTTTTATGGCTCATTTTTCGGGTTTTTCTATCTAATTTTTGAGTTTTATGGCTATTTCTTGGGTTTTTATAGTTTTTATAACTGGGAAAACTCTAAAAATTAGCTAGAAGAACTCAGAAATTAGCCACAAAAACACATAAATTGGCTAGAAAAACTCAAGAATCAGGTAGAAAAACTTGGAAATTAGCCACATAAACCCAAAAATTGCTGGAAAATCCCATCAATTAGCTATAAAAACCCAGAAATTGCTAGAAAACAAAAAAATTAGCTTGAAAAACCCAGAAATTAGCCATAAAAACCCAAAAATTAGCCAGAAAAACTTAAAAATTGGCCACAAAAACCCAAAAATTGCTAGAAAACCCAAAAATCAGATAGAAAAATCAAAAAAAATAAGCCATAAAAACCCAAAAATTAGCTAGAAAAACTCAGAAATTAGCCACATAACCCAAAAATTGGTATAAAAACCTAAAAATTAGCTATAAAAGCTCATAAAATAGCTATAAAACCCAAAAATTTGCTGGAAAAACCCAAAAATTAGCCAAAGAAACCCAAAAATTAGCCATAAAAACCCAAAAATTAGCCATAAAATCCCAAAAATTAGTTAGAACACTCAAACATTAGCTAGAAAAACTCAAAAATTAGCCTTGAAAACTCAAAAATTAGCTATAAAATTCCAAAGATTAGCTATGAAACTCATAAATTTTTGGGTTTTATAGCTACTTTTTGGGTTTTTATAGCTAATTTTCGGGTTTTTATAGCAATTTTTGGGTTTTTATGGCTAATTTTTGAGTTTTTCTAACTAATGTCTAAGTTTTCTAGCTAATTTTTGGGTTTTCATGGCTTATTTTTTGGGTTTTTCTATCTAAGTTTTGGGTTTTCTAGCTAATTTTTAGTTTTTCTGGCTAATTTTCGGGTTTTTATTGCTAATTTTCGAGTTATTCTACCTAATTTTTGGGTTTTATGTCTAAATTTTGAGTTTTTCTAGCTAATTTTTGAATTCTTCTGGCTAATTTTTGGGTTTTATAGCTATTCTTTGAGATTTTATAGTTTTTATAGCTAGAAAAACTCTGAAAATTAGCTAGAAAAACTCAGAAATTAGCCTCAAAAACCCAAATATTGCTAGAGGAACTCGAAAATTAGCTAGAAAAACCAAAAAAATTAGCTATAAAACCCTCGAATCAACTGGAAAAACTCAAAAATTAGCCATAAAAACTCAAAAATTAGCCACAAAAACTCAAAAATTAGCCTAAAAGAATCAAAAATTAGCTATGAAACCCACAAATCAGCTAGAAAAACCCAAAAATTAGCCAGAAAAACTCAAAAATTAGGTAGAAAACTCAAAAATTAGATAGAAAAACTCGAAAATTGGCCATAAAAACTCAAAAATTAGCCACAGAAACCCAACATTTGCTATAAAACCCAAAAATCAGATAGAAAAATCCGCAAAATAAGCCATAAAAACCTAAAAATTAGCTAGAAAAACCAAAAATCAGCCGAGAAACTCAAACATTATCTAGAAAAAATCAGAAATTAACTAGAAAAACTCGAAAATTAGCCATGAAAACCCAAAAATTAGCTATAAAATTCCAAAGATTAGCTATGAAACCCATAAATTTTTGGGTTTTATAGCTATTTTTTGAGTTTTTATATCTAATTTTTGGGTTTCTCTAGCAATTTTTGGGTTTTTATGGCTAATTTTTGAGTTCTTCTAGCTAATGTTCAAGTTTTTTAGCTAATTTTTGGGTTTTTATGGCTCATTTTTCGGGTTTTTCTATCTAATTTTTGAGTTTTATGGCTATTTCTTGGGTTTTTATAGTTTTTATAACTAGGAAAACTCTAAAAATTAGCTAGAAGAACTCAGAAATCAGCCACAAAAACCCATAAATTGGCTAGAAAAACTAAAAATTTAGCCATAAAACCCGAACTTTAGCTGGAAAAACTCAAGAATCAGGTAGAAAAACTTGGAAATTAGCCACATAAACCCAATAATTGCTGGAAAATCCCATCAATTAGCTATAAAAACCCAAAAATTGTAGAAAACAAAAAAATTAGCTAGAAAAACTCAGAAATTAGGCACAAAACTCAAAAATTGGTATAAAAACCTAAAAATTAGCTATAAAAGCTCATAAAATAGCTATAAAACCCAAAAATTTGCTAGAAAAACCCAAAAATTAGCCATAGAAACCCAAAAATTTGCTATAAAACCCAAAAAACAGCTTGAAAACTAAAACATTAGCTAGAAAAACTCAAACATTAGCTAGAAAAACTCAAAAATTAGTAATGAAAACCCAAAAATTAGCTATAAAATTGCAAACATTAGCTATGAAACCCAATAATTTTTGGGTTTTATAGCTATTTTCTGGGTTTTTATAGATAATTAAAAAATTAAAAAAAAAATTAAAGAATTAGCCATAAAAACACAAAAATTAGCCATAAAATCCCAAAAATTAATTAGAACACTCAAACATTAGCTAGAAAAACTCAAAACATAGCCTTGACAACTTAAAAATTAGCTATAAAATTCCAAAGATTAGCTATGAAACCCAATAATTTTTGGGTTTTATAGCTATTTTCTGGGTTTTTATAGATAATTAAAAAATTAAAAAAAAAATTAAAAAATTAGCCATAAAAACCCAAAAATTAGCCATAAAATCCCAAAAATTAATTAGAACACTCAAACATTAGCTAGAAAAACTCAAAACATAGCCTTGACAACTTAAAAATTAGCTATAAAATTCCAAAGATTAGCTATGAAACTCATAAATTTTTGGGTTTTATAGCTACTCTTTGGGTCTTTATAGCTAATTTTTGAGTTTTCATAGCAATTTTTGGGTTTTTATGGCTAATTTTTGAGTTTTTCTAACTAATGTCTAAGTTTTCTAGCTAATTTTTGGGTTTCCATGGCTCATTTTTTGGGTTTTTCTATCTAAGTTTTGGGTTTTCTAGCTTATTTTTGAGTTTTTCTGGCTAATTTTCGGGTTTTTATGGCTAATTTTCGAGTTATTCTACCTAATTTTTGGGTTTACTAGCAATTTTTGGGTTTTCATAGCTAATGTTTGGGTTTTTCTAGCTAATTTTTGGATTTTATGGCTAAATTTTGAGTGTTTCTAGCTAATTTTTGAATTCTTCTGGTTAATTTTTGGGTTTTATAGCTATTCTTTGAGATTTTATAGTTTTTATAGCTAGAAAAACTCAGAAATTAGCCTCAAAAACCCAAAAATCGCTAGAGGAACTCGAAAATTAGCTAGAAAAATCAAAAAAAATTAGCCATAAAACCCAAATATTAGCCATTAAACCCAAAAATTAGCTACAAAAACTCGGAAATTAGCTAGAAAAACTCAAAAAGTAGCCATAAAAACTCAAAAATTAGCTATAAACCCAAAATTTAGTAAGAAAAACTCGAAAATTAGTTAGAAAAACTCAGAAATTAGCCACAAAAGCCCAACAGTCAGCTAGAAAAACTCAGAAATTAGCCATAAAACCCAAAAACTAGCCAGAAGAACTCGAAAATTAGCCATAAAAACTCAGAAATTAGCCATAAAAAACCAAAAATTAGCTATAAAGCCCACAAATCAGCTGGAAAAACTCAAAAATTATCTCAAAAATCAGCTAGAAAACCCAAAATTAGCCATAAAAACCCAAAAATCAGCTATAAAACCCACAAATCAGCTAGAAAAACCGGGAAATTAGCCATAAAAACTCAAAAATTAGCCATAAAAACCCAAAAATTAGCTATGAAATTCCAAAGATTAGCTATGAAACCCATAGATTTTTGGGTTTTATAGCTATTTTTTGAGGTTTTAAAGCTAAATTTTGGGTTTTTCTAGCAATTTTTGGGTTTTCATGGCTAATTTTTGAGTTCTTCTAGCTAATGTTCAAGTTTTCTAGCTAATTTTTGGGTTTTTATGGCTTATTACTTGGGTTTTTCTAGCTAATTTTTGGGTTTTATAGCTTTTCTTGGAGTTTTTATAGTTTTTATAGCTAGAATAAACTCTAAAATTAGCTATAAACACTCAGAAATTAGTCACAAAACCCAAAAATTGTTAGAAAAATCCAAAAATTAGCTATAAAAACTCAAAGAATAGCTGTAAAACCCTAGAATTAACTAGAAAAACCCAAAAATTAGCTGGAAAAACTCAAGAATTAGCCATAAAAACTCAAAAATTAGCCACAAAAACCCGAAAATTAGCCATAAAAACCCAAAAATTAGCTACAAAAACCCGAAAATTAGACAGAACCTCGGAAATTGGCCATAAAAACTCAGAAATTAGCTCAAAAATCCAAAAATTAGCCAGAACCTTGAAAATTAGCCATAAAAACTCAGAAATTAGCCACAAAAACCCAACAATTAGCTAGAAAAACTCAGAAATTAGCCACAAAATCCAGAAATTAGCCATGAAAACCCAAAAACTAGCCAGAAGAACTCGAAAATTAGCCACAAAAACTCAAAAATTAGCCATAAAAACCCAAAAATTAGCTAGAAAAACTCAAAAATCAGCCGAGAAACTCAAACATTATCTAGAAAAACTCAGAAATTAACTAGAAAAACTCGAAAATTAGCCATGAAAACCCAAAAATTAGCTATAAAATTACAAAGATTAGCTATGAAACCCATAAATTTTTGGGTTTTATAGCTATTTTTCGAGTTTTTATATCTAATTTTTGGGTTTTTCTAGAAACTTTTGGGTTTTTATGGCTAATTTTTGAGTTCTTCTAGCTAATGTTTAAGTTTTCTAGCTAATTTTTGGGTTTCAATGGCTCATTTTCCGGGTTTTTCTAGCTAATTTTTGAGTTTTATGGCTATTTCTTGGGTTTTTATAGTTTTTATAACTAGGAAAACTCTAACAATTAGCTAGAAAAACTCAGAAATTAGCCACAAGAACCATTAAATTGTTAGAAAAACCTAAAAATTATTTTTAAAAACCCAAAAATCAGCTATAAAACCCAGAAATTAGCTAAAAAAACTCGAAAATTAGCTATAAAACCCAAAAATTTGTTGAAAAAACTCAACAATTAGCAATAAAAACCCAAAAATTAGCCATAAAACCCATAAATTAGCTAGAGAAACTCAAAAATTAGCTAGAAAAACCCAGATATCAGCTGAAAAAGCTCAAAAATTAGAAATAAAAACTCAAAAATTGGCCACAAAAACCAAAAATTAGTCATAAAAACCCAAAAATTAGCTATAAAACCCAAAAAACAGCTTGAAAACTAGAACATTAGCTAGAAAAACTCAAACATTAGCCAGAAAAACTCAAAAATTAGCCATAAAAACCCAAAAATTAGCTATGAAATTCCAAAGATTAGCTATGAAACTCATAAATTTTTGGGTTTTATAGCTACTCTTTGGGATTTTATAGCTAATTCTTGAGTTTTTCTAACTAATGTCTAAGTTTTTTAGCTAATTTTTGCGTTTCCAGGGCTCATTTTTTGGGTTTTTCTATCGAAGTTTTGGATTTTCTAGCTAATTTTCGAGTTTTTCTGGCTAATTTTTGGGTTTTATGGCTAATTTTCGAGTTTTTCCACCTAATTTTTGGGTTTCCTAGCAATTTTTGGGTTTTTATAGCTAATGTTTGGGTTCTTCTAGCAAATTTTTGGATTTTATGGCTAAATTTTGAGTTTTTCTAGCTAATTTTTGAGTTTTTCTGAATAATTTTTTGGTTTTATAGCTATTCTTTGAGTTTTTATAGCTAGAAAAACTCAGATATTAGTCACAAAAACCCAAAAATTGCTAGAAAAACCCGAAAATTAGCTATAAAAACCCGAAAATTAGCCATAAAAACCCAAATATTAGCCATAAAAACCCAAAAATCAGCTATAAAACCCACAAATCAGCTAGAAAAACCGGGAAATTAGCCATAAAAACTCAAAAATTAGCCATAAAAACCCAAAAATTAGCTATGAAATTCCAAAGATTAGCTATGAAACCCATAGATTTTTGGGTTTTATAGCTATTTTTTGAGGTTTTAAAGCTAAATTTTGGGTTTTTCTAGCAATTTTTGGGTTTTCATGGCTAATTTTTGAGTTCTTCTAGCTAATGTCTAAGTTTTCTAGCTAATTTTTGGGTTTTTATGGCTTATTACTTGGGTTTTTCTAGCTAATTTTTGGGTTTTATAGCTTTTCTTGGAGTTTTTATAGTTTTTATAGCTAGAATAAACTCTAAAATTAGCTATAAACACTCAGAAATTAGTCACAAAACCCAAAAATTGTTAGAAAAAACCAAAAATTAGCTATAAAAACTCAAAGAATAGCTGTAAAACCCTAGAATTAACTAGAAAAACCCAAAAATTAGCTGGAAAAACTCAAAAATTAGCCATAAAAACTCAAAAATTAGCCACAAAAACCCGAAAATTAGCCATAAAAACCCAAAAATTAGCTACAAAAACCCGAAAATTAGACAGAACCTCGGAAATTGGCCATAAAAACTCAGAAATTAGCTCAAAAATCCAAAAATTAGCCAGAACCTTGAAAATTAGCCATAAAAACTCAGAAATTAGCCACAAAATCCAGAAATTAGCCATGAAAACCCAAAAACTAGCCAGAAGAACTCGAAAATTAGCCACAAAAACTCAAAAATTAGCCATAAAAACCCAAAAATTAGCTAGAAAAACTCAAAAATCAGCCGAGAAACTCAAACATTATCTAGAAAAACTCAGAAATTAACTAGAAAAACTCGAAAATTAGCCATGAAAACCCAAAAATTAGCTATAAAATTACAAAGATTAGCTATGAAACCCATAAATTTTTGGGTTTTATAGCTATTTTTCGAGTTTTTATATCTAATTTTTGGGTTTTTCTAGAAACTTTTGGGTTTTTATGGCTAATTTTTGAGTTCTTCTAGCTAATGTTTAAGTTTTCTAGCTAATTTTTGGGTTTCAATGGCTCATTTTCCGGGTTTTTCTAGCTAATTTTTGAGTTTTATGGCTATTTCTTGGGTTTTTATAGTTTTTATAACTAGGAAAACTCTAACAATTAGCTAGAAAAACTCAGAAATTAGCCACAAGAACCATTAAATTGTTAGAAAAACCTAAAAATTATTTTTAAAAACCCAAAAATCAGCTATAAAACCCAGAAATTAGCTAAAAAAACTCGAAAATTAGCTATAAAACCCAAAAATTTGTTGAAAAAACTCAACAATTAGCAATAAAAACCCAAAAATTAGCCATAAAACCCATAAATTAGCTAGAGAAACTCAAAAATTAGCTAGAAAAACTCAGATATCAGCTGAAAAAGCTCAAAAATTAAAAATAAAAACTCAAAAATTGGCCACAAAAACCAAAAATTAGTCATAAAAACCCAAAAATTAGCTATAAAACCCAAAAAACAGCTTGAAAACTAGAACATTAGCTAGAAAAACTCAAACATTAGCCAGAAAAACTCAAAAATTAGCCATAAAAACCCAAAAATTAGCTATGAAATTCCAAAGATTAGCTATGAAACTCATAAATTTTTGGGTTTTATAGCTACTCTTTGGGATTTTATAGCTAATTTTTGGGTTTTTATAGCAATTTTTGAGTTTTTATGGCTAATTTTTGAGTTTTTCTAACTAATGTCTAAGTTTTTTAGCTAATTTTTGCGTTTCCAGGGCTCATTTTTTGGGTTTTTCTATCGAAGTTTTGGATTTTCTAGCTAATTTTCGAGTTTTTCTGGCTAATTTTTGGGTTTTATGGCTAATTTTCGAGTTTTTCCACCTAATTTTTGGGTTTCCTAGCAATTTTTGGGTTTTTATAGCTAATGTTTGGGTTCTTCTAGCAAATTTTTGGATTTTATGGCTAAATTTTGAGTTTTTCTAGCTAATTTTTGAGTTTTTCTGAATAATTTTTTGGTTTTATAGCTATTCTTTGAGTTTTTATAGCTAGAAAAACTCAGATATTAGTCACAAAAACCCAAAAATTGCTAGAAAAACCCGAAAATTAGCTATAAAAACCCAAAAATTAGCCATAAAAACCCAAATATTAGCCATAAAACCCAAAAATTAGCTACAAAAACTCGGAAATTAGCTAGAAAAACTCAAAACTTAGCCATAAAAACTCAAAAATTAGCTATAAACCCAAAATTTAGCAAGAAAAACTCGAAAATTAGTTAGAAAAACTCAGAAATTAGCCACAAAAACCCAACAGTCAGCTAGAAAAACTCGGAAATTAGTCACAAAACCCATAAATTGTTAGAAAAACCCAAAAATTAGCTATAAAAACTCAAAAAGTAGCTATTAGACTCATAAATTAGCTATAAAAACCCAAAAATTAGCATTACAACCCAAAAATTAGCTAGAAAACCTCAAAAATTAGCTGGAGAAACTCATAAATTGGGTAAAGAAACTCAGAAATTAGCTAGAAAAACTCAAAAATTAGCCACAAAAACCCATAAATTTCCGAGGTTCTGTCTAATTTTCGGGTTTTTCTAGCTAATTTTTGGGTTTTATAGCTATTCTTGGAGTTTTTATAGTTTTTATAGCTAGAATAAACTCTAAAATTAGCTAGAAAAACCCAAAAATTAGCTGGAAAAACTCAAAAATTAGCCATGAAAACTCAAAAACCCGAAAATTAGCCATAAAAACCCAAAAATTAGCTACAGAAACCCGAAAATTAGACAGAACCTCGGAAATTAGCCATAAAAACTCAGAAATTAGCTCAAAAATCCAAAAATTAGCCAGAACCTCGAAAATTAGCCATAAAAACTCAGAAATTAGCCAAAAAACCCAACAATTAGCTAGAAAAACTCAGAAATTAGCCACAAAATCCAGAAATTAGCCATGAAAACCCAAAAATTAGCCATAAAACCCAAAAACTAGCCAGAAGAAAGCCCACAAATCAGCTAGAAAAACCCAAAAATCAGCCAGAAAAACTCAAAAATTAGCTAGAAAACTCAAAAATTAGATGGAAAAACTCGAAAATTGGCCATAAAAACTCAAAAATTAGCCACAAAAACCCAAAATTTGCTATAAAACCCAAAAATTAGCTAGAAAAACCCAAAAATCAGCCGAGAAACTTAAACATTATCTAGGAAAACTCAGAAATTAACTAGAAAAACTCGAAAATTAGCCATGAAAACTCAAAAATTAGCTATTAAATTCCAAAGATTAGCTATGAAACCCATGAATTTTTGGGTTTTATAGCTATTTTTTGAGTTTTTATATCTAATTTTTGGGTTTTTCTAGCAATTTTTGGGTTTTTATGGCTAATTTTTGAGTTCTTCTAGCTAATGTTTAAGTTTTCTAGCTAATTTTTGGGTTTTTATGGCTCATTTCTCGGGTTTTTCTAGCTAATTTTTGAGTTTTATGGCTATTTCTTGGGTTTTTATAGTTTTTATAACTAGGAAAACTCTAAAAATTAGCTAGAAAAACTCAGAAATTAGCCACAAGAACCTTTAAATTGTTAGAAAAACCTGAAAATTATTTTTAAAAACCCAAAAATTAGCTATAAAACCCAAAAATTAGCTAAAAAAACTCGAAAATTAGCTATAAAACCCAAAAATTTGTTGAAAAAACTCAACGATTAGCAATAAAAACCCAAAAATTAGCCATAAAACCCATAAATTAGCTAAAGAAACTCGAAAATTAGCTATAAAACCCAAAAATTTGTTGAAAAAACTCAACGATTAGCAATAAAAACCCAAAAATTAGCCATAAAACCCATAAATTAGCTAAAGAAACTCAAAAATTAGCTAGAAAAACTCAGAAATCAGCTGAAAAAGCTCAAAAATTAGAAATAAAAACTAAAAATTGGCCACAAAAAACGAAAGTTAGCCATAAAAACCCAAAAATTAGCTATAAAACCCAAAAAACAGCTTGAAAACTGAAACATTAGCTAGAAAAACTCAAACATTAGCTAGAAAAACTCAAAAATTAGTAATGAAAACCCAAAAATTAGCTATAAAATTGCAAAGATTAGCTATGAAACCCAATAATTTTTGGGTTTTATAGCTATTTTCTGGGTTTTTATAGCTGATTTTTGGGTTTTTCTAGCAATTTTTGGGTTTTTATGGCTAATTTTTGAGTTTTTCTAACTAATGTCTAAGTTTTCTAGCTATCTTTTGGGTTTCCATGGTTTATTTTTTGGGTTTTTCTATCTAAGTTTTGGGTTTTCTAGCTAATTTTTGAGTTTTTCTGGCTAATTTTAGGGTTTTGATGGCTAATTTTCGAGTTATTCTACCTAATTTTTGGGTTTACTAGCAATTTTTGGGTTTTCATAGCTAATGTTTGGGTTTTTATAACTAATTTTTGGATTTAATGGCTAAATTTTCAGTTTTTCTTGCTAATTTTTGAATTCTTCTGCCTAATTTTTGGGTTTTATAGCTATTCTTCGAGTTTTTATAGTTTTTATAGCTGGAAAAACTCTGGAAATTAGCTAGAAAAACTCGAAAATTAGCCATAAAAACCCAAAAATTAGCCATAAAACTCAAAAACTAGCCAGAAGAACTCGAAAATTAGCTAGAAAAACCCAAGAAAATTAGCTATAAAACCCAAATATTAGCCATAAAACCCAAAAATTAGCTAGAAAAACTCGGAAATTAGCTAGAAAAACTCAAAAATTAGCCATAAAACAGTCAGCTGGAAAAACTCAGAAATTAGTCACAAAACCCAAAAATTGTTAGAAAAATCCAAAAATTAGCTATAAAAACTCAAAGAATAGCTATAAAACCCAAAAATTAACTAGAAAAATCCAAAAATTAGCTGGAAAAACTCAAAAATTAGCCATGAAAACTCAAAATTTAGCCACAAAAACCCGAAAATTAGCCATAAAAACCCAACAATTAGCTACAAAAACCCGAAAATTAGACAGAACCTCGGAAATTAGCCATAAAAACTCAGAAATTAGCCCAAAAATCCAAAAATTAGACAGAACCTCGAAAATTAGCCATAAAAACTCAGAAATTAGCCATAAAAACCCAAAAATTAGCTATAAAACCCGCGAATCAACTGAAAAAACTCAAAAATTAACCATAAAAACTCAAAAATTAGCCACAAAAACTCAAAAATTAGGCATAAAAACTCAAAAATTAGCTATAAAACCCACAAATCACCTAGAAAAACCCAAAAATTAGCCAGAAAAACTCAAAAATTAGCTAGAAAACTCAAAAATTAGATAGAAAAACTCGAAAATTGGCCATAAAATCTCAAAAATTAGCCACAAAAACCCAAAAGTTGCTATAAAACCCAAAAATTAGCTAGAAAAACTCAAAAATCAGCCGAGAAACTTAAACATTATCTAGAAAAACTCAGAAATTAACTAGAAAAACTCGAAAATTAGCCATGAAAACCCAAAAATTAGCTATAAAATTCCAAAGATTAGCTATGAAACCCATGAATTTTTTGGTTTTATAGCTATTTTTTGAGTTTTTATATCTAATTTTTGGGTTTTTAAAGCAAATTTTGGGTTTTTATGGCTAATTTTTGAGTTCTTCTAGCTAATGTTTAAGTTTTCTAGCTAATTTTTGGGTTTTTATGGCTCATTTTTCGGGTTTTCCTAGCTAATTTTTGAGTTTTATGGCTATTTCTTGGGTTTTTATAGTTTTTATAACTAGGAAAACTCTAGAAATTAGCTAGAAAAACTCAGAAATTAGCCACAAGAACCATTAAATTGTTAGAAAAACCTAAATATTATTTTTAAAAACCCAAAAATTAGCTATAAAATCCAAAAATTAGCCAAAAAAAACCCGAAAATTAGCCATAAAACCCAAAAATTTGCCATAAAACCCATAAATCAGCTAAAGAAACTCAAAAATTAGCCACAAAAACCCATAAATTGGCTAGAAAAACTCAAAATTTAGCCATAAAAACCCAAAAATTAGCCATAAAAACCCAAAAATTAGCCATAAAAACCCATAAATCAGCCGGGAAACTTAAACATTATCTAGAAAAACTCAGAAATTAACTAGACAAACTCGCAAATTAGCCATGAAAACCCAAAAATTAGCTATAAAATTCCAGAGATTAGCTATGAAACACATGAATTTTTGGGTTTTATAGCTATTTTTTGAGTTTTTCCAGCAATTTTTGGGTTTTTATTGCTAATTTTTGAGTTTTTCTAGCTAATGTTTGAGTTTTCTAGCTAATTTTTGGGTTTCCATGGCTTATTTTTTGGATTTTTCTATCTAATTTTTTTAGTTTTCTAGCTAATTTTTGAGTTTTTCTGGCTAATTTTTGGGTTTTATTGGCTATTTTTCGAGTATTTCTACCTAATTTTTAGGTTTTCTAGCAATTTTTGTGTTTTTATACCTTATTACTTGTTGTTTTAGCAAATTTTTGGATTTTATGGCTAAATTTTGAGTTTTTCTAGCTGATTTATGAGTTTTGTGGCTAATTTTTGAGTTTTCCCAGCTAATTTTTGGGTTTTTTAGCTATTCTTTGAGTTTTTATTGTTTTTATAGCTGGAATAAACTCTGAAATTAGCTAGAAAAACTCAGAAATTAGTCAAAAAACCCAGAAATTGTTAGAAAAATCCAACAATTAGCTATAAAAACTCAAAAAATAGCTATAAAACCCAAAAATCAGCTGGAAAAACTCAAAAATTCGCCACAAAAACCCAAAAATTAGCCATAAAAATCCAAAAATTAGCTACAAAAACCCGAAAATTAGCCAGAACCTCGGACATTAGCCATAAAAACTCAGAAATTAGCTCAAAAATCCAAAAATTAGCAAGAAACTCGAATATTAGCCATAAAAACTCAGGAGTTAGCCAAAAAAACCCAACAATTAGCTAGAAGAACTCAGAAATTAGCCATAAAAACCCAAAAGTTAGCCATAAAACCCAAAAACTAGCCAGAAGAACTCGAAAATTAGCCATAAAAACTCAGAAATTAGCCATAAAAACCCAAAAATTACCTATAAAACCCTCAAATTAGCTGGAAAAACTTAAACATTAGCCATAAAAACTCAGAAATTACTTAGAAAAACTCGAAAATTAGCCATGAAAACCCAAAAATTAGCTATAAAATTCCAAAGATTAGCTATGAAACCCATGAATGTTCGGTTTTATAGCTATTTTTTGAGTTTTTATAGCTAATTTTTGGGTTTTTCTAGCAATTTTTGGGTTTTTATGGCTGATTTTTGAGTTCTTCTAGCTAATGTTTGAGTTTTCTAGCTAACTTTTGGGTTTTTATGGCTCATTTTTTGGGTTTTTCTAGCTAATTTTTGGGTTTTATAACTATTTTCTGGGTTTTTATAACTAATTTTTGGGTTTTTCCAGCAATTTTTGGGTTTTTATTGCTAATTTTTGTGTTTTTCTAACTAATGTTTGAGTTTTCTAGATAATTTTTGGGTTTTCATGGCTTATTTTTTTTGGGTTTTTCTATCTAATTTTTGAGTTTTCTAGCTAATTTTTAGTTTTTCTGGCTAATTTTTGGGTTTTAATGGCTATTTTTCGAGTATTTCTACCTAATTTTTAAGTTTTCTAGCAATTTTTGTGTTTTTATACCTTATTATATGATTTTTTTAGCAAATTTTTGGATTTTATGGCTAAATTTTGAGTTTTCCTAGCTAATTTTTGGGTTTTATAGCTATTCTTTGAGTTTTTATAGTTTTTATAGCTAGAATAAACTCTGAAATTAGCTAGAAAAACTCAGAAATTAGCCACAAGAACCATTAAATTGTTAGAAAAACCTAAATATTATTTTTAAAAACCCAAAAATTAGCTATAAAATCCAAAAATTAGCCAAAAAAAACCCGAAAATTAGCCATAAAACCCAAAAATTTGCCATAAAACCCATAAATCAGCTAAAGAAACTCAAAAATTAGCCACAAAAACCCATAAATTGGCTAGAAAAACTCAAAATTTAGCCATAAAAACCCAAAAATTAGCCATAAAAACCCAAAAATTAGCCATAAAAACCCATAAATCAGCCGGGAAACTTAAACATTATCTAGAAAAACTCAGAAATTAACTAGACAA
Source organism: Diorhabda sublineata (assembly GCF_026230105.1). Classification (NCBI taxonomy): domain Eukaryota; kingdom Metazoa; phylum Arthropoda; class Insecta; order Coleoptera; family Chrysomelidae; genus Diorhabda; species Diorhabda sublineata. Next base: position 16,889,452 of record NC_079484.1, on the reverse strand, counting down.
ACTCGCAAATTAGCCATGAAAACCCAAAAATTAGCTATAAAATTCCAGAGATTAGCTATGAAACACATGAATTTTTGGGTTTTATAGCTATTTTTTGAGTTTTTCCAGCAATTTTTGGGTTTTTATTGCTAATTTTTGAGTTTTTCTAGCTAATGTTTGAGTTTTCTAGCTAATTTTTGGGTTTCCATGGCTTATTTTTTGGATTTTTCTATCTAATTTTTTTAGTTTTCTAGCTAATTTTTGAGTTTTTCTGGCTAATTTTTGGGTTTTATTGGCTATTTTTCGAGTATTTCTACCTAATTTTTAGGTTTTCTAGCAATTTTTGTGTTTTTATACCTTATTACTTGTTGTTTTAGCAAATTTTTGGATTTTATGGCTAAATTTTGAGTTTTTCTAGCTGATTTATGAGTTTTGTGGCTAATTTTTGAGTTTTCCCAGCTAATTTTTGGGTTTTTTAGCTATTCTTTGAGTTTTTATTGTTTTTATAGCTGGAATAAACTCTGAAATTAGCTAGAAAAACTCAGAAATTAGTCAAAAAACCCAGAAATTGTTAGAAAAATCCAACAATTAGCTATAAAAACTCAAAAAATAGCTATAAAACCCAAAAATCAGCTGGAAAAACTCAAAAATTCGCCACAAAAACCCAAAAATTAGCCATAAAAATCCAAAAATTAGCTACAAAAACCCGAAAATTAGCCAGAACCTCGGACATTAGCCATAAAAACTCAGAAATTAGCTCAAAAATCCAAAAATTAGCAAGAAACTCGAATATTAGCCATAAAAACTCAGGAGTTAGCCAAAAAAAACCCAACAATTAGCTAGAAGAACTCAGAAATTAGCCATAAAAACCCAAAAGTTAGCCATAAAACCCAAAAACTAGCCAGAAGAACTCGAAAATTAGCCATAAAAACTCAGAAATTAGCCATAAAAACCCAAAAATTACCTATAAAACCCTCAAATTAGCTGGAAAAACTTAAACATTAGCCATAAAAACTCAGAAATTACTTAGAAAAACTCGAAAATTAGCCATGAAAACCCAAAAATTAGCTATAAAATTCCAAAGATTAGCTATGAAACCCATGAATGTTCGGTTTTATAGCTATTTTTTGAGTTTTTATAGCTAATTTTTGGGTTTTTCTAGCAATTTTTGGGTTTTTATGGCTGATTTTTGAGTTCTTCTAGCTAATGTTTGAGTTTTCTAGCTAACTTTTGGGTTTTTATGGCTCATTTTTTGGGTTTTTCTAGCTAATTTTTGGGTTTTATAACTATTTTCTGGGTTTTTATAACTAATTTTTGGGTTTTTCCAGCAATTTTTGGGTTTTTATTGCTAATTTTTGTGTTTTTCTAACTAATGTTTGAGTTTTCTAGATAATTTTTGGGTTTTCATGGCTTATTTTTTTTGGGTTTTTCTATCTAATTTTTGAGTTTTCTAGCTAATTTTTAGTTTTTCTGGCTAATTTTTGGGTTTTAATGGCTATTTTTCGAGTATTTCTACCTAATTTTTAAGTTTTCTAGCAATTTTTGTGTTTTTATACCTTATTATATGATTTTTTTAGCAAATTTTTGGATTTTATGGCTAAATTTTGAGTTTTCCTAGCTAATTTTTGGGTTTTATAGCTATTCTTTGAGTTTTTATAGTTTTTATAGCTAGAATAAACTCTGAAATTAGCTAGAAAAACTCAGAAATTAGTCACAAAAACTCAGAAATTAGCCATAAAAACCCAAAAATTAGCTATAAAACCCAAAATTAGCCATAAAAACCCAAAAATCAGCTATAAAACCCACAAATCAGCTGGAAAAACCGAAAAATTAGCCAGAAAAACTCAAAAATTAGCTAGAAAACCCAAAAATTAGATAGAAAAACTCGAAAATTGGACATAAAAACTCAAAAATTAGCCACAAAAACCCAAAAATTAGCTATGAAATTCCAAAGATTAGCTATGAAACCCATAAATTTTTGGGTTTTATAGCTATTTTTTGAGGTTTTATAGCTAAATTTTGGGTTTTTCTAGCAATTTTTGGGTTTTTATGACTAATTTTTGAGTTCTTCTAGCTAATGTTCAAGTTTTCTAGCTAATTTTTGGGTTTTTATGGCTTATGACTTGGGTTTTTCTAGCTAATTTTTGAATTTTATAGCTATTCTTTGAGTTTTTATAGTTTTTATAGCTAGAATAAACTCTAAAATTAGATAGAAAAACTCAGAAATTAGTCACAAAATCGAAAAATTGTTAGAAAAATCCAAAAATTAGCTATAAAAACTCAAAGAATAGCTATAAAACTCAAAAATTAACTAGAAAAACCCGAAAATTAGACAGATCCTCGGAAATTTGCCATAAAAACTCAGAAATTAGCTCAAAAACCCAAAAATTAGCCAGAACCTCGAAAATTAGCCATAAAAACTCAGAAATTAGCCAAAAAACCCAACAATTAGCTAGAAAAACTCAGAAATTAGCCACAGAACCCAGAAATTAGCCATAAAAAATCAGATAGAAAAATCCGCGAAATAAGCCATAAAAACCCAAAGATTAGCTAGAAAAACCCAAAAATCAGCCGAGAAACTCAAACATTATCTAGAAAAACTCAGAAATTAACTAGAAAAACTCGAAAATTAGCCATGAAAACCCAAAAATTAGCTATAAAATTCCAAAGATTAGCTATGAAACTCATAAATTTTTGGGTTTTATAGCTATTTTTTGAGTTTTTATATCTAATTTTTGGGTTTCTCTAGCAATTTTTGGGTTTTTATGGCTAATTTTTGAGTTCTTCTAGCTAATGTTCAAGTTTTCTAGCTAATTTTTGGGTTTTTATGGCTCATTTTTCGGGTTTTTCCAGCTAATTTTTGAGTTTTATGGCTATTTCTTGGGTTTTTATAGTTTTTATAACTAGGAAAACTCTAATAATTAGCTAGAAGAACTCAGAAATTAGCCACAAAAACCCATAAATTGGCTAGAAAAACTCAAAATTTAGCCATAAAACCCGAACTTTAGCTAGAAAAACTCAAGAATCAGGTAGAAAAACTTGGAAATTAGCCACATAAACCCAAAAATTGTTGGAAAATCCCATCAATTAGCTATAAAAACCCAAAAATTGCTAGAAAACAGAAAAATTAGCTTGAAAAAACCAGAAATTGGCCATAAAAAACCCAAAAATTAGCCAGAAAAACTCAAAAATTGCTAGAAAACCCAAAAATCAGATAGAAAAATCCAAAAAAATAAGCCATAAAAACCCAAAAATTAGCTAGAAAAACTCAGAAATTAGCCACAAAACCCAAAAATTGGTATAAAAACCTAAAAATTAGCTATAAAAGCTCATAAAATAGCTATAAATCCCAAAAATTTGCTAGAAAAAACCCAAAAATTAGCCATAGAAACCCAAAAATTAGCCATAAAAACCCAAAAATTAGCCATAAAATCCCAAAAATTAGTTAGAACACTCAAACATTAGCTAGAAAAACTCAAAAATTAGCCTTGAAAACTCAAAAATTAGCTATAAAATTCCAAAGATTAGCTATGAAACTGATAAATTTTTGGGTTTTATAGCTACTTTTTGGGTTTTTATAGCTAATTTTTGGGTTTTTATAGCAATTTTTGGGTTTTTATGGCTAATTTTTGAGTTTTTCTAACTAATGTCTAAGTTTTCTAGCTAATTTTTGGGTTTTTATGGCCCATTTTTCGGGTATTTCTATCTAATTTTTGAGTTTTATGGCTATTTCTTGGGTTTTATAGTTTTTATAGCTAGGAAAACTCTAAAAATTAGCTAGAAAAACTCAGAAATCAGCTGAAAAAGCTCAAAAATTAAAAATAAAAACTCAAAAATTGGCCACAAAAACCAAAAATTAGCCATAAAAACCCAAAAATTAGCTATAAAACCCAAAAAACAGCTAGAAAACTGAATTATTAGCTAGAAAAACTCAAACATTAGCTAGAAAAACTCAAAAATTAGTAATGAAAACCCAAAAATTAGCTATAAAATTGCAAAGATTAGCTATGAAACCCAATAATTTTTGGGTTTTATAGCTATTTTCTGGGTTTTTATAGCTAATTTTTGGGTTTTTCTAGCAATTTTTGTGTTTTTATACCTTATTACTTGTTGTTTTAGCAAATTTTTGGATTTTATGGCTAAATTTTGAGTTTTTCTAGCTGATTTATGAGTTTTGTGGCTAATTTTTTAGTTTTCCCAGCTAATTTTTGGGTTTTATAGCTATTCTTTGAGTTTTTATTGTTTTTATAGCTAGAATAAACTCTGAAATTAGCTATAAAAACTCAAAAAATAGTCATAAAACCCAAAAATTAGCTGGAAAAACTCAAAAATTCGCCACAAAAACCCAAAAATTAGCCATAAAAATCCAAAAATTAGCTACAAAAACCCAAAAATTAGCCAGAACCTCGGACATTAGCCATAAAAACTCAGAAATTAGCTCAAAAATTCAAAAATTAGCAAGAAACTCGAAAATTAGCCATAAAAACTCAGAAATTAGCCATAAAAACCCAAAAATTACCTATAAAACCCTCAAATTAGCTGGAAAAACTTAAAAATTAGCCATAAAAACTCAAAAATTAGCTATCAAACCCACAAATCAGCTAGAAAAACTCAAAAATTAGCCATAAAAACTCAAAAATTAGCTATAAAACCAAAATTTAGCAAGAAAAACTCGAAAATTAGGTTAGAAAAACTCAGAAATTAGCCACAAAAACTCAACAGTCAGCTAGAAAAACTCAGAAATTAGTCACAAACCCAAAAATTGTTAGAAAAACCCAAAAATTAGCTATAAAAACTCAAAAAGGAGCTATAAAACTCATAAATTAGCTATAAAAACCCAAAAATTAGCATTACAACCCAAAAATTAGCCATAAAAACCCAAAAATTAGCCATAAAAACCCAAAAATTAGCATTACAACCCAAAAATTAGCCATAAAAACCCAAAAATTAGCCATAAAAACCCAAAAATTAGCCATAAAAACCCATAAATCAGCCGGGAAACTCAAACATTAGCTAGAAAAACTCAGAAATTATTTAGAAAAACTCGAAAATTAGCCATGAAAACCCAAAAATTAGCTATAAAATTCCAAAGATTAGCTATGAAACCCATGAATGTTTGGTTTTATAGCTATTTTTTGAGTTTTTATAGCTAATTTTTGGGTTTTTCTAGCAATTTTTTGGTTTTTATGGCTGATTTTTGAGTTCTTCTAGCTAATGTTTAAGCTTTCTAGCTAACTTTTGGGTTTTTATGGCTCATTTTTTGGGTTTTTCTAGCTAATTTTTGGGTTTTATAACTATTTTCTGGGTTTTTATAACTAATTTTTGGGTTTTTCCAGCAATTTTTGGGTTTTTATTGCTAATTTTTGTGTTTTTCTAACTAATGTTTGAGTTTTCTAGATAATTTTTGGGTTTTCATGGCTTATTTTTTTTGGCTTTTTCTATCTAATTTTTGAGTTTTCTAGCTAATTTTTGAGTTTTTCTGGCTAATTTTTGGGTTTTAATGGCTATTTTTCGAGTATTTCTACCTAATTTTTAAGTTTTTTAGCATATTTTGTGTTTTTCTGGCTAATTTTTGGGTTTTTATGGCTAATTTTCGAGTTATTCTACCTAATTTTTGGGTTTACTAGCAATTTTTGGGTTTTCATAGCTAATGTTTGGGTTTTTCTAAATAATTTTTGGATTTTATGGCTAAATTTTGAGTTTTTCTAGCTAATTTTTGAATTGTTCTGCCTAATTTTTGGGTTTTATAGCTATTCTTTGAGTTTTTATAGTTTTTATAGATGGAAAAACTCTGGAAATTAGCTAGAAAAACTCAGAAATTAGCCTCAAAAACCCAAAAATTGCTAGAACTCGAGAATAAGCTAGAAAAACCCCAAAAAATTAGCCATAAAACCCAAATATTAGCCATAAAACCCAAAAATTAGCTACAAAAACTCGGAAATTAGCTAGAAAAACTCAAAAATTAGTAATAAAAACTCAAAAATTAGCTATAAACCCAAAATTTAGCAAGAAAAACTCGAAAATTAGTTAGAAAAACTCAGAAATTAGCCACAAAAACCCAACAGTCAGCTAGAAAAACTCAGAAATTAGTCACAAAACATAAAAATTGTTAGAAAAACCCAAAAATTAGCTATAAAAACTCAAAAAGTAGCTATAAAACTCATGAATTAGCTATAAAAACCCAAAAATTAGCATTACAACCCAAAAATTAGCTAGAAAACCTCAAAAATTAGCGGGAGAAACTCATAAATTAGGTAGAGAAACCCAGAAATTAGCTAGAAAAACTCAAAAATTAGCCACAAAAACCCATAAATTGGCTAGAAAAACTCAAAATTTAGCCATAAAAACCCAAAAATTAGCCATAAAAACCCAAAAATTAGCCATAAAAACCCATAAATCAGCCGGGAAACTTGAACATTATCTAGAAAAACTCAGAAATTAACTAGACAAACTCGCAAATTAGCCATGAAAACCAAAAAATTAGCTATAAAATTCCAGAGATTAACTATGAAACACATGAATTTTTGGGTTTTATAGCTATTTTTTGAGTTTTTCCAGCAATTTTTGGGTTTTTATTGCTAATTTTTGAGTTTTTCTAGCTAATGTTTGAGTTTTCTAGCTAATTTTTGGGTTTCCATGGCTTATTTTTTGGGTTTTTCTATCTAATTTTTGAGTTTTCTAGCTAATTTTTGAGTTTGTCTGGCTAATTTTTGGGTTTTAATGGCTATTTTTCGAGTATTTCTACCTAATTTTTAGGTTTTCTAGCAATTTTTGTGTTTTTATACCTTATTACTTGTTGTTTTAGCAAATTTTTGGATTTTATGGCTAAATTTTGAGTTTTTCTAGCTGATTTATGAGTTTTGTGGCTAATTTTTGAGTTTTCCCAGCTAATTTTTGGGTTTTATAGCTATTCTTTGAGTTTTTATTGTTTTTATAGCTAGAATAAACTCTGAAATTAGCTAGAAAAACTCAGAAATTAGTCAAAAAACCCAGAAATTGTTAGAAAAATCCAACAATTAGCTATAAAAACTCAAAAAATAGTCATAAAACCCAAAAATTAGCTGGAAAAACTCAAAAATTCGCCACAAAAACCCAAAAATTAGCCATAAAAATCCAGAAATTAGCTACAAAAACCCAAAAATTAGCCAGAACCTCGGACATTAGCCATAAAAACTCAGAAATTAGCTCAAAGATCCAAAAATTAGCAAGAAACTCGAATATTAGCCATAAAAACTCAGGAGTTAGCCAAAAAACCCAACAATTAGCTAGAAGAACTCAGAAATTAGCAATAAAAACCCAAAAGTTAGCCATAAAACCCAAAAACTAGCCAGAAGAACTCGAAAATTAGCCATAAAAACTCAGAAATTAGCCATAAAAACCCAAAAATTACCTATAAAACCCTCAAATTAGCTGGAAAAACTTAAAAATTAGCCATAAAAACTCAAAAATTAGCTATCAAACCCACAAATCAGCTAGAAAAACTCAAAAATTAGCCATAAAAACTCAAAAATTAGCTATAAACCCAAAATTTAGCAAGAAAAACTCGAAAATTAGGTTAGAAAAACTCAGAAATTAGCCACAAAAACCCAACAGTCAGCTAGAAAAACTCAGAAATTAGTCACAAAACCCAAAAATTGTTAGAAAAACCCAAAAATTAGCTATAAAAACTCAAAAAGTAGCTATAAAACTCATAAATTAGCTATAAAAACCCGAAAATTAGCATTACAACCCAAAAATTAGCCATAAAAACCCAAAAATTAGCCATAAAAACCCATAAATCAGCCGGGAAACTCAAACATTAGCTAGAAAAACTCAGAAATTATTTAGAAAAACTCGAAAATTAGCCATGAAAACCCAAAAATTAGCTATAAAATTCCAAAGATTAGCTATGAAACCCATGAATGTTTGGTTTTATAGCTATTTTTTGAGTTTTTATAGCTAATTTTTGGGTTTTTCTAACAATTTTTGGGTTTTTATGGCTGATTTTTGAGTTCTTCTAGCTAATGTTTAAGTTTTCTAGCTAACTTTTGGGTTTTTATGGCTCATTTTTTGGGTTTTTCTAGCTAATTTTTGGGTTTTATAACTATTTTCTGGGTTTTTATAACTAATTTTTGGGTTTTTCCAGCAATTTTTGGGTTTTTATTGCTAATTTTTGTGTTTTTCTAACTAATGTTTGAGTTTTCTAGATAATTTTTGGGTTTTCATGGCTTATTTTTTTTGGGTTTTTCTATCTGATTTTTGAGTTTTCTAGCTAATTTTTAGTTTTTCTGGCTAATTTTTGGGTTTTAATGGCTATTTTTCGAGTATTTCTACCTAATTTTCAAGTTTTCTAGCAATTTTTGTGTTTTTATACCTTATTTATGATTTTTTTAGCAAATTTTTGGATTTTATGGCTAAATTTTGAGTTTTCCCAGCTAATTTTTGGGTTTTATAGCTATTCTTTGAGTTTTTATAGTTTTTATAGCTAGAATAAACTCTGAAATTAGCTAGAAAAACTCAGAAATTAGTCACAAAACCCAGAAATTGTTAGAAAAATCCAAAAATTAGCTATAAAAACTCAAAAAATAGCTATAAAACCCAAAAATTAGCTAGAAAAACCCAAAAATTAGCTGGAAAAACTCAAAAATTCGCCATCAAAACTCAAAAATTAGCCACAAAAACCCAAAAATTAGCCATAAAAACCCAAAAATTAGCTAAAAAACCCAAAAATTAGCCAGAACCTCGGAAATTAGCCATAAAAACTCAGAAATTAGCAATAAAACTAAAAAACTAGCCAGTAGAACTCGAAAATTAGCCATAAAAACTCAAAAATTAGCCAGAAAAACTCAAAAATCAGCTAGAAAACCCAAAATTAGCCATAAAAACCCAAAAATTAGCTATAAAACCCACAAATCAGCTAGAAAAACCGAAAAATTAGCCAGAAAAACTCAAAAATTAGCTAGAAAACCCAAAAATTAGATAGAAAAACTCGAAAATTGGCCATAAAAACTCAAAAATTAGCCATAAAAACCCAAAAATTAGCTATGAAATTCCAAAGATTAGCTATGAAACCCATAAATTTTTGGGTTTTATAGCTATTTTTTGAAGTTGTATAGCTAAATTTTGGGTTTTTCTAGCAATTTTTGGGTTTTTATGGCTAATTTTTGAGTTCTTCTAGCTAATGTTCAAGTTTTCTAGCTAATTTTTGGGTTTTTATGGCTTATTATTTGGGTTTTTCTAGCTAATTTTTGGATTTTATAGCTATTCTTTGAGTTTTTATAGTTTTTATAGCTAGAATAAACTCTAAAATTAGATAGAAAAACTCAGAAATTAGTCACAAAATCCAAAAATTGTTAGAAAAATCCAAAAATTAGCTATAAAAACTCAAAGAATAGCTATAAAACTCAAAAATTAACTAGAAAAACCCGAAAATTAGACAGATCCTCGGAAATTAGCCATAAAAACTCAGAAATTAGCTCAAAAACCCAAAAATTAGCCAGAACCTCGAAAATTAGCCCTAAAAACTCAGAAATTAGCCAAAAAACCCAACAATTAGCTAGAAAAACTCAGAAATTAGCCACAGAACCCAGAAATTAGCCATAAAATATCAGATAGAAAAATCCGCAAAATAAGCCATAAAACCCCAAAAATTAGTTAGAAAAACCCAAAAATCAGCCGAGAAGCTCAAACATTATCTAGAAAAACTCAGAAATTAACTAGAAAAACTCGAAAATTAGCCATGAAAACCCAAAAATTAGCTATAAAATTCCAACGATTAGCTATGAAACCCATAAATTTTTGGGTTTTATAGCTATTTTTTGAGTTTTTATATCTAATTTTTGGGTTTTTATGGCTAATTTTTGAGTTCTTCTAGCTAATGTTTAAGTTTTCTAGCTAATGTTTGGGTTTTTATGCCTCATTTTTCGGGTTTTTCTAGATAATTTTTGAGTTTTATGGCTATTTCTTGGGTTTTTATAGTTTTTATAACTAGGAAAACTCTAATAATTAGCTAGAAGAACTCAGAAATTAGCCACAAAAACCCATAAATTCGCTAGAAAAACTCAAAATTTAGACATAAAACCCGAACTTTAGCTAGAAAAACTCAAGAATCAGGTAGAAAAACTTGGAAATTAGCCACATAAACCCAAAAATTGATGGAAAATCCCATCAATTAGCTATAAAAACCCAAAAATTGCTAGAAAACAGAAAAATTAGCTTGAAAAACCCAGAAATTGGCCATAAAAACCCAAAAATTAGCCAGAAAAACTCAAAAATTAGCCACAAAAACCCAAAAATTGCTGGAAAACCCAAAAATCAGATAGAAAAATCCAAAAAAATAAGCCATAAAAACCCAAAAATTAGCTAGAAAAACTCAGAAATTAGCCACAAAACCCAAAAATTGGTATAAAAACCTAAAAATTAGCTATAATAGCTCATAAAATAGCTATAAAACCCAAAAATTTGCTAGAAAAACCCAAAAATTAGCCATAGGAACCCAAAAATTAGCCATAAAAACCCAAAAATTAGCCATAAAATCCCAAAAATTAGTTAGAACACTCAAACATTAGCTAGAAAAACTCAAAAATTAGCCTTGAAAACTCAAAAATTAGCTATAAAATTCCAAAGATTAGCTATGAAACTCATAAATTTTTGGGTTTTATAGCTAATTTTTGGGTTTTTATAGCAATTTTTGGGTTTTTATGGCTAATTTTTGAGTTTTTCTAACTAATGTCTAAGTTTTCTAGCTAATTTTTGGGTTTTTATGGCCCATTTTTCGGGTATTTCTATCTAATTTTTGAGTTTTATAGCTATTTCTTGAGTTTTTATAGTTTTTATAACTAGGAAAACTCTAAAAATTAGCTGGAAAAACTCAGAAATTAGCTATAAAACCCAAAAATTTGTTGAAAAAACTCAACAATTAGCAATAAAAACCCAAAAATTAGCCATAAAACCCATAAATTAGCTAAAGAAACTCAAAAATTAACTAGAAAAACTAAGAAATCAGCTGAAAAAGCTCAAAAATAAAAACTCAAAAATTGGCCACAAAAACCAAAAATTATTTTTTGGGTTTTTCTATCTAAGTTTTGCCATAAAACCCATAAACTAGCTAAAGAAACCCAAAAATTAGCTAGAAAAACTCAGAAATCAGCTGAAAAAGCTCAAAAATTAGAAATGAAGGCTCAAAAATTAGCCATAAAAACCCAAAAAACAGCTAGAAAACTGAATTATTAGCTAGAAAAACTCAAACATTAGCTAGAAAAACTCAAAAATTAGTAATGAAAACCCAAAAATTAGCTATAAAATTGCAAAGATTAGCTATGAAACCCAATAATTTTTGGGTTTTATAGCTATTTTCTGGGTTTTTATAGCTAATTTTTGGGTTTTTCTAGCAATTTTTGGGTTTTTCTAGCAATTTTTGGGTTTTTATGGTTAATTTTTGAGTTTTCCTAACTAATGTCTAAGTTTTCTAGCTATCTTTTGGGTTTCCATGGCTTATTTTTTGGGTTTTTCTATCTAAGTTTTGGGTTTTCTAGCTAATTTTTGAGTTTTTCTGGCTAATTTTTGGGTTTTTATGGCTAATTTTCGAGTTATTCTACCTAATTTTTGGGTTTACTAGCAATTTTTGGGTTTTCATAGCTAATGTTTGGGTTTTTCTAAATAATTTTTGGATTTTATGGCTAAATTTTGAGTTTTTCTAGCTAATTTTTGAATTCTTCTGCCTAATTTTTGGGTTTTCTAGCTATTCTTTGAGTTTTTATAGTTTTTATAGCTGGAAAAACTCTGAAAATTAGCTAGAAAAACTCAGAAATTTTTTTGGTTTTTATGGCTTATTACTTGGGTTTTCTAGCTAATTTTTGGATTTTATAGCTATTCTTTGAGTTTTTATAGTTTTTATAGCTAGAATAAACTCTAAAATTAGATAGAAAAACTCAGAAATTAGTCACAAAATCCAAAAATTGTTAGAAAAATCCAAAAATTAGCTATAAAAACTCAAAGAATAGCTATAAAACTCAAAAATTAACTAGAAAAACCCGAAAATTAGACAGATCCTCGGAAATTAGCCATAAAAACTCAGAAATTAGCTCAAAAACCCAAAAATTAGCCAGAACCTCGAAAATTAGCCATAAAAACTCAGAAATTAGCCAAAAAAAACCCAACAATTAGCTAGAAAAACTCAGAAATTAGCCTCAAAAACCCAAAAATTGCTAGAACTCGAAAATTAGCTAGAAAAACCCAAAATAATTAGCCATAAAACCCAAATATCAGCCATAAAACCCAAAAATTAGCTACAAAAACTCGGAAATTAGCTATAAACCCAAAATTTAGCAAGAAAAACTCGAAAATTAGTTAGAAAAACTCAGAAATTAGTCACAATGCCCAAAAATTGTTAGAAAAACCCAAAAATTAGCTATAAAAACTCAAAAAGTAGCTATAAAACTCATAAATTAGCTATAAAAACCCAAAAATTAGCATTACAACCCAAAAATTAGCTAGAAAACCTCAAAAATTAGCTGGAGAAACTCATAAATTAGGTAAAGAAACTCAGAAATTAGCTAGAAAAACTCAAAAATTAGCCACAAAAACCCATAAATTGGCTAGAAAAACTCAAAATTTAGCCATAAAACCCAAAAATTTGCTACAAAAACTCAGAAATTAGCTAGAAAAACTCAGAAATTAGCCACATATACCAATAAATTGTTAGAGAAACCCAAAAATTAGCTTTAAGAACTCAAAAATTGGCTATAAAACCCAAAAGTTAGCCAGAAAAACAAACAAAAATTAGCAAGAAACTCGAAAATTAGCCATAAAAACACAGAAATTAGCAATAAAACTAAAAAACTAGCCAGAAGAACTCGAAAATTAGCCATAAAAACTCAGAAATTAGCCATAAAAACCCAAAAATTAGCTATAAAACCCAAAATTAGTCATAAAAACCCAAAAATTAGCTATAAAACCCACAAATCAGCTAGAAAAACCGAAAAATTAGCCAGAAAAACTCAAAAATTAGCTAGAAAACCCAAAAATTAGATAGAAAAACTCGAAAATTGGCCATAAAAACTCAAAAATTAGCCATAAAAACCCAAAAATTAGCTATGAAATTCCAAAGATTAGCTATGGAACCCATAAATTTTTGGGTTTTATAGCTATTTTTTGAGGTTTTATAGCTAAATTTTGGGTTTTTCTAGCAATTTTTGGGTTTTTATGGCTAATTTTTGAGTTCTTCTAGCTAATGTTCAAGTTTTCTAGCTAATTTTTGGGTTTTTATGGCTTATTACTTGGGTTTTCTAGATGATTTTTGGATTTTATAGCTATTCTTTGAGTTTTTATAGTTTTTATAGCTAGAATAAACTCTAAAATTAGATAGAAAAACTCAGAAATTAGTCACAAAATTCAAAAATTGTTAGAAAAATCCAAAAATTAGCTATAAAAACTCAAAGAATAGCTATAAAACTCAAAAATTAACTAGAAAAACCCGAAAATTAGACAGATCCTCGGAAATTAGCCATAAAAACTCAGAAATTAGCTCAAAAACCCAAAAATTAGCCAGAACCTCGAAAATTAGCCATAAAAACTCAGAAATTAGCCAAAAAAAACCCAACAATTAGCTAGAAAAACTCAGAAATTAGCCACAGAACCCAGAAATTAGCCATAAAAAATCAGATAGAAAAATCCGCAAAATAAGTCATAAAAACCCAAAAATTAGCTAGAAAAACTCAAAAATCAGCCGAGAAACTCAAACATTATCTAGAAAAACTCAGAAATTAACTAGAAAAACTCGAAAATTAGCCATGAAAACCCAAAAATTAGCTATAAAATTGCAAAGATTAGCTATGAAACCCAATAATTTTTGAGTTTTATAGCTATTTTCTGGGTTTTTATAGCTAATTTTTGGGTTTTTCTAGCAATTTTTGGGTTTTTATGGTTAATTTTTGAGTTTTCCTAACTAATGTCTAAGTTTTCTAGCTATCTTTTGGGTTTCCATGGCTTATTTTTTGGGTTTTTCTATCTAAGTTTTGGGTTTTCTAGCTAATTTTTGAGTTTTTCTGGCTAATTTTTGGGTTTTTATGGCTAATTTTCGAGTTATTATACCTAATTTTTGGGTTTACTAGCAATTTTTGGGTTTTCATAGCTAATGTTTGGGTTTTACTAAATAATTTTTGGATTTTATGGCTAAATTTTGAGTTTTTCTAGCTAATTTTTGAATTCTTCTGCCTAATTTTTGGGTTTTCTAGCTATTCTTTGAGTTTTTATAGCTGGAAAAACTCTGAAAATTAGCTAGAAAAACTCAGAAATTTTTTTGGTTTTTATGGCTTATTACTTGGGTTTTCTAGCTAATTTTTGGATTTTATAGCTATTCTTTGAGTTTTTATAGTTTTTATAGCTAGAATAAACTCTAAAATTAGATAGAAAAACTCAGAAATTAGTCACAAAATCCAAAAATTGTTAGAAAAATCCAAAAATTAGCTATAAAAACTCAAAGAATAGCTATAAAACTCAAAAATTAACTAGAAAAACCCGAAAATTAGACAGATCCTCGGAAATTAGCCATAAAAACTCAGAAATTAGCTCAAAAACCCAAAAATTAGCCAGAACCTCGAAAATTAGCCATAAAAACTCAGAAATTAGCCAAAAAAAACCCAACAATTAGCTAGAAAAACTCAGAAATTAGCCTCAAAAACCCAAAAATTGCTAGAACTCGGAAATTAGCTAGAAAAACCCAAAAAAATTAGCCATAAAACCCAAATATCAGCCATAAAACCCAAAAATTAGCTACAAAAACTCGGAAATTAGCTAGAAAAACTCAAAAATAAGCCATAAAAACTCAAAAATTAGCTATAAACCCAAAATTTAGCAAGAAAAACTCGAAAATTAGTTAGAAAAACTCAGAAATTAGTCACAATGCTCAAAAATTGTTAGAAAAACCCAAAAATTAGCTATAAAAACTCAAAAAGTAGCTATAAAACTCATAAATTAGCTATAAAAACCCAAAAATTAGCATTACAACCCAAAAATTAGCTAGAAAACCTCAAAAATTAGCTGGAGAAACTCATAAATTAGATAAAGAAACTCAGAAATTAGCTAGAAAAACTCAAAAATTAGCCACAAAAACCCATAAATTGGCTAGAAAAACTCAAAATTTAGCCATAAAACCCAAAAATTAGCTACAAAAACTCAGAAATTAGCTAGAAAAACTCAGAAATTAGCCACATATACCAATAAATTGTTAGAGAAACCCAAAAATTAGCTTTAAGAACTCAAAAATTGGCTATAAAACCCAAAAATTAGCCAGAAAAACAAACAAAAATTAGCAAGAAACTCGGAAATTAGCCATAAAAACACAGAAATTAGCAATAAAACTAAAAAACTAGCCAGAAGAACTCGAAAATTAGCCATAAAAACTCAGAAATTAGCCATAAAAACCCAAAAATTAGCTATAAAACCCAAAATTAGCCATAAAAACCCAAAAATTAGCTATAAAACCCACAAATCAGCTAGAAAAACCGAAAAATTAGCCAGAAAAACTCAAAAATTAGCTAGAAAACCCAAAAATTAGATAGAAAATCTCGAAAATTGGCCATAAAAACTCAAAAATTAGCCATAAAAACCCAAAAATTAGCTATGAAATTCCAAAGATTAGCTATGAAACCCATAAATTTTTGGGTTTTATAGCTATTTTTTGAGGTTTTATAGCTAAATTTTGGGTTTTTCTAGCAATTTTTGGGTTTTTATGGCTAATTTTTGAGTTCTTCTAGCTAATGTTCAAGTTTTCTAGCTAATTTTTGGGTTTTTATGGCTTATTACTTGGGTTTTCTAGCTAATTTTTGGATTTTATAGCTATTCTTTGAGTTTTTATAGTTTTTATAGCTAGAATAAACTCTAAAATTAGATAGAAAAACTCAGAAATTAGTCACAAAATTCAAAAATTGTTAGAAAAATCCAAAAATTAGCTATAAAAACTCAAAGAATAGCTATAAAACTCAAAAATTAACTAGAAAAACCCGAAAATTAGACAGATCCTCGGAAATTAGCCATAAAAACTCAGAAATTAGCTCAAAAACCCAAAAATTAGCCAGAACCTCGGAAATTAGCCATAAAAACTCAGAAATTAGCCAAAAAAACCCAATAATTAGCTAGAAAAACTCAGAAATTAGCCACAGAACCCAGAAATTAGCCATAAAAAATCAGATAGAAAAATCCGCAAAATAAGCCATAAAAACCCAAAAATTAGCTAGAAAAACTCAAAAATCAGCCGAGAAACTCAAACATTATCTAGAAAAACTCAGAAATTAACTAGAAAAACTCGAAAATTAGCCATGAAAACCCAAAAATTAGCTATAAAATTCCAACGATTAGCTATGAAACCCATAAATTTTTGGGTTTTATAGCTATTTTTTGAGTTTTTATATCTAATTTTTGGGTTTTTATGGCTCATTTTTCGGGTTTTTCTAGCTAATTTTTGAGTTTTATGGCTATTTCTTGGGTTTTTATAGTTTTTATAACTAGGAAAACTCTAATAATTAGCTAGAAGAACTCAGAAATTAGCCACAAAAACCCATAAATTGGCTAGAAAAACTCGAAATTTAGCCATAAAACCCGAACTTTAGCTAGAAAAACTCAAGAATCAGGTAGAAAAACTTGGAAATTAGCCATATAAACCCAAAAATTGCTGGAAAATCCCATCAATTAGCTATAAAAACCCAAAAATTGCTAGAAAACAGAAAAATTAGCTTGAAAAACCCAGAAATTGGCCATAAAAACCCAAAAATTAGCCAGAAAAACTCAAAAATTAGCCACAAAAACCCAAAAATTAGCCATAGAAACCCAAAAATTAGCCATAACAACCCAAAAATTAGCCATAAAATCCCAAAAATTAGTTAGAACACTCAACCATTAGCTAGAAAAACTCAAAAATTAGCCTTGAAAACTCAAAAATTAGCTATAAAATTCCAAAGATTAGCTATGAAACTCATAAATTTTTGAGTTTTATAGCTACTTTTTGGGTTTTTATAGCTAATTTTTGGGTTTTTATAGCAATTTTTGGGTTTTTATGGCTAATTTTTGAGTTTTTCTAACTAATGTCTAAGTTTTCTAGCTAATTTTTGGGTTTTTTGGGCCCATTTTTCGGGTATTTCTATCTAATTTTTGAGTTTTATGGCTATTTCTTGGGTTTTTATAGTTTTTATAACTAGGAAAACTCTGAAAATTAGCTAGAAAAACTCAGAAATTAGCTATAAAGCCCAAAAATTTGTTGAAAAAACTCAACAATTAGCAATAAAAACCCAAAAATTAGCCATAAAACCCATAAATTAGGTAAAGAAACTCAAAAATTAACTAGAAAAACTCAGAAATCAGCTGAAAAAGCTCAAAAATTAAAAATAAGAACTCAAAAATTGGCCACAAAAACCAAAAATTATTTTTTGGGTTTTTCTAAGTTTTGCCATAAAACCCATAAATTAGCTAAAGAAACCCAAAAATTAGCTAGAAAAACTCAGAAATCAGCTGAAAAAGCTCAAAAATTAGAAATGAAGACTCAAAAATTAGCCATAAAAACCCAAAAATTAGCTATAAAACCCAAAAAACAGCTAGAAAACTGAATTATTAGCTAGAAAAACTCAAACATTAGCTAGAAAAACTCAAAAATTAGTAATGAAAACCCAAAAATTAGCAATAAAATTCCAAAGATTAGCTATGAAACCCAAAAATGTTTGGGATTTATAGCTATTTTCTGGGTTTTTATTGCTGAGTTTTGGGTTTTTCCAGCAATTTTTGGGTTTTTATGGCTAATTGTTGAGTTTTGCTAGCTAATGTTTAAGTTTTCCAGCTAATTTTCGGGTTTTCATGGCTTATTTTTGGGTTTTTCTATCTACTTTTTGAGTTTTCTAGCTAATTTTTGAGTTTTTCTGGCTAATTTCTGAGTTTTTCTACCCAACTATTAGGTTTTCTAGCAATTTTTGTGTTTTTGTACCTAATTGTTTGGGTTTTTTTTGCTAATTTTTGGATTTTATGGCCAAATTCTGAGTTTTTCTAGCTAATTTATGAGTTTTGTGGCTAATTTTTGAGTTTTTCCATCTAAGTTCTGGGTTTTATAGGTATTCTTTGAGTTTTTATAGTTTTTATAGTTAGAAAAACTCTAAATATTAGCTAGAAAAACCCAGAAATTAGCCATAAAAACCCAAATATCAGCCATAAAACCCAAAAATTAGCTAGAAAAACTCAGAAATTAGCCATAAAAACCCAAAAATCAGCCGGGAATTTTGAACATTAGCTAGAAAAACTCAGAAATTAGCTAGAAAAACTCGAAAATTAGCCATGAAAACCCAAAAATTAGATATGAAATTCCAAAGATTAGCTATGAAACCCATACATTTTTGGGTTTTATAGCTATTTTTTGAGGTTTCATAGCTAATTTTTGGGTTTTTCTAGCAATTTTTGGGTTTTTATGGCTAATTTTTGAGTTCTTCTAGCTAATGTTCGAGTTTTCTAGCTAATTTTTGGGTTTTTATTTCTTATTTTTTGGGTTTTTCTAACCAAGAACCAATAAATTGTTAGAAAAACCTAAAAATTATTTTTAAAAACCCAAAATATAGCTATAAAACCCAAAAATTAGCTAAAAAAACTCGAAAATTAGCTATAAAACCGAAAAATTTGTTGAAAAAACTCAACAATTACAACAAAAACCAAAAAATTAGCCATAAAACCCATGAATTAGCTAAATGAACTCAAAAATTAGCTAGAAACACTTAGAAATCAGGCATACAACCCAAACCTTAGCTCGAAAAACTCAAGAATCCGCTAGGAAAATTTGGAAATTAGCCACATAAAACCAAAAATTGCTAGAAAAACTCAAATATTGCCTAGAAAACCAAAAAATTAGCTTTAAAAACCCAGAAATTATCCATAAAAACCCAAAAATTAGCCGAAAAACTCGAAAATTAGCTATAAAACCCAAAAATTTGTTGAAAAATCTCAACAATTAGCAATAAAAACCCAAAAATTAGCCATAAAACCCATAAATTAGCTAAAAAACTCAAAAATTAGCTAGAAAAACTCAGAAATCAGCTGAAAAAGCTCAAAAATTAGAAATAAAAACTCAAAAATTGGCCACAAAAACCAAAAATTAGCCATAAAAACCCAAAAATTAGCTATAAAACCCAATAAACAGCTTGAAAACTAAAACATTAGTTAGAAAAACTCAAACATAAAAAAATTTTTGGGTTTTTATGGCTAATTTTTTAGTTTTTCTAACTAATGTCTAAGTTTTCTAGCTAATTTTTGGAATTCCATGGCTTATTTTTTGGGTTTTTCTATCTAAGTTTTGGGTTTTCTATCTAATTTTTCTAGCTAATTTTTGGGTTTTTATGGCTAATTTTCGGGTTATTCTACCTAATTTTTGGGTTTACTAGCAATTTTTGGGTTTTCATAGCTAATGTTTGGGTTTTTCTAGCTAATTTTTGGATTCTTCTGGCTAATTTTTGGGTTTTATAGCTATTCTTTGAGTTTTTATAGTTTTTATACCTAGGAGAACTCTAAAAATTAGCTAGAAAAACTCAGAAATTAGCCACAAGAACCAAAAAATTGTTAGAAAAACCTAAAAATCATTTTTAAAAACCCAAAATATAGCTATAAAACTGAAAAATTAGCTAGAAAAACTCAGAAATCAGCCATAACACCCAAACGTTAGCTCGAAAAACTCTAGAATCAGCTAGAAAAACTTTGAAATTAGCCACATAAACCCAAAAATTGCTGGAAATACCCAAAAATTGCCTAAAAAACCGAAAAATTACTTCAAAACCCAAGAAATTAGCAATAAAAACCCAAAAATTAGCTAGAAAAACCCAAAAATTAGCTGAAAAAACTCAAAAATTTGCCATAAAAACTAAAAAATTAGCCACAAAAACCCAAAAATTAGCCATAAAAACCCAAAAAGTAGCTACAAAATCCCAAAATTTAGCCAGAACCTCGGAAATTAGCCACAAAAACCTATAAATTGGCTAGAAAAACTCAAAATTTAGCCATAAAACCCGAACTTTAGCTAGAAAAACTCAAGAATCAGGTAGAAAAACTTGGAAATTAGCCACATAAACCCAAAAATTGCTAGAAAATCCCATCAATTAGCTATAAAAACCCAAAAATTGCTAGAAAACAGAAAAATTAGCTTGAAAAACCCAGAAATTAGCCATAAAAACCCAAAAATTAGCCATAAAATTCCAAAAATTAGTTAGAACACACAAACATTAGCTAGAAACACTCAAAAATTAGCCTTGAAAACCCAAAAATTAGCTATAAAATTCCGAAGATTAGCTATGAAACTCATAAATTTTTGGGTTTTATAGCTAATTTTTGGGTTTTTATAGCTAATTTCTGGGTTTTTATAGCAATTTTTGGGTTTTTATGGCTAATTTTTGAGTTTTTCTAACTAATGTCTAAGTTTTCTAGCTAATTTTTGGGTTTTTATGGCCCATTTTTCGGGTATTTCTATCTAATTTTTGGGTTTTCTATCTAATTTTTGAGTTTTTCTGGCTAATTTTTGGGTTTTTATGGCTGATTTTCGAGTTATTCTACCTAATTTTTGGGTTTACCAGCAATTTTTGGATTTTCATAGCTATTGTTTGGGTTTTTCTAGCTAATTTTTGGATTTTATGGCTAAATTTTGAGTTTTTCTAGCTAATTTTTGAATTCTTCTGGCTAATTTTTGGGTTTTATAGCTATTCTTTGAGTTTTTATAGTTTTTATACCTAGGAAAACTCTAAAAATTAGCTAGAAAAACTCAGAAATTAGCCACAAGAACCTAAAAATTGTTAGAAAAACCTAAAAATCATTTTTAAAAACCCAAAATATAGCTATAAAACTGAAAAATTAGCTAGAAAAACTCAGAAATCAGCCATAACACCCAAACGTTAGCTCGAAAAACTCTAGAATCAGCTAGAAAAACTTTGAAATTAGCCACATAAACCCAAAAATTGCTGGAAATACCCAAAAATTGCCTAAAAAACCGAAAAATTACTTCAAAACCCAAGAAATTAGCAATAAAAACCCAAAAATTAGCCAGAAAAACTCAAAAATTAGCTAGAAAACCCAAAAATTAGATAGAAAAACTTGAAAATTGGTCATAAATCTCGAAAATTAGCCACAAAACCCAAAAATTGCTAGAAAACCCAAAAATCAGATAGAAAAATCCAAAAAATAAGCCATAAAGACCCAAAAATTTGCTAGAAAAACTCAAAAATTAGCCACAAAACCCAAAAATTGTTAGAAATACCTGAAAATTAGCTAGAAAAACTTGAACATTAGTCATAGAAACCCAAAAATTATCCATAAAAACCCAAAAAATAGCTATAAAACCCAATAAACAGCTTGAAAACTAAAACATTAGTTAGAAAAACTCAAACATAAAAAAATTTTTGGGTTTTTATGGCTAATTTTTTAGTTTTTCTAACTAATGTCTAAGTTTTCTAGCTAATTTTTGGAATTCCATGGCTTATTTTTTGGGTTTTTCTATCTAAGTTTTGGGTTTTCTATCTAATTTTTCTGGCTAATTTTTGGGTTTTTATGGCTAATTTTCGGGTTATTCTACCTAATTTTTGGGTTTACTAGCAATTTTTGGGTTTTCATAGCTAATGTTTGGGTTTTTCTAGCTAATTTTTGGATTCTTCTGGCTAATTTTTGGGTTTTATAGCTATTCTTTGAGTTTTTATAGTTTTTATACCTAGGAGAACTCTAAAAATTAGCTAGAAAAACTCAGAAATTAGCCACAAGAACCAAAAAATTGTTAGAAAAACCTAAAAATCATTTTTAAAAACCCAAAATATAGCTATAAAACTGAAAAATTAGCTAGAAAAACTCAGAAATCAGCCATAACACCCAAACGTTAGCTCGAAAAACTCTAGAATCAGCTAGAAAAACTTTGAAATTAGCCACATAAACCCAAAAATTGCTGGAAATACCCAAAAATTGCCTAAAAAACCGAAAAATTACTTCAAAACCCAAGAAATTAGCAATAAAAACCCAAAAATTAGCTAGAAAAACCCAAAAATTAGCTGAAAAAACTCAAAAATTTGCCATAAAAACTAAAAAATTAGCCACAAAAACCCAAAAATTAGCCATAAAAACCCAAAAATTAGCTACAAAATCCCAAAATTTAGCCAGAACCTCGGAAATTAGCCACAAAAACCTATAAATTGGCTAGAAAAACTCAAAATTTAGCCATAAAACCCGAACTTTAGCTAGAAAAACTCAAGAATCAGGTAGAAAAACTTGGAAATTAGCCACATAAACCCAAAAATTGCTAGAAAATCCCATCAATTAGCTATAAAAACCCAAAAATTGCTAGAAAATCCCATCAATTAGCTATAAAAACCCAAAAATTGCTAGAAAACAGAAAAATTAGCTTGAAAAACCCAGAAATTAGCCATAAAAACCCAAAAATTAGCCATAAAATTCCAAAAATTAGTTAGAACACACAAACATTAGCTAGAAACACTCAAAAATTAGCCTTGAAAACCCAAAAATTAGCTATAAAATTCCGAAGATTAGCTATGAAACTCATAAATTTTTGGGTTTTATAGCTAATCTTTGGGTTTTTATAGCTAATTTCTGGGTTTTTATAGCAATTTTTGGGTTTTTATGGCTAATTTTTGAGTTTTTCTAACTAATGTCTAAGTTTTCTAGCTAATTTTTGGGTTTTTATGGCCCATTTTTCGGGTATTTCTATCTAATTTTTGGGTTTTCTATCTAATTTTTGAGTTTTTCTGGCTAATTTTTGGGTTTTTATGGCTGATTTTCGAGTTATTCTACCTAATTTTTGGGTTTACTAGCAATTTTTGGATTTTCATAGCTATTGTTTGGGTTTTTCTAGCTAATTTTTGGATTTTATGGCTAAATTTTGAGTTTTTCTAGCTAATTTTTGAATTCTTCTGGCTAATTTTTGGGTTTTATAGCTATTCTTTGAGTTTTTATAGTTTTTATACCTAGGAAAACTCTAAAAATTAGCTAGAAAAACTCAGAAATTAGCCACAAGAACCAAAAAATTGTTAGAAAAACCTAAAAATCATTTTTAAAAACCCAAAATATAGCTATAAAACTGAAAAATTAGCTAGAAAAACTCAGAAATCAGCCATAACACCCAAACGTTAGCTCGAAAAACTCTAGAATCAGCTAGAAAAACTTTGAAATTAGCCACATAAACCCAAAAATTGCTGGAAATACCCAAAAATTGCCTAAAAAACCGAAAAATTACTTCAAAACCCAAGAAATTAGCAATAAAAACCCAAAAATTAGCCAGAAAAACTCAAAAATTAGCTAGAAAACCCAAAAATTAGATAGAAAAACTTGAAAATTGGTCATAAATCTCGAAAATTAGCCACAAAACCCAAAAATTGCTAGAAAACCCAAAAATCAGATAGAAAAATCCAAAAAATAAGCCATAAAGACCCAAAAATTTGCTAGAAAAACTCAAAAATTAGCCACAAAACCCAAAAATTGTTAGAAATACCTGAAAATTAGCTAGAAAAACTTGAACATTAGTCATAGAAACCCAAAAATTATCCATAAAAACCCAAAAAATAGCCAAAAAAACTCAAAAATTAGCTAGAAAACCCAAAAATTAGATAGAAAAACTTGAAAATTGGCCATAAAAACTCGAAAATTAGCCACAAAAACCCAAAAATTGCTAGAAAACCCAAAAATCAGATAGAAAAATCCAAAAAATAAGCCATAAAAACTCAAAAATTTGCTAGAAAAACTCAGAAATTAGCCACAAAACCCAAAACTTGTTAGAAATACCTAAAAACTAGCTATAAAATTTCGTAAATTAGCTATAAAACCCAAAAATTAGCTAGAAAAACCCAAAAATTAGCCATAAAAACCCAAAAATTAGCCATAAAAACCCAAAAATTAGCTAGAACACTTGAACATTAGCTAGAAAAACTCAAAAATTAGCCATGAAAACTCAAAAATTAGATATAAAATTCCAAAGATTAGCTATGAAACCCATGAATTTTTGGGTTTTATAGCTATTTTATGAGTTTTTATAGCTAATTTTTGGGTTTTTCTAGCAATTTTTGGGTTTTTATGGCTGATTTTTGAGTTCTTCTATCTAATGTTTAAGTTTTCTAGCTAATTTTTGGGTTTTATAACTATTTTCTGGGTTTTTATAGCTAATTTTTGGGGTTTTCCAGCAATTTTTGGGTTTTTATTGCTAATTTTTGAGTTTTTCTAATTAATGTTTGAGTTTTCTAGATAATATTTGGGTTTTCATGGCTTATTTTTTGGGTTTTTCTATCTAATTTTTGAATTTTCTAGTTAATTTTTGAGTTTTTCCGGCTAATTTTTGGGTTTTAATGGCTATTTTTTGAGTATTTCTACCTAATTTTTAAGTTTTCTAGCAATTTTTGTGTTTTTATACCTTATTTTTTGGTTTTCTCAGCAAATTTTTGGATTTTATGGCTAAATTTTGAGTTTTTCTAGCGGATTTATGAGTTTTGTGGCTAATTTTTGAGTTTTCCTAGCTAATTTTTGGGTTTTATAGCTATTCTTTGAGTTTTTGTAGTTTTTATAGCTGGAATAAAAACTGAAATTAGCCATAAAAACTCAGAAATTAGCCAAAAAACCCAACAATTAGCTAGAAAAACTCAGAAATTAGCCACAAAATCCAGAAATTAGCCATGAAAACCCAAAAATTAGCCATAAAACCCAAAAACTAGCCAGAAGAAAGCCCACAAATCAGCTAGAAAAACCCAAAAATCAGCCAGAAAAACTCAAAAATTAGCTAGAAAACTCAAAAATTAGATGGAAAAACTCGAAAATTGGCCATAAAAACTCAAAAATTAGTCACAAAAACCCAAAATTTGCTATAAAACCCAAAAATTAGCTAGAAAAACCCATAAATCAGCCGAGAAACTTAAACATTATCTAGGAAAACTCAGAAATTAACTAGAAAAACTCGAAAATTAGCCATGAAAACTCAAAAATTAGCTATTAAATTCCAAAGATTAGCTATGAAACCCATGAATTTTTGGGTTTTATAAATATTTTTTGAGTTTTTATATCTAATTTTTGGGTTTTTCTAGCAATTTTTGGGTTTTTATGGCTAATTTTTGAGTTCTTCTAGCTAATGTTTAAGTTTTCTAGCTAATTTTTGGGTTTTTATGGCTCATTTCTCGGGTTTTTCTAGCTAATTTTTGAGTTTTATGGCTATTTCTTGGGTTTTTATAGTTTTTATAACTAGGAAAACTCTAAAAATTAGCTAGAAAAACTCAGAAATTAGCCACAAGAACCATTAAATTGTTAGAAAAACCTGAAAATTATTTTTAAAAACCCAAAAATTAGCTATAAAACCCAAAAATTAGCTAAAAAAACTCGAAAATTAGCTATAAAACCCAAAAATTTGTTGAAAAAACTCAACGATTAGCAATAAAAACCCAAAAATTAGCCATAAAACCCATAAATTAGCTAAAGAAACTCGAAAATTAGCTATAAAACCCAAAAATTTGTTGAAAAAACTCAACGATTAGCAATAAAAACCCAAAAATTAGCCATAAAACCCATAAATTAGCTAAAGAAACTCAAAAATTAGCTAGAAAAACTCAAACATAAAAAAATTTTTGGGTTTTTATGGCTAATTTTTTAGTTTTTCTAACTAATGTCTAAGTTTTCTAGCTAATTTTTGGAATTCCATGGCTTATTTTTTGGGTTTTTCTATCTAAGTTTTGGGTTTTCTATCTAATTTTTCTGGCTAATTTTTGGGTTTTTATGGCTAATTTTCGGGTTATTCTACCTAATTTTTGGGTTTACTAGCAATTTTTGGGTTTTCATAGCTAATGTTTGGGTTTTTCTAGCTAATTTTTGGATTCTTCTGGCTAATTTTTGGGTTTTATAGCTATTCTTTGAGTTTTTATAGTTTTTATACCTAGGAGAACTCTAAAAATTAGCTAGAAAAACTCAGAAATTAGCCACAAGAACCAAAAAATTGTTAGAAAAACCTAAAAATCATTTTTAAAAACCCAAAATATAGCTATAAAACTGAAAAATTAGCTAGAAAAACTCAGAAATCAGCCATAACACCCAAACGTTAGCTCGAAAAACTCTAGAATCAGCTAGAAAAACTTTGAAATTAGCCACATAAACCCAAAAATTGCTGGAAATACCCAAAAATTGCCTAAAAAACCGAAAAATTACTTCAAAACCCAAGAAATTAGCAATAAAAACCCAAAAATTAGCTAGAAAAACCCAAAAATTAGCTGAAAAAACTCAAAAATTTGCCATAAAAACTAAAAAATTAGCCACAAAAACCCAAAAATTAGCCATAAAAACCCAAAAATTAGCTACAAAATCCCAAAATTTAGCCAGAACCTCGGAAATTAGCCACAAAAACCTATAAATTGGCTAGAAAAACTCAAAATTTAGCCATAAAACCCGAACTTTAGCTAGAAAAACTCAAGAATCAGGTAGAAAAACTTGGAAATTAGCCACATAAACCCAAAAATTGCTAGAAAATCCCATCAATTAGCTATAAAAACCCAAAAATTGCTAGAAAACAGAAAAATTAGCTTGAAAAACCCAGAAATTAGCCATAAAAACCCAAAAATTAGCCATAAAATTCCAAAAATTAGTTAGAACACACAAACATTAGCTAGAAACACTCAAAAATTAGCCTTGAAAACCCAAAAATTAGCTATAAAATTCCGAAGATTAGCTATGAAACTCATAAATTTTTGGGTTTTATAGCTAATCTTTGGGTTTTTATAGCTAATTTCTGGGTTTTTATAGCAATTTTTGGGTTTTTATGGCTAATTTTTGAGTTTTTCTAACTAATGTCTAAGTTTTCTAGCTAATTTTTGGGTTTTTATGGCCCATTTTTCGGGTATTTCTATCTAATTTTTGGGTTTTCTATCTAATTTTTGAGTTTTTCTGGCTAATTTTTGGGTTTTTATGGCTGATTTTCGAGTTATTCTACCTAATTTTTGGGTTTACTAGCAATTTTTGGATTTTCATAGCTATTGTTTGGGTTTTTCTAGCTAATTTTTGGATTTTATGGCTAAATTTTGAGTTTTTCTAGCTAATTTTTGAATTCTTCTGGCTAATTTTTGGGTTTTATAGCTATTCTTTGAGTTTTTATAGTTTTTATACCTAGGAAAACTCTAAAAATTAGCTAGAAAAACTCAGAAATTAGCCACAAGAACCAAAAAATTGTTAGAAAAACCTAAAAATCATTTTTAAAAACCCAAAATATAGCTATAAAACTGAAAAATTAGCTAGAAAAACTCAGAAATCAGCCATAACACCCAAACGTTAGCTCGAAAAACTCTAGAATCAGCTAGAAAAACTTTGAAATTAGCCACATAAACCCAAAAATTGCTGGAAATACCCAAAAATTGCCTAAAAAACCGAAAAATTACTTCAAAACCCAAGAAATTAGCAATAAAAACCCAAAAATTAGCCAGAAAAACTCAAAAATTAGCTAGAAAACCCAAAAATTAGATAGAAAAACTTGAAAATTGGTCATAAATCTCGAAAATTAGCCACAAAACCCAAAAATTGCTAGAAAACCCAAAAATCAGATAGAAAAATCCAAAAAATAAGCCATAAAGACCCAAAAATTTGCTAGAAAAACTCAAAAATTAGCCACAAAACCCAAAAATTGTTAGAAATACCTGAAAATTAGCTAGAAAAACTTGAACATTAGTCATAGAAACCCAAAAATTATCCATAAAAACCCAAAAAATAGCCAAAAAAACTCAAAAATTAGCTAGAAAACCCAAAAATTAGATAGAAAAACTTGAAAATTGGCCATAAAAACTCGAAAATTAGCCACAAAAACCCAAAAATTGCTAGAAAACCCAAAAATCAGATAGAAAAATCCAAAAAATAAGCCATAAAAACTCAAAAATTTGCTAGAAAAACTCAGAAATTAGCCACAAAACCCAAAACTTGTTAGAAATACCTAAAAACTAGCTATAAAATTTCGTAAATTAGCTATAAAACCCAAAAATTAGCTAGAAAAACCCAAAAATTAGCCATAAAAACCCAAAAATTAGCCATAAAAACCCAAAAATTAGCTAGAACACTTGAACATTAGCTAGAAAAACTCAAAAATTAGCCATGAAAACTCAAAAATTAGATATAAAATTCCAAAGATTAGCTATGAAACCCATGAATTTTTGGGTTTTATAGCTATTTTATGAGTTTTTATAGCTAATTTTTGGGTTTTTCTAGCAATTTTTGGGTTTTTATGGCTGATTTTTGAGTTCTTCTATCTAATGTTTAAGTTTTCTAGCTAATTTTTGGGTTTTATAACTATTTTCTGGGTTTTTATAGCTAATTTTTGGGGTTTTCCAGCAATTTTTGGGTTTTTATTGCTAATTTTTGAGTTTTTCTAATTAATGTTTGAGTTTTCTAGATAATATTTGGGTTTTCATGGCTTATTTTTTGGGTTTTTCTATCTAATTTTTGAATTTTCTAGTTAATTTTTGAGTTTTTCCGGCTAATTTTTGGGTTTTAATGGCTATTTTTTGAGTATTTCTACCTAATTTTTAAGTTTTCTAGCAATTTTTGTGTTTTTATACCTTATTTTTTGGTTTTTTTCAGCAAATTTTTGGATTTTATGGCTAAATTTTGAGTTTTTCTAGCGGATTTATGAGTTTTGTGGCTAATTTTTGAGTTTTCCTAGCTAATTTTTTGGGTTTTATAGCTATTCTTTGAGTTTTTGTAGTTTTTATAGCTGGAATAAAAACTGAAATTAGCCATAAAAACTCAGAAATTAGCCAAAAAACCCAACAATTAGCTAGAAAAACTCAGAAATTAGCCACAAAATCCAGAAATTAGCCATGAAAACCCAAAAATTAGCCATAAAACCCAAAAACTAGCCAGAAGAAAGCCCACAAATCAGCTAGAAAAACCCAAAAATCAGCCAGAAAAACTCAAAAATTAGATGGAAAAACTCGAAAATTGGCCATAAAAACTCAAAAATTAGCCACAAAAACCCAAAATTTGCTATAAAACCCAAAAATTAGCTAGAAAAACCCATAAATCAGCCGAGAAACTTAAACATTATCTAGGAAAACTCAGAAATTAACTAGAAAAACTCGAAAATTAGCCATGAAAACTCAAAAATTAGCTATTAAATTCCAAAGATTAGCTATGAAACCCATGAATTTTTGGGTTTTATAGCTATTTTTTGAGTTTTTATATCTAATTTTTGGGTTTTTCTAGCAATTTTTGGGTTTTTATGGCTAATTTTTGAGTTCTTCTAGCTAATGTTTAAGTTTTCTAGCTAATTTTTGGGTTTTTATGGCTCATTTCTCGGGTTTTTCTAGCTAATTTTTGAGTTTTATGGCTATTTCTTGGGTTTTTATAGTTTTTATAACTAGGAAAACTCTAAAAATTAGCTAGAAAAACTCAGAAATTAGCCACAAGAACCATTAAATTGTTAGAAAAACCTGAAAATTATTTTTAAAAACCCAAAAATTAGCTATAAAACCCAAAAATTAGCTAAAAAAACTCGAAAATTAGCTATAAAACCCAAAAATTTGTTGAAAAAACTCAACGATTAGCAATAAAAACCCAAAAATTAGCCATAAAACCCATAAATTAGCTAAAGAAACTCGAAAATTAGCTATAAAACCCAAAAATTTGTTGAAAAAACTCAACGATTAGCAATAAAAACCCAAAAATTAGCCATAAAACCCATAAATTAGCTAAAGAAACTCAAAAATTAGCTAGAAAAACTCAGAAATCAGCTGAAAAAGCTCAAAAATTAGAAATAAAAACTAAAAATTGGCCACAAAAACCAAAAGTTAGCCATAAAAACCCAAAAATTAGCTATAAAACCCAAAAAACAGCTTGAAAACTGAAACATTAGCTAGAAAAACTCAAACATTAGCTAGAAAAACTCAAAAATTAGTAATGAAAACCCAAAAATTAGCTATAAAATTGCAAAGATTAGCTATGAAACCCAATAATTTTTGGGTTTTATAGCTATTTTCTGGGTTTTTATAGCTGATTTCTGGGTTTTTCTAGCAATTTTTGGGTTTTTATGGCTAATTTTTGAGTTTTTCTAACTAATGTCTAAGTTTTCTAGCTATCTTTTGGGTTTCCATGGTTTATTTTTTGGGTTTTTCTATCTAAGTTTTGGGTTTTCTAGCTAATTTTTGAGTTTTTCTGGCTAATTTTAGGGTTTTGATGGCTAATTTTCGAGTTATTCTACCTAATTTTTGGGTTTACTAGCAATTTTTGGGTTTTCATAGCTAATGTTTGGGTTTTTATAACTAATTTTTGGATTTAATGGCTAAATTTTCAGTTTTTCTTGCTAATTTTTGAATTCTTCTGCCTAATTTTTGGGTTTTATAGCTATTCTTCGAGTTTTTATAGTTTTTATAGCTGGAAAAACGCTGGAAATTAGCTAGAAAAACTCGAAAATTAGCCATAAAAACCCAAAAATTAGCCATAAAACTCAAAAACTAGCCAGAAGAACTCGAAAATTAGCTAGAAAAACCCAAGAAAATTAGCTATAAAACCCAAATATTAGCCATAAAACCCAAAAATTAGCTAGAAAAACTCGGAAATTAGCTAGAAAAACTCAAAAATTAGCCATAAAACAGTCAGCTGGAAAAACTCAGAAATTAGTCACAAAACCCAAAAATTGTTAGAAAAATCCAAAAATTAGCTATAAAAACTCAAAGAATAGCTATAAAACCCAAAAATTAACTAGAAAAATCCAAAAATTAGCTGGAAAAACTCAAAAATTAGCCATGAAAACTCAAAATTTAGCCACAAAAACCCGAAAAGTAGCCATAAGAACCCAACAATTAGCTACAAAAACCCGAAAATTAGACAGAACCTCGGAAATTAGCCATAAAAACTCAGAAATTAGCCCAAAAATCCAAAAATTAGACAGAACCTCGAAAATTAGCCATAAAAACTCAGAAATTAGCCATAAAAACCCAAAAATTAGCTATAAAACCCGCGAATCAACTGAAAAAACTCAAAAATTAACCATAAAAACTCAAAAATTAGCCACAAAAACTCAAAAATTAGGCATAAAAACTCAAAAATTAGCTATAAAACCCACAAATCACCTAGAAAAACCCAAAAATTAGCCAGAAAAACTCAAAAATTAGCTAGAAAACTCAAAAATTAGATAGAAAAACTCGAAAATTGGCCATAAAATCTCAAAAATTAGCCACAAAAACCCAAAAGTTGCTATAAAACCCAAAAATTAGCTAGAAAAACTCAAAAATCAGCCGAGAAACTTAAACATTATCTAGAAAAACTCAGAAATTAGCCATGAAAACCCAAAAATTAGCTATAAAATTCCAAAGATTAGCTATGAAACCCATGAATTTTTTGGTTTTATAGCTATTTTTTGAGTTTTTATATCTAATTTTTGGGTTTTTAAAGCAAATTTTGGGTTTTTATGGCTAATTTTTGAGTTCTTCTAGCTAATGTTTGAGTTTTCTAGCTAATTTTTGGGTTTTTATGGCTCATTTTTCGGGTTTTCCTAGCTAATTTTTGAGTTTTATGGCTATTTCTTGGGTTTTTATAACTAGGAAAACTCTAGAAATTAGCTAGAAAAACTCAGAAATTAGCCACAAGAACCATTAAATTGTTAGAAAAACCTAAATATTATTTTTAAAAACCCAAAAATTAGCTATAAAACCCAAAAATTAGCCAAAAAAACCCGAAAATTAGCCATAAAACCCAAAAATTTGCCATAAAACCCATAAATCAGCTAAAGAAACTCAAAAATTAGCCACAAAAACCCATAAATTGGCTAGAAAAACTCAAAATTTAGCCATAAAAACCCAAAAATTAGCCATAAAAACCCAAAAATTAGCCATAAAAACCCATAAATCAGCCGGGAAACTTAAACATTATCTAGAAAAACTCAGAAATTAACTAGACAAACTCGCAAATTAGCCATGAAAACCCAAAAATTAGCTATAAAATTCCAGAGATTAGCTATGAAACACATGAATTTTTGGGTTTTATAGCTATTTTTTGAGTTTTTCCAGCAATTTTTGGGTTTTTATTGCTAATTTTTGAGTTTTTCTAGCTAATGTTTGAGTTTTCTAGCTAATTTTTGGGTTTCCATGGCTTATTTTTTGGGTTTTTCTATCTAATTTTTGAGTTTTCTAGCTAATTTTTGAGTTTTTCTGGCTAATTTTTGGGTTTTATTGGCTATTTTTCGAGTATTTCTACCTAATTTTTAGGTTTTCTAGCAATTTTTGTGTTTTTATACCTTATTACTTGTTGTTTTAGCAAATTTTTGGATTTTATGGCTAAATTTTGAGTTTTTCTAGCTGATTTATGAGTTTTGTGGCTAATTTTTGAGTTTTCCCAGCTAATTTTTGGGTTTTTTAGCTATTCTTTGAGTTTTTATTGTTTTTATAGCTGGAATAAACTCTGAAATTAGCTAGAAAAACTCAGAAATTAGTCAAAAAACCCAGAAATTGTTAGAAAAATCCAACAATTAGCTATAAAAACTCAAAAAATAGCTATAAAACCCAAAAATCAGCTGGAAAAACTCAAAAATTCGCCACAAAAACCCAAAAATTAGCCATAAAAATCCAAAAATTAGCTACAAAAACCCGAAAATTAGCCAGAACCTCGGACATTAGCCATAAAAACTCAGAAATTAGCTCAAAAATCCAAAAATTAGCAAGAAACTCGAATATTAGCCATAAAAACTCAGGAGTTAGCCAAAAAAACCCAACAATTAGCTAGAAGAACTCAGAAATTAGCCATAAAAACCCAAAAGTTAGCCATAAAACCCAAAAACTAGCCAGAAGAACTCGAAAATTAGCCATAAAAACTCAGAAATTAGCCATAAAAACCCAAAAATTACCTATAAAACCCTCAAATTAGCTGGAAAAACTTAAACATTAGCCATAAAAACTCAGAAATTACTTAGAAAAACTCGAAAATTAGCCATGAAAACCCAAAAATTAGCTATAAAATTCCAAAGATTAGCTATGAAACCCATGAATGTTCGGTTTTATAGCTATTTTTTGAGTTTTTATAGCTAATTTTTGGGTTTTTCTAGCAATTTTTGGGTTTTTATGGCTGATTTTTGAGTTCTTCTAGCTAATGTTTGAGTTTTCTAGCTAACTTTTGGGTTTTTATGGCTCATTTTTTGGGTTTTTCTAGCTAATTTTTGGGTTTTATAACTATTTTCTGGGTTTTTATAACTAATTTTTGGGTTTTTCCAGCAATTTTTGGGTTTTTATTGCTAATTTTTGTGTTTTTCTAACTAATGTTTGAGTTTTCTAGATAATTTTTGGGTTTTCATGGCTTATTTTTTTTGGGTTTTTCTATCTAATTTTTGAGTTTTCTAGCTAATTTTTAGTTTTTCTGGCTAATTTTTGGGTTTTAATGGCTATTTTTCGAGTATTTCTACCTAATTTTTAAGTTTTCTAGCAATTTTTGTGTTTTTATACCTTATTATATGATTTTTTTAGCAAATTTTTGGATTTTATGGCTAAATTTTGAGTTTTCCCAGCTAATTTTTGGGTTTTATAGCTATTCTTTGAGTTTTTATAGTTTTTATAGCTAGAATAAACTCTGAAATTAGCTAGAAAAGCTCAGAAATTAGTCACAAAAACTCAGAAATTAGCCATAAAAACCCAAAAATTAGCTATAAAACCCAAAATTAGCCATAAAAACCCAAAAATTAGCTATAAAACCCACAAATCAGCTGGAAAAACCGAAAAATTAGCCAGAAAAACTCAAAAATTAGCTAGAAAACCCAAAAATTAGATATAAAAACTCGAAAATTGGACATAAAAACTCAAAAATTAGCCACAAAAACCCAAAAATTAGCTATGAAATTCCAAAGATTAGCTATGAAACCCATAAATTTTTGGGTTTTATAGCTATTTTTTGAGGTTTTATAGCTGAATTTTGGGTTTTTCTAGCAATTTTTGGGTTTTTATGACTAATTTTTGAGTTCTTCTAGCTAATGTTCAAGTTTTCTAGCTAATTTTTGGGTTTTTATGGCTTATGACTTGGGTTTTTCTAGCTAATTTTTGGATTTTATAGCTATTCTTTCAGTTTTTATAGTTTTTATAGCTAGAATAAACTCTAAAATTAGATAGAAAAACTCAGAAATTAGTCACAAAATCGAAAAATTGTTAGAAAAATCCAAAAATTAGCTATAAAAACTCAAAGAATAGCTATAAAACTCAAAAATTAACTAGAAAAACCCGAAAATTAGACAGATCCTCGGAAATTTGCCATAAAAACTCAGAAATTAGCTCAAAAACCCAAAAATTAGCCAGAACCTCGAAAATTAGCCATAAAAACTCAGAAATTAGCCAAAAAACCCAACAATTAGCTAGAAAAACTCAGAAATTAGCCACAGAACCCAGAAATTAGCCATAAAAAATCAGATAGAAAAATCCGCAAAATAAGCCATAAAAACCCAAAGATTAGCTAGAAAAACCCAAAAATCAGCCGAGAAACTCAAACATTATCTAGAAAAACTCAGAAATTAACTAGAAAAACTCGAAAATTAGCCATGAAAACCCAAAAATTAGCTATAAAATTCCAAAGATTAGCTATGAAACTCATAAATTTTTGGGTTTTATAGCTATTTTTTGAGTTTTTATATCTAATTTTTGGGTTTCTCTAGCAATTTTTGGGTTTTTATGGCTAATTTTTGAGTTCTTCTAGCTAATGTTCAAGTTTTCTAGCTAATTTTTGGGTTTTTATGGCTCATTTTTCGGGTTTTTCCAGCTAATTTTTGAGTTTTATGGCTATTTCTTGGGTTTTTATAGTTTTTATAACTAGGAAAACTCTAATAATTAGCTAGAAGAACTCAGAAATTAGCCACAAAAACCCATAAATTGGCCAGAAAAACTCAAAATTTAGCCATAAAACCCGAACTTTAGCTAGAAAAACTCAAGAATCAGGTAGAAAAACTTGGAAATTAGCCACATAAACCCAAAAATTGTTGGAAAATCCCATCAATTAGCTATAAAAACCCAAAAATTGCTAGAAAACAGAAAAATTAGCTTGAAAAAACCAGAAATTGGCCATAAAAACCCAAAAATTAGCCAGAAAAACTCAAAAATTGCTAGAAAACCCAAAAATCAGATAGA
Organism: Diorhabda sublineata; assembly: GCF_026230105.1. Lineage (NCBI taxonomy): Eukaryota > Metazoa > Arthropoda > Insecta > Coleoptera > Chrysomelidae > Diorhabda > Diorhabda sublineata. Next base: position 16,854,395 of record NC_079484.1, on the reverse strand, counting down.
AAAATCCAAAAAAATAAGCCATAAAAACCCAAAAATTAGCTAGAAAAACTCAGAAATTAGCCACAAAACCCAAAAATTGGTATAAAAACCTAAAAATTAGCTATAAAAGCTCATAAAATAGCTATAAAACCCAAAAATTTGCTAGAAAAACCCAAAAATTAGCCATAGAAACCCAAAAATTAGCCATAAAAACCCAAAAATTAGCCATAAAATCCCAAAAATTAGTTAGAACACTCAAACATTAGCTAGAAAAACTCAAAAATTAGCCTTGAAAACTCAAAAATTAGCTATAAAATTCCAAAGATTAGCTATGAAACTGATAAATTTTTGGGATTTATAGCTACTTTTTGGGTTTTTATAGCTAATTTTTGGGTTTTTATAGCAATTTTTGGGTTTTTATGGCTAATTTTTGAGTTTTTCTAACTAATGTCTAAGTTTTCTAGCTAATTTTTGGGTTTTTATGGCCCATTTTTCGGGTATTTCTATCTAATTTTTGAGTTTTATGGCTATTTCTTGGGTTTTATAGTTTTTATAGCTAGGAAAACTTTAAAAATTAGCTAGAAAAACTCAGAAATCAGCTGAAAAAGCTCAAAAATTAAAAATAAAAACTCAAAAATTGGCCACAAAAACCAAAAATTAGCCATAAAAACCCAAAAATTAGCTATAAAACCCAAAAAACAGCTAGAAAACTGAATTATTAGCTAGAAAAACTCAAACATTAGCTAGAAAAACTCAAAAATTAGTAATGAAAACCCAAAAATTAGCTATAAAATTGCAAAGATTAGCTATGAAACCCAATAATTTTTGGGTTTTATAGCTATTTTCTGGGTTTTTATAGCTAATTTTTGGGTTTTTCTAGCAATTTTTGTGTTTTTATACCTTATTACTTGTTGTTTTAGCAAATTTTTGGATTTTATGGCTAAATTTTGAGTTTTTCTAGCTGATTTATGAGTTTTGTGGCTAATTTTTTAGTTTTCCCAGCTAATTTTTGGGTTTTATAGCTATTCTTTGAGTTTTTATTGTTTTTATAGCTAGAATAAACTCTGAAATTAGCTATAAAAACTCAAAAAATAGTCATAAAACCCAAAAATTAGCTGGAAAAACTCAAAAATTCGCCACAAAAACCCAAAAATTAGCCATAAAAATCCAAAAATTAGCTACAAAAACCCAAAAATTAGCCAGAACCTCGGACATTAGCCATAAAAACTCAGAAATTAGGTCAAAAATTCAAAAATTAGCAAGAAACTCGAAAATTAGCCATAAAAACTCAGAAATTAGCCATAAAAACCCAAAAATTACCTATAAAACCCTCAAATTAGCTGGAAAAACTTAAAAATTAGCCATAAAAACTCAAAAATTAGCTATCAAACCCACAAATCAGCTAGAAAAACTCAAAAATTAGCCATAAAAACTCAAAAATTAGCTATAAACCCAAAATTTAGCAAGACAAACTCGAAAATTAGGTTAGAAAAACTCAGAAATTAGCCACAAAAACTCAACAGTCAGCTAGAAAAACTCAGAAATTAGTCACAAACCCAAAAATTGTTAGAAAAACCCAAAAATTAGCTATAAAAACTCAAAAAGGAGCTATAAAACTCATAAATTAGCTATAAAAACCCAAAAATTAGCATTACAACCCAAAAATTAGCCATAAAAACCCAAAAATTAGCCATAAAAACCCAAAAATTAGCCATAAAAACCCATAAATCAGCCGGGAAACTCAAACATTAGCTAGAAAAACTCAGAAATTATTTAGAAAAACTCGAAAATTAGCCATGAAAACCCAAAAATTAGCTATAAAATTCCAAAGATTAGCTATGAAACCCATGAATGTTTGGTTTTATAGCTATTTTTTGAGTTTTTATAGCTAATTTTTGGGTTTTTCTAGCAATTTTTTGGTTTTTATGGCTGATTTTTGAGTTCTTCTAGCTAATGTTTAAGCTTTCTAGCTAACTTTTGGGTTTTTATGGCTCATTTTTTGGGTTTTTCTAGCTAATTTTTGGGTTTTATAACTATTTTCTGGGTTTTTATAACTAATTTTTGGGTTTTTCCAGCAATTTTTGGGTTTTTATTGCTAATTTTTGTGTTTTTCTAACTAATGTTTGAGTTTTCTAGATAATTTTTGGGTTTTCATGGCTTATTTTTTTTGGCTTTTTCTATCTAATTTTTGAGTTTTCTAGCTAATTTTTGAGTTTTTCTGGCTAATTTTTGGGTTTTAATGGCTATTTTTCGAGTATTTCTACCTAATTTTTAAGTTTTTTAGCATATTTTGTGTTTTTCTGGCTAATTTTTGGGTTTTTATGGCTAATTTTCGAGTTATTCTACCTAATTTTTGGGTTTACTAGCAATTTTTGGGTTTTCATAGCTAATGTTTGGGTTTTTCTAAATAATTTTTGGATTTTATGGCTAAATTTTGAGTTTTTCTAGCTAATTTTTGAATTGTTCTGCCTAATTTTTGGGTTTTATAGCTATTCTTTGAGTTTTTATAGTTTTTATAGATGGAAAAACTCTGGAAATTAGCTAGAAAAACTCAGAAATTAGCCTCAAAAACCCAAAAATTGCTAGAACTCGAGAATTAGCTAGAAAAACCCCAAAAAATTAGCCATAAAACCCAAATATTAGCCATAAAACCCAAAAATTAGCTACAAAAACTCGGAAATTAGCTAGAAAAACTCAAAAATTAGTAATAAAAACTCAAAAATTAGCTATAAACCCAAAATTTAGCAAGAAAAACTCGAAAATTAGTTAGAAAAACTCAGAAATTAGCCACAAAAACCCAACAGTCAGCTAGAAAAACTCAGAAATTAGTCACAAAACATAAAAATTGTTAGAAAAACCCAAAAATTAGCTATAAAAACTCAAAAAGTAGCTATAAAACTCATGAATTAGCTATAAAAACCCAAAAATTAGCATTACAACCCAGAAATTAGCTAGAAAACCTCAAAAATTAGCGGGAGAAACTCATAAATTAGGTAGAGAAACCCAGAAATTAGCTAGAAAAACTCAAAAATTAGCCACAAAAACCCATAAATTGGCTAGAAAAACTCAAAATTTAGCCATAAAAACCCAAAAATTAGCCATAAAAACCCAAAAATTAGCCATAAAAACCCATAAATCAGCCGGGAAACTTAAACATTATCTAGAAAAACTCAGAAATTAACTAGACAAACTCGCAAATTAGCCATGAAAACCCAAAAATTAGCTATAAAATTCCAGAGATTAGCTATGAAACACATGAATTTTTGGGTTTTATAGCTATTTTTTGAGTTTTTCCAGCAATTTTTGGGTTTTTATTGCTAATTTTTGAGTTTTTCTAGCTAATGTTTGAGTTTTCTAGCTAATTTTTGGGTTTCCATGGCTTATTTTTTGGGTTTTTCTATCTAATTTTTGAGTTTTCTAGCTAATTTTTGAGTTTGTCTGGCTAATTTTTGGGTTTTAATGGCTATTTTTCGAGTATTTCTACCTAATTTTTAGGTTTTCTAGCAATTTTTGTGTTTTTATACCTTATTACTTGTTGTTTTAGCAAATTTTTGGATTTTATGGCTAAATTTTGAGTTTTTCTAGCTGATTTATGAGTTTTGTGGCTAATTTTTGAGTTTTCCCAGCTAATTTTTGGGTTTTATAGCTATTCTTTGAGTTTTTATTGTTTTTATAGCTAGAATAAACTCTGAAATTAGCTAGAAAAACTCAGAAATTAGTCAAAAAACCCAGAAATTGTTAGAAAAATCCAACAATTAGCTATAAAAACTCAAAAAATAGTCATAAAACCCAAAAATTAGCTGGAAAAACTCAAAAATTCGCCACAAAAACCCAAAAATTAGCCATAAAAATCCAGAAATTAGCTACAAAAACCCAAAAATTAGCCAGAACCTCGGACATTAGCCATAAAAACTCAGAAATTAGCTCAAAGATCCAAAAATTAGCGAGAAACTCGAATATTAGCCATAAAAACTCAGGAGTTAGCCAAAAAACCCAACAATTAGCTAGAAGAACTCAGAAATTAGCAATAAAAACCCAAAAGTTAGCCATAAAACCCAAAAACTAGCCAGAAGAACTCGAAAATTAGCCATAAAAACTCAGAAATTAGCCATAAAAACCCAAAAATTACCTATAAAACCCTCAAATTAGCTGGAAAAACTTAAAAATTAGCCATAAAAACTCAAAAATTAGCTATCAAACCCACAAATCAGCTAGAAAAACTCAAAAATTAGCCATAAAAACTCAAAAATTAGCTATAAACCCAAAATTTAGCAAGAAAAACTCGAAAATTAGGTTAGAAAAACTCAGAAATTAGCCACAAAAACCCAACAGTCAGCTAGAAAAACTCAGAAATTAGTCACAAAACCCAAAAATTGTTAGAAAAACCCAAAAATTAGCTATAAAAACTCAAAAAGTAGCTATAAAACTCATAAATTAGCTATAAAAACCCGAAAATTAGCATTACAACCCAAAAATTAGCCATAAAAACCCAAAAATTAGCCATAAAAACCCATAAATCAGCCGGGAAACTCAAACATTAGCTAGAAAAACTCAGAAATTATTTAGAAAAACTCGAAAATTAGCCATGAAAACCCAAAAATTAGCTATAAAATTCCAAAGATTAGCTATGAAACCCATGAATGTTTGGTTTTATAGCTATTTTTTGAGTTTTTATAGCTAATTTTTGGGTTTTTCTAGCAATTTTTGGGTTTTTATGGCTGATTTTTGAGTTCTTCTAGCTAATGTTTAAGTTTTCTAGCTAACTTTTGGGTTTTTATGGCTCATTTTTTGGGTTTTTCTAGCTAATTTTTGGGTTTTATAACTATTTTCTGGGTTTTTATAACTAATTTTTGGGTTTTTCCAGCAATTTTTGGGTTTTTATTGCTAATTTTTGTGTTTTTCTAACTAATGTTTGAGTTTTCTAGATAATTTTTGGGTTTTCATGGCTTATTTTTTTTGGGTTTTTCTATCTGATTTTTGAGTTTTCTAGCAAATTTTTAGTTTTTCTGGCTAATTTTTGGGTTTTAATGGCTATTTTTCGAGTATTTCTACCTAATTTTCAAGTTTTCTAGCAATTTTTGTGTTTTTATACCTTATTTATGATTTTTTTAGCAAATTTTTGGATTTTATGGCTAAATTTTGAGTTTTCCCAGCTAATTTTTGGGTTTTATAGCTATTCTTTGAGTTTTTATAGTTTTTATAGCTAGAATAAACTCTGAAATTAGCTAGAAAAACTCAGAAATTAGTCACAAAACCCAGAAATTGTTAGAAAAATCCAAAAATTAGCTATAAAAACTCAAAAAATAGCTATAAAACCCAAAAATTAGCTAGAAAAACCCAAAAATTAGCTGGAAAAACTCAAAAATTCGCCATCAAAACTCAAAAATTAGCCACAAAAACCCAAAAATTAGCCATAAAAACCCAAAAATTAGCTAAAAAACCCAAAAATTAGCCAGAACCTCGGAAATTAGCCATAAAAACTCAGAAATTAGCAATAAAACTAAAAAACTAGCCAGTAGAACTCGAAAATTAGCCATAAAAACTCAAAAATTAGCCAGAAAAACTCAAAAATCAGCTAGAAAACCCAAAATTAGCCATAAAAACCCAAAAATTAGCTATAAAACCCACAAATCAGCTAGAAAAACCGAAAAATTAGCCAGAAAAACTCAAAAATTAGCTAGAAAACCCAAAAATTAGATAGAAAAACTCGAAAATTGGCCATAAAAACTCAAAAATTAGCCATAAAAACCCAAAAATTAGCTATGAAATTCCAAAGATTAGCTATGAAACCCATAAATTTTTGGGTTTTATAGCTATTTTTTGAAGTTGTATAGCTAAATTTTGGGTTTTTCTAGCAATTTTTGGGTTTTTATGGCTAATTTTTGAGTTCTTCTAGCTAATGTTCAAGTTTTCTAGCTAATTTTTGGGTTTTTATGGCTTATTATTTGGGTTTTTCTAGCTAATTTTTGGATTTTATAGCTATTCTTTGAGTTTTTATAGTTTTTATAGCTAGAATAAACTCTAAAATTAGATAGAAAAACTCAGAAATTAGTCACAAAATCCAAAAATTGTTAGAAAAATCCAAAAATTAGCTATAAAAACTCAAAGAATAGCTATAAAACTCAAAAATTAACTAGAAAAACCCGAAAATTAGACAGATCCTCGGAAATTAGCCATAAAAACTCAGAAATTAGCTCAAAAACCCAAAAATTAGCCAGAACCTCGAAAATTAGCCCTAAAAACTCAGAAATTAGCCAAAAAACCCAACAATTAGCTAGAAAAACTCAGAAATTAGCCACAGAACCCAGAAATTAGCCATAAAATATCAGATAGAAAAATCCGCAAAATAAGCCATAAAACCCCAAAAATTAGTTAGAAAAACCCAAAAATCAGCCGAGAAGCTCAAACATTATCTAGAAAAACTCAGAAATTAACTAGAAAAACTCGAAAATTAGCCATGAAAACCCAAAAATTAGCTATAAAATTCCAACGATTAGCTATGAAACCCATAAATTTTTGGGTTTTATAGCTATTTTTTGAGTTTTTATATCTAATTTTTGGGTTTCTCTAGCAATTTTTGGGTTTTTATGGCTAATTTTTGAGTTCTTCTAGCTAATGTTTAAGTTTTCTAGCTAATGTTTGGGTTTTTATGCCTCATTTTTCGGGTTTTTCTAGATAATTTTTGAGTTTTATGGCTATTTCTTGGGTTTTTATAGTTTTTATAACTAGGAAAACTCTAATAATTAGCTAGAAGAACTCAGAAATTAGCCACAAAAACCCATAAATTCGCTAGAAAAACTCAAAATTTAGACATAAAACCCGAACTTTAGCTAGAAAAACTCAAGAATCAGGTAGAAAAACTTGGAAATTAGCCACATAAACCCAAAAATTGATGGAAAATCCCATCAATTAGCTATAAAAACCCAAAAATTGCTAGAAAACAGAAAAATTAGCTTGAAAAAACCAGAAATTGGCCATAAAAACCCAAAAATTAGCCAGAAAAACTCAAAAATTGCTAGAAAACCCAAAAATCAGATAGAAAAATCCAAAAAAATAAGCCATAAAAACCCAAAAATTAGCTAGAAAAACTCAGAAATTAGCCACAAAACCCAAAAATTGGTATAAAAACCTAAAAATTAGCTATAAAAGCTCATAAAATAGCTATAAAACCCAAAAATTTGCTAGAAAAACCCAAAAATTAGCCATAGAAACCCAAAAATTAGCCATAAAAACCCAAAAATTAGCCATAAAATCCCAAAAATTAGTTAGAACACTCAAACATTAGCTATAAAAACTCAAAAATTAGCCTTGAAAACTCAAAAATTAGCTATAAAATTCCAAAGATTAGCTATGAAACTGATAAATTTTTGGGATTTATAGCTACTTTTTGGGTTTTTATAGCTAATTTTTGGGTTTTTATAGCAATTTTTGGGTTTTTATGGCTAATTTTTGAGTTTTTCTAACTAATGTCTAAGTTTTCTAGCTAATTTTTGGGTTTTTATGGCCCATTTTTCGGGTATTTCTATCTAATTTTTGAGTTTTATGGCTATTTCTTGGGTTTTATAGTTTTTATAGCTAGGAAAACTTTAAAAATTAGCTAGAAAAACTCAGAAATCAGCTGAAAAAGCTCAAAAATCAAAAATAAAAACTCAAAAATTGGCCACAAAAACCAAAAATTAGCCATAAAAACCCAAAAATTAGCTATAAAACCCAAAAAACAGCTAGAAAACTGAATTATTAGCTAGAAAAACTCAAACATTAGCTAGAAAAACTCAAAAATTAGTAATGAAAACCCAAAAATTAGCTATAAAATTGCAAAGATTAGCTATGAAACCCAATAATTTTTGGGTTTTATAGCTATTTTCTGGGTTTTTATAGCTAATTTTTGGGTTTTTCTAGCAATTTTTGTGTTTTTATACCTTATTACTTGTTGTTTTAGCAAATTTTTGGATTTTATGGCTAAATTTTGAGTTTTTCTAGCTGATTTATGAGTTTTGTGGCTAATTTTTTAGTTTTCCCAGCTAATTTTTGGGTTTTATAGCTATTCTTTGAGTTTTTATTGTTTTTATAGCTAGAATAAACTCTGAAATTAGCTATAAAAACTCAAAAAATAGTCATAAAACCCAAAAATTAGCTGGAAAAACTCAAAAATTCGCCACAAAAACCCAAAAATTAGCCATAAAAATCCAAAAATTAGCTACAAAAACCCAAAAATTAGCCAGAACCTCGGACATTAGCCATAAAAACTCAGAAATTAGGTCAAAAATTCAAAAATTAGCAAGAAACTCGAAAATTAGCCATAAAAACTCAGAAATTAGCCATAAAAACCCAAAAATTACCTATAAAACCCTCAAATTAGCTGGAAAAACTTAAAAATTAGCCATAAAAACTCAAAAATTAGCTATCAAACCCACAAATCAGCTAGAAAAACTCAAAAATTAGCCATAAAAACTCAAAAATTAGCTATAAACCCAAAATTTAGCAAGACAAACTCGAAAATTAGGTTAGAAAAACTCAGAAATTAGCCACAAAAACTCAACAGTCAGCTAGAAAAACTCAGAAATTAGTCACAAACCCAAAAATTGTTAGAAAAACCCAAAAATTAGCTATAAAAACTCAAAAAGGAGCTATAAAACTCATAAATTAGCTATAAAAACCCAAAAATTAGCATTACAACCCAAAAATTAGCCATAAAAACCCAAAAAATAGCCATAAAAACCCAAAAATTAGCCATAAAAACCCATAAATCAGCCGGGAAACTCAAACATTAGCTAGAAAAACTCAGAAATTATTTAGAAAAACTCGAAAATTAGCCATGAAAACCCAAAAATTAGCTATAAAATTCCAAAGATTAGCTATGAAACCCATGAATGTTTGGTTTTATAGCTATTTTCTGGGTTTTTATAGCTAATTTTTGGGTTTTTCTAGCAATTTTTGTGTTTTTATACCTTATTACTTGTTGTTTTAGCAAATTTTTGGATTTTATGGCTAAATTTTGAGTTTTTCTAGCTGATTTATGAGTTTTGTGGCTAATTTTTTAGTTTTCCCAGCTAATTTTTGGGTTTTATAGCTATTCTTTGAGTTTTTATTGTTTTTATAGCTAGAATAAACTCTGAAATTAGCTATAAAAACTCAAAAAATAGTCATAAAACCCAAAAATTAGCTGGAAAAACTCAAAAATTCGCCACAAAAACCCAAAAATTAGCCATAAAAATCCAAAAATTAGCTACAAAAACCCAAAAATTAGCCAGAACCTCGGACATTAGCCATAAAAACTCAGAAATTAGGTCAAAAATTCAAAAATTAGCAAGAAACTCGAAAATTAGCCATAAAAACTCAGAAATTAGCCATAAAAACCCAAAAATTACCTATAAAACCCTCAAATTAGCTGGAAAAACTTAAAAATTAGCCATAAAAACTCAAAAATTAGCTATCAAACCCACAAATCAGCTAGAAAAACTCAAAAATTAGCCATAAAAACTCAAAAATTAGCTATAAACCCAAAATTTAGCAAGACAAACTCGAAAATTAGGTTAGAAAAACTCAGAAATTAGCCACAAAAACTCAACAGTCAGCTAGAAAAACTCAGAAATTAGTCACAAACCCAAAAATTGTTAGAAAAACCCAAAAATTAGCTATAAAAACTCAAAAAGGAGCTATAAAACTCATAAATTAGCTATAAAAACCCAAAAATTAGCATTACAACCCAAAAATTAGCCATAAAAACCCAAAAAATAGCCATAAAAACCCAAAAATTAGCCATAAAAACCCATAAATCAGCCGGGAAACTCAAACATTAGCTAGAAAAACTCAGAAATTATTTAGAAAAACTCGAAAATTAGCCATGAAAACCCAAAAATTAGCTATAAAATTCCAAAGATTAGCTATGAAACCCATGAATGTTTGGTTTTATAGCTATTTTTTGAGTTTTTATAGCTAATTTTTGGGTTTTTCTAGCAATTTTTTGGTTTTTATGGCTGATTTTTGAGTTCTTCTAGCTAATGTTTAAGCTTTCTAGCTAACTTTTGGGTTTTTATGGCTCATTTTTTGGGTTTTTCTAGCTAATTTTTGGGTTTTATAACTATTTTCTGGGTTTTTATAACTAATTTTTGGGTTTTTCCAGCAATTTTTGGGTTTTTATTGCTAATTTTTGTGTTTTTCTAACTAATGTTTGAGTTTTCTAGATAATTTTTGGGTTTTCATGGCTTATTTTTTTTGGCTTTTTCTATCTAATTTTTGAGTTTTCTAGCTAATTTTTGAGTTTTTCTGGCTAATTTTTGGGTTTTAATGGCTATTTTTCGAGTATTTCTACCTAATTTTTAAGTTTTTTAGCATATTTTGTGTTTTTCTGGCTAATTTTTGGGTTTTTATGGCTAATTTTCGAGTTATTCTACCTAATTTTTGGGTTTACTAGCAATTTTTGGGTTTTCATAGCTAATGTTTGGGTTTTTCTAAATAATTTTTGGATTTTATGGCTAAATTTTGAGTTTTTCTAGCTAATTTTTGAATTGTTCTGCCTAATTTTTGGGTTTTATAGCTATTCTTTGAGTTTTTATAGTTTTTATAGATGGAAAAACTCTGGAAATTAGCTAGAAAAACTCAGAAATTAGCCTCAAAAACCCAAAAATTGCTAGAACTCGAGAATTAGCTAGAAAAACCCCAAAAAATTAGCCATAAAACCCAAATATTAGCCATAAAACCCAAAAATTAGCTACAAAAACTCGGAAATTAGCTAGAAAAACTCAAAAATTAGTAATAAAAACTCAAAAATTAGCTATAAACCCAAAATTTAGCAAGAAAAACTCGAAAATTAGTTAGAAAAACTCAGAAATTAGCCACAAAAACCCAACAGTCAGCTAGAAAAACTCAGAAATTAGTCACAAAACATAAAAATTGTTAGAAAAACCCAAAAATTAGCTATAAAAACTCAAAAAGTAGCTATAAAACTCATGAATTAGCTATAAAAACCCAAAAATTAGCATTACAACCCAGAAATTAGCTAGAAAACCTCAAAAATTAGCGGGAGAAACTCATAAATTAGGTAGAGAAACCCAGAAATTAGCTAGAAAAACTCAAAAATTAGCCACAAAAACCCATAAATTGGCTAGAAAAACTCAAAATTTAGCCATAAAAACCCAAAAATTAGCCATAAAAACCCAAAAATTAGCCATAAAAACCCATAAATCAGCCGGGAAACTTAAACATTATCTAGAAAAACTCAGAAATTAACTAGACAAACTCGCAAATTAGCCATGAAAACCCAAAAATTAGCTATAAAATTCCAGAGATTAGCTATGAAACACATGAATTTTTGGGTTTTATAGCTATTTTTTGAGTTTTTCCAGCAATTTTTGGGTTTTTATTGCTAATTTTTGAGTTTTTCTAGCTAATGTTTGAGTTTTCTAGCTAATTTTTGGGTTTCCATGGCTTATTTTTTGGGTTTTTCTATCTAATTTTTGAGTTTTCTAGCTAATTTTTGAGTTTGTCTGGCTAATTTTTGGGTTTTAATGGCTATTTTTCGAGTATTTCTACCTAATTTTTAGGTTTTCTAGCAATTTTTGTGTTTTTATACCTTATTACTTGTTGTTTTAGCAAATTTTTGGATTTTATGGCTAAATTTTGAGTTTTTCTAGCTGATTTATGAGTTTTGTGGCTAATTTTTGAGTTTTCCCAGCTAATTTTTGGGTTTTATAGCTATTCTTTGAGTTTTTATTGTTTTTATAGCTAGAATAAACTCTGAAATTAGCTAGAAAAACTCAGAAATTAGTCAAAAAACCCAGAAATTGTTAGAAAAATCCAACAATTAGCTATAAAAACTCAAAAAATAGTCATAAAACCCAAAAATTAGCTGGAAAAACTCAAAAATTCGCCACAAAAACCCAAAAATTAGCCATAAAAATCCAGAAATTAGCTACAAAAACCCAAAAATTAGCCAGAACCTCGGACATTAGCCATAAAAACTCAGAAATTAGCTCAAAGATCCAAAAATTAGCGAGAAACTCGAATATTAGCCATAAAAACTCAGGAGTTAGCCAAAAAACCCAACAATTAGCTAGAAGAACTCAGAAATTAGCAATAAAAACCCAAAAGTTAGCCATAAAACCCAAAAACTAGCCAGAAGAACTCGAAAATTAGCCATAAAAACTCAGAAATTAGCCATAAAAACCCAAAAATTACCTATAAAACCCTCAAATTAGCTGGAAAAACTTAAAAATTAGCCATAAAAACTCAAAAATTAGCTATCAAACCCACAAATCAGCTAGAAAAACTCAAAAATTAGCCATAAAAACTCAAAAATTAGCTATAAACCCAAAATTTAGCAAGAAAAACTCGAAAATTAGGTTAGAAAAACTCAGAAATTAGCCACAAAAACCCAACAGTCAGCTAGAAAAACTCAGAAATTAGTCACAAAACCCAAAAATTGTTAGAAAAACCCAAAAATTAGCTATAAAAACTCAAAAAGTAGCTATAAAACTCATAAATTAGCTATAAAAACCCGAAAATTAGCATTACAACCCAAAAATTAGCCATAAAAACCCAAAAATTAGCCATAAAAACCCATAAATCAGCCGGGAATCTCAAACATTAGCTAGAAAAACTCAGAAATTATTTAGAAAAACTCGAAAATTAGCCATGAAAACCCAAAAATTAGCTATAAAATTCCAAAGATTAGCTATGAAACCCATGAATGTTTGGTTTTATAGCTATTTTTTGAGTTTTTATAGCTAATTTTTGGGTTTTTCTAGCAATTTTTGGGTTTTTATGGCTGATTTTTGAGTTCTTCTAGCTAATGTTTAAGTTTTCTAGCTAACTTTTGGGTTTTTATGGCTCATTTTTTGGGTTTTTCTAGCTAATTTTTGGGTTTTATAACTATTTTCTGGGTGTTTATAACTAATTTTTGGGTGTTTCCAGCAATTTTTGGGTTTTTATTGCTAATTTTTGTGTTTTTCTAACTAATGTTTGAGTTTTCTAGATAATTTTTGGGTTTTCATGGCTTATTTTTTTTGGGTTTTTCTATCTGATTTTTGAGTTTTCTAGCAAATTTTTAGTTTTTCTGGCTAATTTTTGGGTTTTAATGGCTATTTTTCGAGTATTTCTACCTAATTTTCAAGTTTTCTAGCAATTTTTGTGTTTTTATACCTTATTTATGATTTTTTTTAGCAAATTTTTGGATTTTATGGCTAAATTTTGAGTTTTCCCAGCTAATTTTTGGGTTTTATAGCTATTCTTTGAGTTTTTATAGTTTTTATAGCTAGAATAAACTCTGAAATTAGCTAGAAAATCTCAGAAATTAGTCACAAAACCCAGAAATTGTTAGAAAAATCCAAAAATTAGCTATAAAAACTCAAAAAATAGCTATAAAACCCAAAAATTAGCTAGAAAAACCCAAAAATTAGCTGGAAAAACTCAAAAATTCGCCATCAAAACTCAAAAATTAGCCACAAAAACCCAAAAATTAGCCATAAAAACCCAAAAATTAGCTAAAAAACCCAAAAATTAGCCAGAACCTCGGAAATTAGCCATAAAAACTCAGAAATTAGCAATAAAACTAAAAAACTAGCCAGTAGAACTCGAAAATTAGCCATAAAAACTCAAAAATTAGCCAGAAAAACTCAAAAATCAGCTAGAAAACCCAAAAATTAGATAGAAAAACTCGAAAATTGGCCATAAAAACTCAAAAATTAGCCATAAAAACCCAAAAATTAGCTATGAAATTCCAAAGATTAGCTATGAAACCCATAAATTTTTGGGTTTTATAGCTATTTTTTGAAGTTGTATAGCTAAATTTTGGGTTTTTCTAGCAATTTTTGGGTTTTTATGGCTAATTTTTGAGTTCTTCTAGCTAATGTTCAAGTTTTCTAGCTAATTTTTGGGTTTTTATGGCTTATTATTTGGGTTTTTCTAGCTAATTTTTGGATTTTATAGCTATTCTTTGAGTTTTTATAGTTTTTATAGCTAGAATAAACTCTAAAATTAGATAGAAAAACTCAGAAATTAGTCACAAAATCCAAAAATTGTTAGAAAAATCCAAAAATTAGCTATAAAAACTCAAAGAATAGCTATAAAACTCAAAAATTAACTAGAAAAACCCGAAAATTAGACAGATCCTCGGAAATTAGCCATAAAAACTCAGAAATTAGCTCAAAAACCCAAAAATTAGCCAGAACCTCGAAAATTAGCCCTAAAAACTCAGAAATTAGCCAAAAAACCCAACAATTAGCTAGAAAAACTCAGAAATTAGCCACAGAACCCAGAAATTAGCCATAAAATATCAGATAGAAAAATCCGCAAAATAAGCCATAAAACCCCAAAAATTAGTTAGAAAAACCCAAAAATCAGCCGAGAAGCTCAAACATTATCTAGAAAAACTCAGAAATTAACTAGAAAAACTCGAAAATTAGCCATGAAAACCCAAAAATTAGCTATAAAATTCCAACGATTAGCTATGAAACCCATAAATTTTTGGGTTTTATAGCTATTTTTTGAGTTTTTATATCTAATTTTTGGGTTTCTCTAGCAATTTTTGGGTTTTTATGGCTAATTTTTGAGTTCTTCTAGCTAATGTTTAAGTTTTCTAGCTAATGTTTGGGTTTTTATGCCTCATTTTTCGGGTTTTTCTAGATAATTTTTGAGTTTTATGGCTATTTCTTGGGTTTTTATAGTTTTTATAACTAGGAAAACTCTAATAATTAGCTAGAAGAACTCAGAAATTAGCCACAAAAACCCATAAATTCGCTAGAAAAACTCAAAATTTAGACATAAAACCCGAACTTTAGCTAGAAAAACTCAAGAATCAGGTAGAAAAACTTGGAAATTAGCCACATAAACCCAAAAATTGATGGAAAATCCCATCAATTAGCTATGAAAACCCAAAAATTGCAAGAAAACAGAAAAATTAGCTTGAAAAACCCAGAAATTGGCCATAAAAACCCAAAAATTAGCCAGAAAAACTCAAAAATTAGCCACAAAAACCCAAAAATTGCTGGAAAACCCAAAAATCAGATAGAAAAATCCAAAAAAATAAGCCATAAAAACCCAAAAATTAGCTAGAAAAACTCAGAAATTAGCCACAAAACCCAAAAATTGGTATAAAAACCTAAAAATTAGCTATAATAGCTCATAAAATAGCTATAAAACCCAAAAATTTGCTAGAAAAACCCAAAAATTAGCCATAGGAACCCAAAAATTAGCCATAAAAACCCAAAAATTAGCCATAAAATCCCAAAAATTAGTTAGAACACTCAAACATTAGCTAGAAAAACTCAAAAATTAGCCTTGAAAACTCAAAAATTAGCTATAAAATTCCAAAGATTAGCTATGAAACTCATAAATTTTTGGGTTTTATAGCTAATTTTTGGGTTTTTATAGCAATTTTTGGGTTTTTATGGCTAATTTTTGAGTTTTTCTAACTAATGTCTAAGTTTTCTAGCTAATTTTTGGGTTTTTATGGCCCATTTTTCGGGTATTTCTATCTAATTTTTGAGTTTTATAGCTATTTCTTGAGTTTTTATAGTTTTTATAACTAGGAAAACTCTAAAAATTAGCTGGAAAAACTCAGAAATTAGCTATAAAACCCAAAAATTTGTTGAAAAAACTCAACAATTAGCAATAAAAACCCAAAAATTAGCCATAAAACCCATAAATTAGCTAAAGAAACTCAAAAATTAACTAGAAAAACTAAGAAATCAGCTGAAAAAGCTCAAAAATAAAAACTCAAAAATTGGCCACAAAAACCAAAAATTATTTTTTGGGTTTTTCTATCTAAGTTTTGCCATAAAACCCATAAACTAGCTAAAGAAACCCAAAAATTAGCTAGAAAAACTCAGAAATCAGCTGAAAAAGCTCAAAAATTAGAAATGAAGACTCAAAAATTAGCCATAAAAACCCAAAAAACAGCTAGAAAACTGAATTATTAGCTAGAAAAACTCAAACATTAGCTAGAAAAACTCAAAAATTAGTAATGAAAACCCAAAAATTAGCTATAAAATTGCAAAGATTAGCTATGAAACCCAATAATTTTTGGGTTTTATAGCTATTTTCTGGGTTTTTATAGCTAATTTTTGGGTTTTTCTAGCAATTTTTGGGTTTTTATGGTTAATTTTTGAGTTTTCCTAACTAATGTCTAAGTTTTCTAGCTATCTTTTGGGTTTCCATGGCTTATTTTTTGGGTTTTTCTATCTAAGTTTTGGGTTTTCTAGCTAATTTTTGAGTTTTTCTGGCTAATTTTTGGGTTTTTATGGCTAATTTTCGAGTTATTCTACCTAATTTTTGGGTTTACTAGCAATTTTTCGGTTTTCATAGCTAATGTTTGGGTTTTTCTAAATAATTTTTGGATTTTATGGCTAAATTTTGAGTTTTTCTAGCTAATTTTTGAATTCTTCTGCCTAATTTTTGGGTTTTCTAGCTTTTCTTTGAGTTTTTATAGTTTTTATAGCTGGAAAAACTCTGAAAATTAGCTAGAAAAACTCAGAAATTTTTTTGGTTTTTATGGCTTATTACTTGGGTTTTCTAGCTAATTTTTGGATTTTATAGCTATTCTTTGAGTTTTTATAGTTTTTATAGCTAGAATAAACTCTAAAATTAGATAGAAAAACTCAGAAATTAGTCACAAAATCCAAAAATTGTTAGAAAAATCCAAAAATTGGCTATAAAAACTCAAAGAATAGCTATAAAACTCAAAAATTAACTAGAAAAACCCGAAAATTAGACAGATCCTCGGAAATTAGCCATAAAAACTCAGAAATTAGCTCAAAAACCCAAAAATTAGCCAGAACCTCGAAAATTAGCCATAAAAACTCAGAAATTAGCCAAAAAAACCCAACAATTAGCTAGAAAAACTCAGAAATTAGCCTCAAAAACCCAAAAATTGCTAGAACTCGAAAATTAGCTAGAAAAACCCAAAAAAATTAGCCATAAAACCCAAATATCAGCCATAAAACCCAAAAATTAGCTACAAAAACTCGGAAATTAGCTATAAACCCAAAATTTAGCAAGAAAAACTCGAAAATTAGTTAGAAAAACTCAGAAATTAGTCACAATGCCCAAAAATTGTTAGAAAAACCCAAAAATTAGCTATAAAAACTCAAAAAGTAGCTATAAAACTCATAAATTAGCTATAAAAACCCAAAAATTAGCATTACAACCCAAAAATTAGCTAGAAAACCTCAAAAATTAGCTGGAGAAACTCATAAATTAGGTAAAGAAACTCAGAAATTAGCTAGAAAAACTCAAAAATTAGCCACAAAAACCCATAAATTGGCTAGAAAAACTCAAAATTTAGCCATAAAACCCAAAAATTTGCTACAAAAACTCAGAAATTAGCTAGAAAAACTCAGAAATTAGCCACATATACCAATAAATTGTTAGAGAAACCCAAAAATTAGCTTTAAGAACTCAAAAATTGGCTATAAAACCCAAAAGTTAGCCAGAAAAACAAACAAAAATTAGCAAGAAACTCGGAAATTAGCCATAAAAACACAGAAATTAGCAATAAAACTAAAAAACTAGCCAGAAGAACTCGAAAATTAGCCATAAAAACTCAGAAATTAGCCATAAAAACCCAAAAACTAGCTATAAAACCCAAAATTAGCCATAAAAACCCAAAAATTAGCTATAAAACCCACAAATCAGCTAGAAAAACCGAAAAATTAGCCAGAAAAACTCAAAAATTAGCTAGAAAACCCAAAAATTAGATAGAAAAACTCGAAAATTGGCCATAAAAACTCAAAAATTAGCCATAAAAACCCAAAAATTAGCTATGAAATTCCAAAGATTAGCTATGAAACCCATAAGTTTTTGGGTTTTATAGCTATTTTTTGAGGTTTTATAGCTAAATTTTGGGTTTTTCTAGCAATTTTTGGGTTTTTATGGCTAATTTTTGAGTTCTTCTAGCTAATGTTCAAGTTTTCTAGCTAATTTTTGGGTTTTTATGGCTTATTACTTGGGTTTTCTAGCTAATTTTTGGATTTTATAGCTATTCTTTGAGTTTTTATAGTTTTTATAGCTAGAATAAACTCTAAAATTAGATAGAAAAACTCAGAAATTAGTCACAAAATTCAAAAATTGTTAGAAAAATCCAAAAATTAGCTATAAAAACTCAAAGAATAGCTATAAAACTCAAAAATTAACTAGAAAAACCCGAAAATTAGACAGATCCTCGGAAATTAGCCATAAAAACTCAGAAATTAGCTCAAAAACCCAAAAATTAGCCAGAACCTCGAAAATTAGCCATAAAAACTCAGAAATTAGCCAAAAAAACCCAACAATTAGCTAGAAAAACTCAGAAATTAGCCTCAAAAACCCAAAAATTGCTAGAACTCGAAAATTAGCTAGAAAAACCCAAAAAAATTAGCCATAAAACCCAAATATCAGCCATAAAACCCAAAAATTAGCTACAAAAACTCGGAAATTAGCTATAAACCCAAAATTTAGCAAGAAAAACTCGAAAATTAGTTAGAAAAACTCAGAAATTAGTCACAATGCCCAAAAATTGTTAGAAAAACCCAAAAATTAGCTATAAAAACTCAAAAAGTAGCTATAAAACTCATAAATTAGCTATAAAAACCCAAAAATTAGCATTACAACCCAAAAATTAGCTAGAAAACCTCAAAAATTAGCTGGAGAAACTCATAAATTAGGTAAAGAAACTCAGAAATTAGCTAGAAAAACTCAAAAATTAGCCACAAAAACCCATAAATTGGCTAGAAAAACTCAAAATTTAGCCATAAAACCCAAAAATTTGCTACAAAAACTCAGAAATTAGCTAGAAAAACTCAGAAATTACCAACATATACCAATAAATTGTTAGAGAAACCCAAAAATTAGCTTTAAGAACTCAAAAATTGGCTATAAAACCCAAAAGTTAGCCAGAAAAACAAACAAAAATTAGCAATAAAACTAAAAAACTAGCCAGAAGAACTCGAAAATTAGCCATAAAAACTCAGAAATTAGCCATAAAAACCCAAAAACTAGCTATAAAACCCAAAATTAGCCATAAAAACCCAAAAATTAGCTATAAAACCCACAAATCAGCTAGAAAAACCGAAAAATTAGCCAGAAAAACTCAAAAATTAGCTAGAAAACCCAAAAATTAGATAGAAAAACTCGAAAATTGGCCATAAAAACTCAAAAATTAGCCATAAAAACCCAAAAATTAGCTATGAAATTCCAAAGATTAGCTATGAAACCCATAAATTTTTGGGTTTTATAGCTATTTTTTGAGGTTTTATAGCTAAATTTTGGGTTTTTCTAGCAATTTTTGGGTTTTTATGGCTAATTTTTGAGTTCTTCTAGCTAATGTTCAAGTTTTCTAGCTAATTTTTGGGTTTTTATGGCTTATTACTTGGGTTTTCTAGCTAATTTTTGGATTTTATAGCTATTCTTTGAGTTTTTATAGTTTTTATAGCTAGAATAAACTCTAAAATTAGATAGAAAAACTCAGAAATTAGTCACAAAATTCAAAAATTGTTAGAAAAATCCAAAAATTAGCTATAAAAACTCAAAGAATAGCTATAAAACTCAAAAATTAACTAGAAAAACCCGAAAATTAGACAGATCCTCGGAAATTAGCCATAAAAACTCAGAAATTAGCTCAAAAACCCAAAAATTAGCCAGAACCTCGAAAATTAGCCATAAAAACTCAGAAATTAGCCAAAAAAACCCAACAATTAGCTAGAAAAACTCAGAAATTAGCCTCAAAAACCCAAAAATTGCTAGAACTCGAAAATTAGCTAGAAAAACCCAAAAAAATTAGCCATAAAACCCAAATATCAGCCATAAAACCCAAAAATTAGCTACAAAAACTCGGAAATTAGCTAGAAAAACTCAAAAATAAGCCATAAAAACTCAAAAATTAGCTATAAACCCAAAATTTAGCAAGAAAAACTCGAAAATTAGTTAGAAAAACTCAGAAATTAGTCACAATGCCCAAAAATTGTTAGAAAAACCCAAAAATTAGCTATAAAAACTCAAAAAGTAGCTATAAAACTCATAAATTAGCTATAAAAACCCAAAAATTAGCATTACAACCCAAAAATTATCTAGAAAACCTCAAAAATTAGCTGGAGAAACTCATAAATTAGGTAAAGAAACTCAGAAATTAGCTAGAAAAACTCAAAAATTAGCCACAAAAACCCATAAATTGGCTAGAAAAACTCAAAATTTAGCCATAAAACCCAAAAATTAGCTACAAAAACTCAGAAATTAGCTAGAAAAACTCAGAAATTAGCCACATATACCAATAAATTGTTAGAGAAACCCAAAAATTAGCTTTAAGAACTCAAAAATTGGCTATAAAACCCAAAAATTAGCCAGAAAAACAAACAAAAATTAGCAAGAAACTCGGAAATTAGCCATAAAAACACAGAAATTAGCAATAAAACTAAAAAACTAGCCAGAAGAACTCGAAAATTAGCCATAAAAACTCAGAAATTAGCCATAAAAACCCAAAAATTAGCTATAAAACCCAAAATTAGCCATAAAAACCCAAAAATTAGCTATAAAACCCACAAATCAGCTAGAAAAACCGAAAAATTAGCCAGAAAAACTCAAAAATTAGCTAGAAAACCCAAAAATTAGATAGAAAAACTCGAAAATTGGCCATAAAAACTCAAAAATTAGCCATAAAAACCCAAAAATTAGCTATGAAATTCCAAAGATTAGCTTTGAAACCCATAAATTTTTGGGTTTTATAGCTATTTTTTGAGGTTTTATAGCTAAATTTTGGGTTTTTCTAGCAATTTTTGGGTTTTTATGGCTAATTTTTGAGTTCTTCTAGCTAATGTTCAAGTTTTCTAGCTAAGTTTTGGGTTTTTATGGCTTATTACTTGGGTTTTCTAGCTAATTTTTGGATTTTATAGCTATTCTTTGAGTTTTTATAGTTTTTATAGCTAGAATAAACTCTAAAATTAGATAGAAAAACTCAGAAATTAGTCACAAAATTCAAAAATTGTTAGAAAAATCCAAAAATTAGCTATAAAAACTCAAAGAATAGCTATAAAACTCAAAAATTAACTAGAAAAACCCGAAAATTAGACAGATCCTCGGAAATTAGCCATAAAAACTCAGAAATTAGCTCAAAAACCCAAAAATTAGCCAGAACCTCGAAAATTAGCCATAAAAACTCAGAAATTAGCCAAAAAAAACCCAATAATTAGCTAGAAAAACTCAGAAATTAGCCACAGAACCCAGAAATTAGCCATAAAAAATCAGATAGAAAAATCCGCAAAATAAGCCATAAAAACCCAAAAATTAGCTAGAAAAACTCAAAAATCAGCCGAGAAACTCAAACATTATCTAGAAAAACTCAGAAATTAACTAGAAAAACTCGAAAATTAACCATGAAAACCCAAAAATTAGCTATAAAATTCCAACGATTAGCTATGAAACCCATAAATTTTTGGGTTTTATAGCTATTTTTTGAGTTTTTATATCTAATTTTTGGGTTTTTATGGCTCATTTTTCGGGTTTTTCTAGCTAATTTTTGAGTTTTATGGCTATTTCTTGGGTTTTTATAGTTTTTATAACTAGGAAAACTCTAATAATTAGCTAGAAGAACTCAGAAATTAGCCACAAAAACCCATAAATTGGCTAGAAAAACTCGAAATTTAGCCATAAAACCCGAACTTTAGCTAGAAAAACTCAAGAATCAGGTAGAAAAACTTGGAAATTAGCCACATAAACCCAAAAATTGCTGGAAAATCCCATCAATTAGCTATAAAAACCCAAAAATTGCTAGAAAACAGAAAAATTAGCTTGAAAAACCCAGAAATTGGCCATAAAAACCCAAAAATTAGCCAGAAAAACTCAAAAATTAGCCACAAAAACCCAAAAATTAGCCATAGGAACCCAAAAATTAGCCATAACAACCCAAAACTTAGCCATAAAATCCCAAAAATTAGTTAGAACACTCAACCATTAGCTAGAAAAACTCAAAAATTAGCCTTGAAAACTCAAAAATTAGCTATAAAATTCCAAAGATTAGCTATGAAACTCATAAATTTTTGAGTTTTATAGCTACTTTTTGGGTTTTTATAGCTAATTTTTGGGTTTTTATAGCAATTTTTGGGTTTTTATGGCTAATTTTTGAGTTTTTCTAACTCATGTCTAAGTTTTCTAGCTAATTTTTGGGTTTTTTTGGCCCATTTTTCGGGTATTTCTATCTAATTTTTGAGTTTTATGGCTATTTCTTGGGTTTTTATAGTTTTTATAACTAGGAAAACTCTGAAAATTAGCTAGAAAAACTCAGAAATTAGCTATAAAGCCCAAAAATTTGTTGAAAAAACTCAACAATTAGCAATAAAAACCCAAAAATTAGCCATAAAACCCATAAATTAGGTAAAGAAACTCAAAAATTAACTAGAAAAACTCAGAAATCAGCTGAAAAAGCTCAAAAATTAAAAATAAGAACTCAAAAATTGGCCACAAAAACCAAAAATTATTTTTTGGGTTTTTCTAAGTTTTGCCATAAAACCCATAAATTAGCTAAAGAAACCCAAAAATTAGCTAGAAAAACTCAGAAATCAGCTGAAAAAGCTCAAAAATTAGAAATGAAGACTCAAAAATTAGCCATAAAAACCCAAAAATTAGCTATAAAACCCAAAAAACAGCTAGAAAACTGAATTATTAGCTAGAAAAACTCAAACATTAGCTAGAAAAACTCAAAAATTAGTAATGAAAACCCAAAAATTAGCTATAAAATTCCAAAGATTAGCTATGAAACCCAAAAATGTTTGGGATTTATAGCTATTTTCTGGGTTTTTATTGCTGAGTTTTGGGTTTTTCCAGCAATTTTTGGGTTTTTATGGCTAATTTTTGAGTTTTGCTAGCTAATGTTTAAGTTTTCTAGCTAATTTTCGGGTTTTCATGGCTTATTTTTTGGTTTTTTCTATCTACTTTTTGAGTTTTCTAGCTAATTTTTGAGTTTTTCTGGCTAATTTCTGAGTTTTTCTACCCAACTATTAGGTTTTCTAGCAATTTTTGTGTTTTTGTACCTAATTGTTTGGGTTTTTTTTGCTAATTTTTGGATTTTATGGCCAAATTCTGAGTTTTTCTAGCTAATTTATGAGTTTTGTGGCTAATTTTTGAGTTTTTCCATCTAAGTTCTGGGTTTTATAGGTATTCTTTGAGTTTTTATAGTTTTTATAGTTAGAAAAACTCTAAATATTAGCTAGAAAAACCCAGAAATTAGCCATAAAAACCCAAATATCAGCCATAAAACCCAAAAATTAGCTAGAAAAACTCAGAAATTAGCCATAAAAACCCAAAAATCAGCCGGGAATTTTGAACATTAGCTAGAAAAACTCAGAAATTAGCTAGAAAAACTCGAAAATTAGCCATGAAAACCCAAAAATTAGATATGAAATTCCAAAGATTAGCTATGAAACCCATACATTTTTGGGTTTTATAGCTATTTTTTGAGGTTTCATAGCTAATTTTTGGGTTTTTCTAGCAATTTTTGGGTTTTTATGGCTAATTTTTGAGTTCTTCTAGCTAATGTTCGAGTTTTCTAGCTAATTTTTGGGTTTTTATTTCTTATTTTTTGGGTTTTTCTAACCAAGAACCAATAAATTGTTAGAAAAACCTAAAAATTATTTTTAAAAACCCAAAATATAGCTATAAAACCCAAAAATTAGCTAAAAAAATTCGAAAATTAGCTATAAAACCGAAAAATTTGTTGAAAAAACTCAACAATTACAACAAAAACCAAAAAATTAGCCATAAAACCCATGAATTAGCTAAAGGAACTCAAAAATTAGCTAGAAACACTTAGAAATCAGGCATACAACCCAAACCTTAGCTCGAAAAACTCAAGAATCCGCTAGGAAAATTTGGAAATTAGCCACATAAAACTAAAAATTGCTAGAAAAACTCAAATATTGCCTAGAAAACCAAAAAATTAGCTTTAAAAACCCAGAAATTATCCATAAAAACCCAAAAATTAGCCGAAAAACTCGAAAATTAGCTATAAAACCCAAAAATTTGTTGAAAAATCTCAACAATTAGCAATAAAAACCCAAAAATTAGCCATAAAACCCATAAATTAGCTAAAAAACTCAAAAATTAGCTAGAAAAACTCAGAAATCAGCTGAAAAAGCTCAAAAATTAAAAATAAAAACTCAAAAATTGGCCACAAAAACCAAAAATTAGCCATAAAAACCCAAAAATTAGCTATAAAACCCAATAAACAGCTTGAAAACTAAAACATTAGTTAGAAAAACTCAAACATAAAAAAATTTTTGGGTTTTTATGGCTAATTTTTTAGTTTTTCTAACTAATGTCTAAGTTTTCTAGCTAATTTTTGGAATTCCATGGCTTATTTTTTGGGTTTTTCTATCTAAGTTTTGGGTTTTCTATCTAATTTTTCTGGCTAATTTTTGGGTTTTTATGGCTAATTTTCGGGTTATTCTACCTAATTTTTGGGTTTACTAGCAATTTTTGGGTTTTCATAGCTAATGTTTGGGTTTTTCTAGCTAATTTTTGGATTCTTCTGGCTAATTTTTGGGTTTTATAGCTATTCTTTGAGTTTTTATAGTTTTTATACCTAGGAGAACTCTAAAAATTAGCTAGAAAAACTCAGAAATTAGCCACAAGAACCAAAAAATTGTTAGAAAAACCTAAAAATCATTTTTAAAAACCCAAAATATAGCTATAAAACTGAAAAATTAGCTAGAAAAACTCAGAAATCAGCCATAACACCCAAACGTTAGCTCGAAAAACTCTAGAATCAGCTAGAAAAACTTTGAAATTAGCCACATAAACCCAAAAATTGCTGGAAATACCCAAAAATTGCCTAAAAAACCGAAAAATTACTTCAAAACCCAAGAAATTAGCAATAAAAACCCAAAAATTAGCTAGAAAAACCCAAAAATTAGCTGAAAAAACTCAAAAATTTGCCATAAAAACTAAAAAATTAGCCACAAAAACCCAAAAATTAGCCATAAAAACCCAAAAATTAGCTACAAAATCCCAAAATTTAGCCAGAACCTCGGAAATTAGCCACAAAAACCTATAAATTGGCTAGAAAAACTCAAAATTTAGCCATAAAACCCGAACTTTAGCTAGAAAAACTCAAGAATCAGGTAGAAAAACTTGGAAATTAGCCACATAAACCCAAAAATTGCTAGAAAATCCCATCAATTAGCTATAAAAACCCAAAAATTGCTAGAAAACAGAAAAATTAGCTTGAAAAACCCAGAAATTAGCCATAAAAACCCAAAAATTAGCCATAAAATTCCAAAAATTAGTTAGAACACACAAACATTAGCTAGAAACACTCAAAAATTAGCCTTGAAAACCCAAAAATTAGCTATAAAATTCCGAAGATTAGCTATGAAACTCATAAATTTTTGGGTTTTATAGCTAATCTTTGGGTTTTTATAGCTAATTTCTGGGTTTTTATAGCAATTTTTGGGTTTTTATGGCTAATTTTTGAGTTTTTCTAACTAATGTCTAAGTTTTCTAGCTAATTTTTGGGTTTTTATGGCCCATTTTTCGGGTATTTCTATCTAATTTTTGGGTTTTCTATCTAATTTTTGAGTTTTTCTGGCTAATTTTTGGGTTTTTATGGCTGATTTTCGAGTTATTCTACCTAATTTTTTGGTTTACTAGCAATTTTTGGATTTTCATAGCTATTGTTTGGGTTTTTCTAGCTAATTTTTGGATTTTATGGCTAAATTTTGAGTTTTTCTAGCTAATTTTTGAATTCTTCTGGCTAATTTTTGGGTTTTATAGCTATTCTTTGAGTTTTTATAGTTTTTATACCTAGGAAAACTCTAAAAATTAGCTAGAAAAACTCAGAAATTAGCCACAAGAACCAAAAAATTGTTAGAAAAACCTAAAAATCATTTTTAAAAACCCAAAATATAGCTATAAAACTGAAAAATTAGCTAGAAAAACTCAGAAATCAGCCATAACACCCAAACGTTAGCTCGAAAAACTATAGAATCAGCTAGAAAAACTTTGAAATTAGCCACATAAACCCAAAAATTGCTGGAAATACCCAAAAATTGCCTAAAAAACCGAAAAATTACTTCAAAACCCAAGAAATTAGCAATAAAAACCCAAAAATTAGCCAGAAAAACTCAAAAATTAGCTAGAAAACCCAAAAATTAGATAGAAAAACTTGAAAATTGGTCATAAATCTCGAAAATTAGCCACAAAACCCAAAAATTGCTAGAAAACCCAAAAATCAGATAGAAAAATCCAAAAAATAAGCCATAAAGACCCAAAAATTTGCTAGAAAAACTCAAAAATTAGCCACAAAACCCAAAAATTGTTAGAAATACCTGAAAATTAGCTAGAAAAACTTGAACATTAGTCATAGAAACCCAAAAATTATCCATAAAAACCCAAAAAATAGCCAAAAAAACTCAAAAATTAGCTAGAAAACCCAAAAATTAGATAGAAAAACTTGAAAATTGGCCATAAAAACTCGAAAATTAGCCACAAAAACCCAAAAATTGCTAGAAAACCCAAAAATCAGATAGAAAAATCCAAAAAATAAGCCATAAAAACTCAAAAATTTGCTAGAAAAACTCAGAAATTAGCCACAAAACCCAAAACTTGTTAGAAATACCTAAAAACTAGCTATAAAATTTCGTAAATTAGCTATAAAACCCAAAAATTAGCTAGAAAAACCCAAAAATTAGCCATACAAACCCAAAAATTAGCCATAAAAACCCAAAAATTAGCTAGAACACTTGAACATTAGCTAGAAAAACTCAAAAATTAGCCATGAAAACTCAAAAATTAGATATAAAATTCCAAAGATTAGCTATGAAACCCATGAATTTTTGGGTTTTATAGCTATTTTATGAGTTTTTATAGCTAATTTTTGGGTTTTTCTAGCAATTTTTGGGTTTTTATGGCTGATTTTTGAGTTCTTCTATCTAATGTTTAAGTTTTCTAGCTAATTTTTGGGTTTTATAACTATTTTCTGGGTTTTTATAGCTAATTTTTGGGGTTTTCCAGCAATTTTTGGGTTTTTATTGCTAATTTTTGAGTTTTTCTAATTAATGTTTGAGTTTTCTAGATAATTTTTGGGTTTTCATGGCTTATTTTTTGGGCTTTTCTATCTAATTTTTGAATTTTCTAGTTAATTTTTGAGTTTTTTCCGGCTAATTTTTGGGTTTTAATGGCTATTTTTTGAGTATTTCTACCTAATTTTTAAGTTTTCTAGCAATTTTTGTGTTTTTATACCTTATTTTTTTTTTTTCCGCAAATTTTTGGATTTTATGGCTAAATTTTGAGTTTTTCTAGCGGATTTATGAGTTTTGTGGCTAATTTTTGAGTTTTCCTAGCTAATTTTTGGGTTTTATAGCTATTCTTTGAGTTTTTGTAGTTTTTATAGCTGGAATAAAAACTGAAATTAGCTAGAAAAACTCAGAAATTAGTCACAAAACCCAGAAATTGTTGGAAAAATCCAAAAATCAGCTATAAAAACTCAAAAAATAGCTATAAAACCCAAAAATTAGCTAGAAGAACCCAAAAATTAGCTGAAAAAACTCAAAAATTTGCCATAAAAACTAAAAAATTAGCCACAAAAACCCAAAAATTAGCCATAAAAACCCAAAAATTAGCTACAAAATCCCAAAAATTAGCCAGAACCTCGGAAATTAGCCATAAAAACTCAGAAATTAGCTCAAAAACCCAAAAATTAGCAAGAAACTCGAAAATTAGCCATAAAAACTCAGAAATTAGCCAAAAAAACCCAACAATTAGCTAGAAAAACTCAGAAATTAGCCATAAAACCCAAAAACTAGCCAGAAGAACTCGAAAATTAGCCATAAAAACTCAGAAATTAGCCATAAAAACCCAAAAATTAGCTATAAAACCCACAAATCAGCTAGAAAAACTCAAAAATTAGCCAGAAAAACTCAAAAATCAGCTAGAAAACCCAAAATTAGCCATAAAAACTCAAAAATTAGCTATAAAACCCACAAATCAGCTAGAAAAACCGAAAAATTAGCCGGAAAAACTCAAAAATTAGCTAGTAAACCCAAAAATTAGATAGAAAAACTCGAAAATTGGCCATAAAAACTCAAAAATTAGCCATAAAAACCCAAAAATTAGCTATGAAATTCCAAAGATTTGCTATGAAACCCATAAATTTTTGGGTTTTATAGCTATTTTTTGAGGTTTTATAGCTAAATTTTGGGTTTTTCTAGCAATTTTTGGGTTTTTATGGCTAATTTTTGAGTTCTTCTAGCTAATGTTCAAAGTTTTCTAGCTAATTTTTGGGTTTTTATAGCTTATTACTTGGGTTTTTCTAGCTAATTTTTGGATTTTATAGCTATTCTTTGAGTTTTTATAGTTTTTATAGCTGGAATAAACTCTAAAATTAGCTAGAAAAACTCAGAAATTAGCTCAAAAACCCAAAAATTAGCCATAAAAACTCAAAAATTAGCTACAAAAACCCGAAAATTAGACAGAACCTCGGAAATTAGCCATAAAAACTCAGAAATTAGCTCAAAAACCCAAAAATTAGCCAGAACCTCGGAAATGGAAATTAGCCATAAAAACTCAGAAATTAGCTCAAAAACCCAAAAATTAGCCAGAACCTCGGAAATGGAAATTAGCCATAAAAACTCAGAAATTAGCCAAAAACACCCAACAATTAGCTAGAAAAACTCAGAAATTAGCCACAAAACCCAGAAATTTCCCATGAAAACCCAAAAATTAGCCATAAAACCCAAAAACTAGCCAGAAGAACTCGAAAATTAGCCATAAAAACTCAGAAATTAGCCATAAAAACCCAAAAATTAGCCATAAAACCCTCGAATCAACTGGAAAAATTAAAAAATTAGCCAAAAAAACTCAAAAATTAGCCACAAAAACTCAAAAATTAGCCATAAAAACTCAAAAATTAGCTATAAAACCCACAAATCAGCTAGAAAAACCCAAACATTAGCCAGAAAAACTCAAAAATTAGCTAGAAAACTCAAAAATTAGATAGAAAAACTCGAAAATTGGCCATAAAAACTCAAAAATTAGCCATAAAAACCCAAAAATTAGCTATGAAATTCCAAAGATTAGCTATGAAACCCATAAATTTTTGGGTTTTATAGCTATTTTTTGAGGTTTTATAGCTAAATTTTGAGTTTTTCTAGCAATTTTTGGGTTTTTATGACTAATTTTTGAGTTCTTCTAGCTAATGTTCAAGTTTTCCAGCTAATTTTTGGATTTTATAGGTATTTTTTGAGTTTTTATAGTTTTTATAGCTAGAAAAACTCCAAATATTAGCTAAAAAAACTAAGAAATTAGCCACAAAAATCCAAATATCGGCCATAAAACGCAAAAATTAGCTAATCTATCTAATTTTTGAGTTTTCTAGCTAATTTTTGAGTTTTTCTGGCTAATTTTTGAATTTTAATGGCTATTTTTTGAGTATTTCTACCTAATTTTTAAGTTTTTTAGCAATTTTTGTGTTTTTATACCTTATTTTTTGGTTTTTTTTGGCAAATTTTTGGATTTTATGGCTAAATTTTGAGTTTTTCTAGCGGATTTATGAGTTTTGTGGCTAATTTTTGAGTTTTCCTAGCTAATTTTTGGGTTTTATAGCTATTCTTTGAGTTTTTATAGTTTTTATAGCTAGAATAAACTCTGAAATTAGGTAGAAAAACTCAGAAATTAGTCACAAAACCCAGAAATTGTTAGAAACATCCAAAAATTAGCTATAAAAACTCAAAAATTCGCCATAAAAACTCAAACATTAGCCACAAAAACCCAAAAATTAGCCATATAAACCCAAAAATTAGCTACAAAAACCCAAAAATTAGCCAGAACCTCGGAAATTAGCCATAAAACTCAGAAATTAGCTCAAAAACCCAAACATTAGCAAGAGACTCGAAAATTAGCCATAAAAACTCAGAAATTAGCCAAAAAAACCCAACAATTAGATAGAAAAACTCAGAAATTAGCCATAAAAACCCAAAAATTAGCCATAAAACCCATCAACTAGCCAGAAGAACTCGAAAATTAGCCATAAAAACTCAGAAATTAGCCATAAAAACCCAAAAAATAGCTATAAAACCCACAAATCAGCTAGAAAAACTCAAAAATTAGCCAGAAAAACTCAAAAATCAGCTAGAAAACCCAAAATTAGCCATAAAAACCCAAAAATTAGATATAAAACCCACAAATCAGCTAGAAAACCGAAAAATTAGATAGAAAAACTTGAAAATTGGTCATAAAAACTCGAAAATTAGCCACAAAAACCCAAAAATTGCTAGAAAACCCAAAAATCAGATAGAAAAATCCAAAAAATAAGCCATAAAGACCCAAAAATTTGCTAGAAAAACTCAAAAATTAGCCACAAAACCCAAATATTGTTAGAAATACCTGAAAATTAGCTAGAAAAACCCAAAAATTAGCCATAGAAACCCAAAAATTGCTAGAAAACCCAAAAATCAGATAGAAAAATCCAAAAAATAAGCCATAAAAACTCAAAAATTTGCTAGAAAAACTCAGAAATTAGCCACAAAACCCAAAACTTGTTAGAAATACCTAAAAATTAGCTCGTAAATTAGCTATAAAACCCAAAAATTAGCTAGAAAAACCCTAAAATTAGCCATAAAAACCCAAAAATTAGCCATAAAAACCCAAAAATTAGCTAGAACACTTGAACATTAGCTAGAAAAACTCAAAAATTAGCCATGAAAACTCAAAAATTAGATATAAAATTCCAAAGATTAGCTATGAAACCCATGAATTTTTGGGTTTTATAGCTATTTTATGAGTTTTTATAGCTAATTTTTGGGTTTTTCTAGCAATTTTTGGGTTTTTATGGCTGATTTTTTGGATTTTTTTAGCTAATTTTTGAGTTTTATAACTATTTTCTGGGTTTTTATCGCTAATTTTTGGGGTTTTCCAGCAATTTTTGGGTTTTTATTGCTAATTTTTGAGTTTTTCTAATTAATGTTTGAGTTTTCTAGATAATTTTTGGGTTTTCATGGCTTATTTTTTAGGTTTTTCTATCTAATTTTTGAATTTTCTAGTTAATTTTTGAGTTTTTCTGGCTAATTTTTGGTTTTTAATGGCTATTTTTTGAGTATTTTTACCTAATTTTTAAGTTTTCTAGCAATTTTTGTGTTTTTATACCTTATTTTTTGGTATTTTCAGCAAATTTTTGGATTATATGGCTAAATTTTGAGTTTTTCTAGCGGATTTATGAGTTTTGTGGCTAATTTTTGAGTTTTCCTAGCTAATTTTTGGGTTTTATAGCTATTCTTTGAGTTTTTATAGTTTTTATAGCTAGAATAAACACTGAAATTAGCTAGAAAAACTCAGAAATTAGTCACAAAACCCAGAAATTGTTAGAAAAATTAGCTATAAAAACTCAAAAAATAGCTATAAAACCCAAAAATTAGCTAGAAAACCCAAAAATTAGCTGAAAAAACTCAAAAATTTGCCATAAAAACTGAAAAATTAGCCACAAAAACCCAAAAATTAGCCATAAAAATCCAAAAATTAGCTACAAAATCCCAAAAATTAGCCAGAACCTCGGAAATTAGCCATAAAAACTCAGAAATTAGCTCAAAAACCCAAAAATTAGCAAGAAACTCGAAAATTAGCCATAAAAACTCAGAAATTAGCCAAAAAAACCCAACAATTAGCTAGAAAAACTCAGAAATTAGCCATAAAAACCCAAAAATTAGCCATAAAACCCAAAAACTAGCCAGAAGAACTCGAAAATTAGCCATAAAAACTCAGAAATTAACCATAAAAACCCAAAAATTAGCTATAAAACCCAAAAATTAGCCATAAAAACCCAAAAATTAGCTACAGAAACCCTAAAATTAGACAGAACCTCGGAAATTAGCCATAAAAACTCAGAAATTAGCTCAAAAACCCAAAAATTAGCCAGAACCTCGAAAATTAGCCATAAAAACTCAGAAATTAGCCAAAAACACCCAACAATTAGCTAGAAAAACTCAGAAATTAGCCACAAAACCCAGAAATTAGCCACAAAACCCAGAAATTAGCCATGAAAACCCAGAAATTAGCCATAAAACCCAAAAACTAGCCAGAAGAACTCGAAAATTAGCCATAAAAACTCAGAATTTAGCCATAAAAACCCAAAAATTAGCCATAAAACCCTCGAATCAACTGGAAAAATTAAAAAATTAGCCATAAAAACCCAAAAATTAGCTACAAAAACCCGAAAATTAGACAGAATCTCGGAAATTAGCCATAAAAACTCAGAAATTAGCTCAAAAACCCAAAAATTAGCCAGAACCTCGGAAATGGAAATTAGCCATAAAAACTCAGAAATTAGCCAAAAACCCCCAACAATTAGCTAGAAAAACTCAGAAATTAGCCACAAAACCCAGAAATTAGCCATGAAAACCCAAAAATTAGCCATAAAACCCTCGAATCAACTGGAAAAATTAAAAAATTAGCCAAAAAAACTCAAAAATTAGCCACAAAAACTCAAAAATTAGCCATAAAAACTCAAAAATTAGCTATAAAACCCACAAATCAGCTAGAAAAACCCAAACATTAGCCAGAAAAACTCAAAAATTAGCTAGAAAACCCAAAAATTAGATAGAAAAACTCGAAAATTGGCCATAAAAACTCAAAAATTAGCCATAAAAACCCAAAAATTAGCTATGAAATTCCGAAGATTAGCTATGAAACCCATAAATTTTTGGGTTTTATAGCTATTTTTTGAGGTTTTATAGCTAAATTTTGGGTTTTTCTAGCAATTTTTGGGGTTTTATGGCTAATTTTTGAGTTCTTCTAGCTAATGTTCAAGTTTTCCAGCTAATTTTTGGATTTTGAAGGTATTTTTTGAGTTTTTATAGTTTTTATAGCTAGAAAAACTCTAAATATTAGCTAGAAAAACCCAGGCATTAGCCACAAAAACCCGAATATCAGCCATAAAACCCAAAAATTAGCCATAAAAACCCAAAAATTAGCTATAAAACCTACAAATCAGCTAGAAAAACTCAAAAATTAGCCAGAAAAACTCAAAAATCAGCTAGAAAACCCAAAATTAGCCATAAAAACCCAAATATCGGCCATAAAACGCAAAAATTAGCTAATCTATCTAATTTTTGAGTTTTCTAGCTAATTTTTGAGTTTTTCTGGCTAATTTTTGAATTTTAATGGCAATTTTTTGAGTATTTCTACCTAATTTTTAAGTTTTCTAGCAACTTTTGTGTTTTTATACCTTATTTTTTGGTTTTTTCAGCAACTTTTTGGATTTTATGGCTAAATTTTGAGTTTTTCTAGCGGATTTATGAGTTTTGTGGCTAATTTTTGAGTTTTCCTAGCTAATTTTTGGGTTTTATAGCTATTCTTTGAGTTTTTATAGTTTTTATAGCTAGAATAAACTCTGAAATTAGGTAGAAAAACTCAGAAATTAGTCACAAAACCCAGAAATTGCTAGAAAAATCCAAAAATTAGCCAAAAAACCCAAAAATTAGCCATATAAACCCAAAAATTAGCTACAAAAACCCAAAAATTAGCCAGAACCTCGGAAATTAGCCATAAAAACTCAGAAATTAGCTCAAAAACCCAAAAATTAGCAAGAAACTCGAAAATTAGCCATAGAAACCCAAAAATTGCTAAAAAAACCCAAAAATTAGATATAAAAACTCGAAAAATAGCTATAAAACCCAAAAAGTTATGGGTTTCATAACTAATCTTTGGAATTTTATAGCTAATTTTTGGGTTTTCATGGCTAATTTTCGAGTTTCCCTAGTTAATTTCTGAGTTTTTCTAGATAATGTTTAAGTTTCTCGGCTGATTTTTGGGTTTTTCTAGCTAATTTTTGGGTTTTTATGGCTCATATTTCGGGTTTTTCTAGCTAATTTTTGAGTTTTATGGCTATTTCTTGGGTTTTTATAGTTTTTATAACTAGGAAAACTCTAAAAATTAGCTAGAAAAACTCAGAAATTTGCCACAAGTACCAATAAATTGTTAGAAAAACCTAAAAATTATTTTTAAAAACCCAAAAATAATTTTTAAAAACCCAAAAATTATTTTTAAAAACCCAAAAATTCGCTATAAAACCCAAAAATTAGCTAAAAAAAACTCGAAAATTAGCTATAAAACCCAAAAATTTGTTGAAAAAACTCAACAATAAAAACCCAAAAATTAGCCATAACACCCATAAATTAGCTGAAGAAACTCGAAAATTAGCTAGAAAAACTCAGAAATCAGCTGAAAAAGCTCGAAAATTAAAAATCAAAACTCAAAAATTGGCCACAAAAACCAAAAATTAGCCATAAAAACCCAAAAATTTGCTATAAAACCCAAAAAACAGCTTGAAAACTAAAACATTAGCTAGAAAAACTCAAACATTAGCTATAAAAACTCAAAAATTCGCCATAAAAACTCAAACATTAGCCACAAAACCCCTAAAATTAGCCATATAAACCCAAAAATTAGCTACAAAAACCCAAAAATTAGCCAGAACCTCGGAAATTAGCCATAAAAACTCAGAAATTAGCTCAAAAACCCAAAAATTAGCAAGAAACTCGAAAATTAGCCATAAAAACTCAGAAATTAGCCAAAAAAACCCAACAATTAGATAGAAAAACTCAGAAATTAGCCATAAAAACCCAAAAATTAGCCATAAAACCCAACAACTAGCCAGAAGAACTCGAAAATTAGCCATAAAAACTCAGAAATTAGCCATAAAAACCCAAAAATTAGCTATAAAACCCACAAATCAGCTAGAAAAACTCAAAAATTAGCCAGAAAAACTCAAAAATCACCTAGAAAACCCAAAATTAGCCATAAAAACCCAAAAATTAGATATAAAACCCACAAATCAGCTAGAAAAACCGAAAAATTAGATAGAAAAACTTGAAAATTGGTCATAAAAACTCGAAAATTAGCCACAAAAACCCAAAAATTGCTAGAAAACCCAAAAATCAGATAGAAAAATCCAAAAAATAAGCCATAAAGACCCAAAAATTTGCTAGAAAAACTCAAAAATTAGCCACAAAACCCAAAAATTGTTAGAAATACCTGAAAATTAGCTAGAAAAACCCAAAAATTAGCCATAGAAACCCAAAAACTATCCATAAAAACCCAAAAATTAGCCAAAAAACTCAAAAATTAGCTAGAAAACCCAAAAATTAGATCGAAAAACTTGAAAATTGGCCAAAAAAACTCGAAAATTAGCCACAAAAACCCAAAAATTAGCTAGAACACTTGAACATTAGCTAGAAAAACTCAAAAATTAGCCATGAAAACTCAAAAATTAGATATAAAATTCCAAAGATTAGCTATGAAACCCATGAATTTTTGGGTTTTATAGCTATTTTATGAGTTTTTCTAGCTAATTTCAGTGTTTATTCTAGCTATAAAAACTATAAAAACTCAAAGAATAGCTATAAAACCCAAAAATTAGCTAGGAAAACTCAAAAATTAGCCACAAAACTCATAAATCCGCTAGAAAAACTCAAAATTTAGCCATATAATCCAAAAATTTGCTAAAAAAACCAAAAAATAAGGTATAAAAACACAAAAATTGCTAGAAAACTTAAAAATTAGGTAAAAATACTCAAAAAATAGCCATTAAAACCCAAAAATTAGCCAGAAAAACTCAAAAATTAACTAGAAAATTCAAAAATTAGATAGAAAAACCCAAAAAATAAGCCATGAAAACCCAAAAATTATCTAGAAAACTCAAACATTAATTAGAAGAACTCAAAAATTAGCAATAAAAACCCAAAAATTGCTGGAAAAACCCAAAAATTAGCTATAAAAACTCATAAAATAGCTATAAAACCCAAAAATTAGCTAGAAAAACCCAAAAATTAGCTGAAAAACCTCAAAAATTTGCCATAAAAACTGAAAAATTAGCCACAAAAACCCAAAAATTAGCCATAAAACCCACAAATCAGCTAGAAAAACCGAAAAATTAGCCAGAAAAACTCAAAAATTAGCTAGAAAACCCAAAAATTAGATAGAAAAACTCGAAAATTGGCCATAAAAACTCAAAAATTAGCCATAAAAACCCAAAAATTAGCTATGAAATTCCAAAGATTTGCTATGAAACCCATAAATTTTTGGGTTTTATAGCTATTTTTTGAGGTTTTATAGCTAAATTTTGGGTTTTTCTAGCAATTTTTGGGTTTTTATGGCTAAGTTTTGAGTTCTTCTGGCTAATGTTCAAAGTTTTCTAGCTAATTTTTGGGTTTTTATGGCTTATTACTTGGGTTTTTCTAGCTAATTTTTGGATTTTATAGCTATTCTTTGAGTTTTTATAGTTTTTATAGCTGGAATAAACTCTAAAATCACCTAGAAAAACTCAGAAATTAGTCACAAAACCCAAAATTTGTTAGAAAAATCCAAAAATTAGCTATGAAAACCCAAAGAATAGCTATAAAACTCAAAAATTAACTAGAAAAACCCAAAAATTAGCTGGAAAAACTCAAAAATTAGCCATAAAATCTGAAAAATTAGCCACAAAAACCCAAAAATTAGCCATAAAAACCCAAAAATTAGCTACAGAAACCCGAAAATTAGACAGAACCTCGGAAATTAGCCATAAAAACTCAGAAATTAGCTCAAAAACCCAAAAATTAGCCAGAACCTCGAAAATTAGCCATAAAAACTCAGAAATTAGCCAAAAACACCCAACAATTAGCTAGAAAAACTCAGAAATTAGCCACAAAACCCAGAAATTAGCCATGAAAACCCAAAAATTAGCCATAAAACCCAAAAACTAGCCAGAAGAACTCGAAAATTAGCCATAAAAACTCAGAATTTAGCCATAAAAACCCAAAAATTAGCCATAAAACCCTCGAATCAACTGGAAAAATTAAAAAATTAGCCATAAAAACTCAAAAATTAGCCACAAAAACTCAAAAATCAGCCATAAAAACTCAAAAATTAGCTATAAAACCCACAAATCAGCTAGAAAAACCCAAACATTAGCCAGAAAAACTCAAAAATTAGCTAGAAAACTCAAAAATTAGATAGAAGAACTCGAAAATTGGCCATAAAAACTCGAAAATTAGCCACAAAAACCCAAAATTTGCTATAAAACCCAAAAATCAGATGGAAAAATCCGCAAAATAAGCCATAAAAACCCAAAAATTAGCTAGAAAAACCCAAAAATCAGCCGAGAAACTTAAACATTATCTAGAAAAACTCAGAAATTAACTAGGGAAACTCGAAAATTAGCCATGAAAACCCAAAAATTAGCTATAAAATTCCAAAGATTAGCTATGAAACCCATAAATTTTTGGGTTTTATAGCTATTTTTCGAGTTTTTATATCTAATTTTTGGGTTTTTTTAGCAATTTTTGGGTTTTTATGGCTCATATTTCGGGTTTTTCTAGCTAATTTTTGAGTTTTATGGCTATTTCTTGGGTTTTTATAGTTTTTATAACTAGGAAAACTCTAAAAATTAGATAGAAAAACTCAGAAATTTGCCACAAGAACCAATAAATTGTTAGAAAAACCTAAAAATTATTTTTAAAAACCCAAAAATAATTTTTAAAAACCCAAAAATTATTTTTAAAAACCCAAAAATTCGCTAAAAAACCCAAAAATTATCTAAAAAAAACTCGAAAATTAGCTATAAAACCCAAAAATTTGTTGAAAAAACTCAACAATTAGCAATAAAAACCCAAAAATTAGCCATAACACCCATAAATTAGCTGAAGAAACTCAAAAATTAGCTAGAAAAACTCAGAAATCAGCTGAAAAAGCTCGAAAATTAAAAATCAAAACTCAAAAATTGGCCACAAAAACCAAAAATTAGCCATAAAAACCCAAAAATTTGCTATAAAACCCAAAAAACAGCTTGAAAACTAAAACATTAGCTAGAAAAACTCAAACATTAGCTAGAAAAACTCAGAAATCAGTCACAAAACCCAAAAATTGTTAGAAAAATCCAAAAATTAGCTATAAAACTCAAAAATTAGATAGATTAGCTAATTTTTGCGTTTTATGGCCGATATTTGGGTTTTTGTGGCTAATTTCTTAGTTTTTTTAGCTGATATTTAGAGTTTTTCTAGCTATAAAAACTATAAAAACTCAAAATATAACTATAAAATCCAAAAATTAGCTGGAAAACTTGAACATTAGCTAGAAGAACTCAAAAATTAGTCATAAAAACCCAAAAATTGCTAGAAAAACTCAAAATTTAGCTATAAAACCTCAAAAAACAGCTATAAAACCCAAAAATTTATGGGTTTCATAGCTAATCTTTGGAATTTCATAGCTAATGTTTGGGTTTTTATGGCTAATTTTTGAGATTTTATGGCCAATTTTCGAGTTTTTCTATCCAATTTTTGAGTTTTCTAGCTAATTTTTGAGTTTTTCTGGCTAATGTTTGGGTTTTTCTAGCTGATTTGTGGGTTTTATAGCTAATTTTTGAGTTTTTATGGCTAATTTTTGAGTTTTTGTGGCTAATTTTTGAGTTTTTTTGGCTAATTTTTTAATTTTTCCAGTTGATTCGAGGGTTTTATGGCTAATTTTTGGGTTTTCATGGCTAATTTCTGGGTTTTGTGGCTAATTTCTGAGTTTTTCTAGCTAATTGTTGGGTGTTTTTGGCTAATTTCTGAGTTTTTATGGCTAATTTCCATTTCCGAGGTTCTGGCTAATTTTTGGGTTTTTGAGCTAATTTCTGAGTTTTTATGGCTAATTTCCGAGATTCTGTCTAATTTTCGGGTTTTTGTAGCTAATTTTTGGGTTTTTATGGCTAATTTTTGGGTTTTTGTGGCTAATTTTTGAGTTTTTATGGCTAATTTTTGAGTTTTTATGGCGAATTTTTGAGTTTTTATAGCTAATTTTTGGATTTTTCTAACAATTTCTGGGTTTTGTGACTAATTTCTGAGTTTTTCTAGCTAATTTTAGAGTTTATTCCAGCTATAAAAACTATAAAAACTCAAAGAATAGCTATAAAATCCAAAAATTAGCTAAAAAAACCCAAGTAATAAGCCATAAAAACCCAAAAATTAGCTAGAAAACTTTGAACATTAGCTAGAAGAACTCAAAAATTAGCCATAAAAACCCAAAAATTGCTAGAAAAACCCAAAAATTTATGGGTTTCATAGCAAATCTTTGGAATTTCATAGCTAATTTTTGGGTTTTTATGGCTAATTTTTGAGTTTTTATGGCCAATTTTCGAGTTTTTCTATCTAATTTTTGGGTTTTCTAGCTAATTTTTGAGTTTTTCTGGCTAATTTTTCGGTTTTTCTAGCTGATTTGTGGGTTTTATAGCTAATTTTTGGGTTTTTATGGCTAATTTTGGGTTTTCTAGCTGATTTTTGAGTTTTTCTGGCTAATTTTTGAGTTTTTCTAGCTGATTTGTGGGTTTTATAGCTGATTTTTGGGTTTTTATGGCTAATTTCTGAGTTTTTATGGATAATTTTCGAGTTCTTCTGGCTAGTTTTTGGGTTTTATGGCTAATTTTTGGGTTTTTATGGCTAATTTCTGAGTTTTTCTAGATAATTGTTGGGTTTTTTTTGGCTGATTTCTGAGTTTTTATGGCTAATTTTCGGGTTTCTTGCTAATTTTTGGGTTTTTGAGCTAATTTCTGAGTTTTTATGGCTAATTTCCGAGGTTCTGGCTAATTTTTGGGTTTTTGTAGCTAATTTTTGGGTTTATATGGCTAATTTCTGGGTTTTTGTGGCTAATGTTTGAGTTTTTATAGCTAATTTTTGGATTTTTCTAACAATTTCTGGGTTTTGTGACTAATTTCTGAGTTTTTCTAGCTAATTTCAGAGTTTATTCTAGCTATAAAAACTATAAAAACTCAAAGAATAGCTATAAAACCCAAAAATTAGCTAGGAAAACTCAAAAATTATCCACAAAAACCAAAAAATTAGGTATAAAAACACAAAAATTAGCCAGAAAAACTCAAAAATTTGCTAGAAAACTCAAAAATTAGCTGGAAAACTCAAACATTACCTAGAAAAACTCAAAAATTAGCAATAAAAACCCAAAAATTGCTAGAAAAACCCAAAAATTAGCTATAAAAACCCAGAAAATAGCTATAAAACCCAAAAATTATTGGGTTTCATAGCTATTCTTTGCAATTTTATAGCTAATTTTTGGGTTTTCATTACTAATTTTTGAGTTTTATAGCTATTCTTCGAGTTTTTATAGCTAATTTTTGGATTTTTCTAACAATTTTTGGGTTTTGTGACTGATTTCTGAGTTTTTCTAGCTAATGTTTGAGTTTTTCTAGCTAATGTTTTAGTTTTCAAGCTGTTTTTTGGGTTTTATAGCTAATTTTTGGGTTTTCATGGCTTATTTGTTGGGTTTTTCTATCTAATTTTTGAGTTTTCTAGCTAATTTTTGAGTTTTTCTGGCTAATTTTTGTGTTTTTATACCTAATTTTTTGGTTTTTGTGGCTAATTTTTGAGTTTTCCTAGCTAATTTTTGGGTTTTATAGCTATTCTTTGAGTTTTTATAGTTTTTATAGCTAGAATAAACTCTGAAATTAGCTAGAAAAACTCAGAAATTAGTCACAAAACCCAGAAATTGTTAGAAAAATTCAAAAATTAGCTATAAAAACTCAAACATTAGCCACAAAAACCCAAAAATTAGCCATATAAACCCAAAAATTAGCTACAAAAACCCAAACATTAGCCAGAACCTCGGAAATTAGCCATAAAAACTCAGAAATCAGCCAAAAAAACCCAACAATTATCTAGAAAAACTCAGAAATTAGCCATAAAAACCCAACAATTAGCCATAAAACCCAAAAACTAGCCAGAAGAACTCGAAAATTATCCATAAAAACTCAGAAATTAGCCATAAAAACCCAAAAATCAGCTATAAAACCCACAAATCAGCTAGAAAAACTCAAAAATTAGCCAGAAAAACTCAAAAATCAGCTAGAAAACCCAAAATTAGCCATAAAAAACCCAAAAATTAGCTATAAAACCCACAAATCAGCTAGAAAAACCGAAAAATTAGCCAGAAAAACTCAAAAATTAGCTAGAAAACCCAAAAATTAGATAGAAAAACTCGAAAATTGGCCATAAAAACTCAAAAATTAGCCATAAAAACCCAAAAATTAGCTATGAAATTCCAAAGATTTGCTATGAAACCCATAAATTTTTGGGTTTTTCAAGCAATTTTTGGGTTTTTATGGCTAATTTTTGAGTTCTTCTAGCTAATGTTCAAAGTTTTCTAGCTAATTTTTGGGTTTTTATGGCTTATTACTTGGGTTTTTTTAGCTAATTTTTGGATTTTATAGCTATTCTTTGAGTTTTTATAGTTTTTATAGCTAGAATAAACTCTGAAA
Organism: Diorhabda sublineata; assembly: GCF_026230105.1. NCBI lineage: Eukaryota > Metazoa > Arthropoda > Insecta > Coleoptera > Chrysomelidae > Diorhabda > Diorhabda sublineata. Next base: position 16,813,189 of record NC_079484.1, on the reverse strand, counting down.
TTAGTCACAAAACCCAAAATTTGTTAGAAAAATCCAAAAATTAGCTATGAAAACCCAAAGAATAGCTATAAAACTCAAAAATTAACTAGAAAAACCCAAAAATTAGCTGGAAAAACTCAAAAATTAGCCATAAAATCTGAAAAATTAGCCACAAAAACCCAAAAATTAGCCATAAAAACCCAAAAATTAGCTACAGAAACCCGAAAATTAGACAGAACCTCGGAAATTAGCCATAAAAACTCAGAAATTAGCTCAAAAACCCAAAAATTAGCCAGAACCTCGAAAATTAGCCATAAAAACTCAGAAATTAGCCAAAAACACCCAACAATTAGCTAGAAAAACTCAGAAATTAGCCACAAAACCCAGAAATTAGCCATGAAAACCCAGAAATTAGCCATGAAAACCCAAAAATTAGCCATAAAACCCAAAAACTAGCCAGAAGAACTCGAAAATTAGCCATAAAAACTCAGAATTTAGCCATAAAAACCCAAAAATTAGCCATAAAACCCTCGAATCAACTGGAAAAATTAAAAAATTAGCCATAAAAACTCAAAAATTAGCCACAAAAACTCAAAAATCAGCCATAAAAACTCAAAAATTAGCTATAAAACCCACAAATCAGCTAGAAAAACCCAAACATTAGCCAGAAAAACTCAAAAATTAGCTAGAAAACTCAAAAATTAGATAGAAAAACTCGAAAATTGGCCATAAAAACTCGAAAATTAGCCACAAAAACCCAAAATTTGCTATAAAACCCAAAAATCAGATGGAAAAATCCGCAAAATAAGCCATAAAAACCCAAAAATTAGCTAGAAAAACCCAAAAATCAGCCGAGAAACTTAAACATTATCTAGAAAAACTCAGAAATTAACTAGGGAAACTCGAAAATTAGCCATGAAAACCCAAAAATTAGCTATAAAATTCCAAAGATTAGCTATGAAACCCATAAATTTTTGGGTTTTATAGCTATTTTTCGAGTTTTTATATCTAATTTTTGGGTTTTTTTAGCAATTTTTGGGTTTTTATGGCTCATATTTCGGGTTTTTCTAGCTAATTTTTGAGTTTTATGGCTATTTCTTGGGTTTTTATAGTTTTTATAACTAGGAAAACTCTAAAAATTAGATAGAAAAACTCAGAAATTTGCCACAAGAACCAATAAATTGTTAGAAAAACCTAAAAATTATTTTTAAAAACCCAAAAATAATTTTTAAAAACCCAAAAATTATTTTTAAAAACCCAAAAATTCGCTAAAAAACCCAAAAATTAGCTAAAAAAAACTCGAAAATTAGCTATAAAACCCAAAAATTTGTTGAAAAAACTCAACAATTAGCAATAAAAACCCAAAAATTAGCCATAACACCCATAAATTAGCTGAAGAAACTCAAAAATTAGCTAGAAAAACTCAGAAATCAGCTGAAAAAGCTCGAAAATTAAAAATCAAAACTCAAAAATTGGCCACAAAAACCAAAAATTAGCCATAAAAACCCAAAAATTTGCTATAAAACCCAAAAAACAGCTTGAAAACTAAAACATTAGCTAGAAAAACTCAAACATTAGCTAGAAAAACTCAGAAATCAGTCACAAAACCCAAAAATTGTTAGAAAAATCCAAAAATTAGCTATAAAAACTCGAAGAATAGCTATAAAACTCAAAAATTAGTAATGAAAACCCAAAAATTAGCTATAAAATTGCAAAGAATAGCTATGAAACCCAATAATTTTTGGGTTTTATAGCTATTTTCTGGGTTTTTATAGCTAATTTTTGGGTTTTTCTAGCAATTTTTGGGTTTTTATTGCTAATTTTTGAGTTTTTCTAGGTAATGTTTGAGTTTTCCAGCTAATGTTTGAGTTTTTCTGGCTAATTTTTGTGTTTTTATACCTAATTTTTTGGTTTTTGTGGCTAATTTTTGAGTTTTCCTAGCTAATTTTTGGGTTTTATAGCTATTCTTTGAGTTTTTATAGTTTTTATAGCTAGAATAAACTCTGAAATTAGCTAGAAAAACTCAGAAATTAGTCACAAAACCCAGAAATTGTTAGAAAAATCCAAAAATTAGCTATAAAAACTCAAACATTAGCCACAAAAACCCAAAAATTAGCCATATAAACCCAAAAATTAATGGGTTTCATAGCTAATCTTTGGAATTTCATAGCTAATTTTTGAGTTTTTATGGCTAATTTTTGAGTTTTTATGGCCAATTTTCGAGTTTTTCTATCTAATTTTTGGGTTTTCTAGCTAATTTTTGAGTTTTTCTGGCTAATTTTTCGGTTTTTTTAGCTGATTTGTGGGTTTTATAGCTAATTTTTGGGTTTTTATGGCTAATTTTGGGTTTTCTAGCTGATTTTTGAGTTTTTCTGGCTAATTTTTGAGTTTTTCTAGCTGATTGGTGGGTTTTATAGCTAATTTTTGGGTTTTTATGGCTAATTTCTGAGTTTTTATGGCTAATTTTCGAGTTCTTCTGGCTAGTTGTTGGGTTTTATGGCTAATTTTTGGGTTTTTATGGCTAATTTCTGAGTTTTTCTATCTAATTGTTGGGTTTTTTTGGCTAATTTCTGAGTTTTTATGGCTAATTTTCGAGTTTCTTGCTAACTTTTGGGTTTTTGAGCTAATTTCTGAGTTTTTATGGCTAATTTCCGAGGTTCTGGCTAATTTTTGGGTTTTTGTAGCTAATTTTTGGGTTTATTTGGCTAATTTTTGGGTTTTTTTGGCTAATTTTTGGATTTTTCTAACAATTTCTGGGTTTTGTGACTAATTTCTGAGTTTTTCTACCTAATTTCAGAGTTTATTCTAGCTATAAAAACTATAAACACTCAAAGAATAGCTATAAAACCCAAAAAATTAGCTAGGAAAACTCGAAAATTAGCCACAAAACTCATAAATCCGCTAGAAAAACTCAAAATTTAGCCATAAAATCCAAAAATTTGCTAAAAAAACCAAAAAATAAGGTATAAAAACACAAAAGTTGCTAGAAAACTTGAAAATTAGGTAGAAATACTCAAAAAATAGCCATTAAAATTCAAAAATTAGCCAGAAAAATTAAAAATTAGCTAGAAAACTCAAAAATTAGATAGATTAGCTAATTTTTGCGTTTTATGGCCGATATTTGGGTTTTTGTGGCTAATTTCTTAGTTTTTTTAGCTGATATTTAGAGTTTTTCTAGCTATAAAAACTATAAAAACTCAAAATATAACTATAAAATCCAAAAATTAGCTGGAAAACTTGAACATTAGCTAGAAGAACTCAAAAATTAGTCATAAAAACCCAAAAATTGCTAGAAAAACTCAAAATTTAGCTATAAAACCTCAAAAAACAGCTATAAAACCCAAAAATTTATGGGTTTCATAGCTAATCTTTGGAATTTCATAGCTAATTTTTGGGTTTTTATGGCTAATTTTTGAGTTTTTATGGCCAATTTTCGAGTTTTTCTATCCAATTTTTGAGTTTTCTAGCTAATTTTTGAGTTTTTCTGGCTAATGTTTGGGTTTTTCTAGCTGATTTGTGGGTTTTATAGCTAATTTTTGAGTTTTTATGGCTAATTTTTGAGTTTTTGTGGCTAATTTTTGAGTTTTTTTGGCTAATTTTTTAATTTTTCCAGTTGATTCGAGGGTTTTATGGCTAATTTTTGGGTTTTCATGGCTAATTTCTGGGTTTTGTGGCTAATTTCTGAGTTTTTCTAGCTAATTGTTGGGTGTTTTTGGCTAATTTCTGAGTTTTTATGGCTAATTTCCATTTCCGAGGTTCTGGCTAATTTTTGGGTTTTTGAGCTAATTTCTGAGTTTTTATGGCTAATTTCCGAGATTCTGTCTAATTTTCGGGTTTTTGTAGCTAATTTTTGGGTTTTTATGGCTAATTTTTGGGTTTTTGTGGCTAATTTTTGAGTTTTTATGGCTAATTTTTGAGTTTTTATGGCGAATTTTTGAGTTTTTATAGCTAATTTTTGGATTTTTCTAACAATTTCTGGGTTTTGTGACTAATTTCTGAGTTTTTCTAGCTAATTTTAGAGTTTATTCCAGCTATAAAAACTATAAAAACTCAAAGAATAGCTATAAAATCCAAAAATTAGCTAAAAAAACCCAAGTAATAAGCCATAAAAACCCAAAAATTAGCTAGAAAACTTTGAACATTAGCTAGAAGAACTCAAAAATTAGCCATAAAAACCCAAAAATTGCTAGAAAAACCCAAAAATTTATGGGTTTCATAGCAAATCTTTGGAATTTCATAGCTAATTTTTGGGTTTTTATGGCTAATTTTTGAGTTTTTATGGCCAATTTTCGAGTTTTCCTATCTAATTTTTGGGTTTTCTAGCTAATTTTTGAGTTTTTCTGGCTAATTTTTCGGTTTTTCTAGCTGATTTGTGGGTTTTATAGCTAATTTTTGGGTTTTTATGGCTAATTTTGGGTTTTCTAGCTGATTTTTGAGTTTTTCTGGCTAATTTTTGAGTTTTTCTAGCTGATTTGTGGGTTTTATAGCTGATTTTTGGGTTTTTATGGCTAATTTCTGAGTTTTTATGGATAATTTTCGAGTTCTTCTGGCTAGTTTTTGGGTTTTATGGCTAATTTTTGGGTTTTTATGGCTAATTTCTGAGTTTTTCTAGATAATTGTTGGGTTTTTTTGGCTGATTTCTGAGTTTTTATGGCTAATTTTCGGGTTTCTTGCTAATTTTTGGGTTTTTGAGCTGATTTCTGAGTTTTTATGGCTAATTTCCGAGGTTCTGGCTAATTTTTGGGTTTTTGTAGCTGATTTTTGGGTTTATATGGCTAATTTCTGGGTTTTTGTGGCTAATGTTTGAGTTTTTATAGCTAATTTTTGGATTTTTCTAACAATTTCTGGGTTTTGTGACTAATTTCTGAGTTTTTCTAGCTAATTTCAGAGTTTATTCTAGCTATAAAAACTTTAAAAACTCAAAGAATAGCTATAAAACCCAAAAATTAGCTAGGAAAACTCAAAAATTAGCCACAAAAACCAAAAAATTAGGTATAAAAACACAAAAATTAGCCAGAAAAACCCAAAAATTCGCTAAAAAACCCAAAAATTAGCTAAAAAAAACTCGAAAATTAGCTATAAAACCCAAAAATTTGTTGAAAAAACTCAACAATTAGCAATAAAAACCCAAAAATTAGCCATAACACCCATAAATTAGCTGAAGAAACTCAAAAATTAGCTAGAAAAACTCAGAAATCAGCTGAAAAAGCTCGAAAATTAAAAATCAAAACTCAAAAATTGGCCACAAAAACCAAAAATTAGCCATAAAAACCCAAAAATTTGCTATAAAACCCAAAAAACAGCTTGAAAACTAAAACATTAGCTAGAAAAACTCAAACATTAGCTAGAAAAACTCAGAAATCAGTCACAAAACCCAAAAATTGTTAGAAAAATCCAAAAATTAGCTATAAAAACTCGAAGAATAGCTATAAAACTCAAAAATTAGTAATGAAAACCCAAAAATTAGCTATAAAATTGCAAAGAATAGCTATGAAACCCAATAATTTTTGGGTTTTATAGCTATTTTCTGGGTTTTTATAGCTAATTTTTGGGTTTTTCTAGCAATTTTTGGGTTTTTATTGCTAATTTTTGAGTTTTTCTAGGTAATGTTTGAGTTTTCCAGCTAATGTTTGAGTTTTTCTGGCTAATTTTTGTGTTTTTATACCTAATTTTTTGGTTTTTGTGGCTAATTTTTGAGTTTTCCTAGCTAATTTTTGGGTTTTATAGCTATTCTTTGAGTTTTTATAGTTTTTATAGCTAGAATAAACTCTGAAATTAGCTAGAAAAACTCAGAAATTAGTCACAAAACCCAGAAATTGTTAGAAAAATCCAAAAATTAGCTATAAAAACTCAAACATTAGCCACAAAAACCCAAAAATTAGCCATATAAACCCAAAAATTAATGGGTTTCATAGCTAATCTTTGGAATTTCATAGCTAATTTTTGAGTTTTTATGGCTAATTTTTGAGTTTTTATGGCCAATTTTCGAGTTTTTCTATCTAATTTTTGGGTTTTCTAGCTAATTTTTGAGTTTTTCTGGCTAATTTTTCGGTTTTTTTAGCTGATTTGTGGGTTTTATAGCTAATTTTTGGGTTTTTATGGCTAATTTTTTGGTTTTCTAGCTGATTTTTGAGTTTTTCTGGCTAATTTTTGAGTTTTTCTAGCTGATTCGTGGGTTTTATAGCTAATTTTTGGGTTTTTATGGCTAATTTCTGAGTTTTTATGGCTAATTTTCGAGTTCTTCTGGCTAGTTGTTGGGTTTTATGGCTAATTTTTGGGTTTTTATGGCTAATTTCTGAGTTTTTCTATCTAATTGTTGGGTTTTTTTTGGCTAATTTCTGAGTTTTTATGGCTAATTTTCGAGTTTCTTGCTAACTTTTGGGTTTTTGAGCTAATTTCTGAGTTTTTATGGCTAATTTCCGAGGTTCTGGCTAATTTTTGGGTTTTTGTAGCTAATTTTTGGGTTTATTTGGCTAATTTTTGGGTTTTTTGGCTAATTTTTGGATTTTTCTAACAATTTCTGGGTTTTGTGACTAATTTCTGAGTTTTTCTACCTAATTTCAGAGTTTATTCTAGCTATAAAAACTATAAACACTCAAAGAATAGCTATAAAACCCAAAAAATTAGCTAGGAAAACTCGAAAATTAGCCACAAAACTCATAAATCCGCTAGAAAAACTCAAAATTTAGCCATAAAATCCAAAAATTTGCTAAAAAAAACCAAAAAATAAGGTATAAAAACACAAAAGTTGCTAGAAAACTTGAAAATTAGGTAGAAATACTCAAAAAATAGCCATTAAAATTCAAAAATTAGCCAGAAAAATTAAAAATTAGCTAGAAAACTCAAAAATTAGATAGATTAGCTAATTTTTGCGTTTTATGGCCGATAGTTGGGTTTTTGTGGCTAATTTCTTAGTTTTTTTAGCTGATATTTAGAGTTTTTCTAGCTATAAAAACTATAAAAACTCAAAATATAACTATAAAATCCAAAAATTAGCTGGAAAACTTGAACATTAGCTAGAAGAACTCAAAAATTAGTCATAAAAACCCAAAAATTGCTAGAAAAACTCAAAATTTAGCTATAAAACCTCAAAAAACAGCTATAAAACCCAAAAATTTATGGGTTTCATAGCTAATCTTTGGAATTTCATAGCTAATTTTTGGGTTTTTATGGCTAATTTTTGAGTTTTTATGGCTAATTTTTGAGTTTTTGTGGCTAATTTTTGAGTTTTTTTGGCTAATTTTTTAATTTTTCCAGTTGATTCGAGGGTTTTATGGCTAATTTTTGGGTTTTCATGGCTAATTTCTGGGTTTTGTGGCTAATTTCTGAGTTTTTCTAGCTAATTGTTGGGTGTTTTTGGCTAATTTCTGAGTTTTTATGGCTAATTTCCATTTCCGAGGTTCTGGCTAATTTTTGGGTTTTTGAGCTAATTTCTGAGTTTTTATGGCTAATTTCCGAGATTCTGTCTAATTTTCGGGTTTTTGTAGCTAATTTTTGGGTTTTTATGGCTAATTTTTGGGTTTTTGTGGCTAATTTTTGAGTTTTTATGGCTAATTTTTGAGTTTTTATGGCGAATTTTTGAGTTTTTATAGCTAATTTTTGGATTTTTCTAACAATTTCTGGGTTTTGTGACTAATTTCTGAGTTTTTCTAGCCAATTTTAGAGTTTATTCCAGCTATAAAAACTATAAAAACTCAAAGAATAGCTATAAAATCCAAAAATTAGCTAAAAAAACCCAAGTAATAAGCCATAAAAACCCAAAAATTAGCTAGAAAACTTTGAACATTAGCTAGAAGAACTCAAAAATTAGCCATAAAAACCCAAAAATTGCTAGAAAAACCCAAAAATTCATGGGTTTCATAGCAAATCTTTGGAATTTCATAGCTAATTTTTGGGTTTTTATGGCTAATTTTTGAGTTTTTATGGCCAATTTTCGAGTTTTTCTATCTAATTTTTGGGTTTTCTAGCTAATTTTTGAGTTTTTCTGGCTAATTTTTCGGTTTTTCTAGCTGATTTGTGGGTTTTATAGCTAATTTTTGGGTTTTTATGGCTAATTTTGGGTTTTCTAGCTGATTTTTGAGTTTTTCTGGCTAATTTTTGAGTTTTTCTAGCTGATTTGTGGGTTTTATAGCTGATTTTTGGGTTTTTATGGCTAATTTCTGAGTTTTTATGGATAATTTTCGAGTTCTTCTGGCTAGTTTTTGGGTTTTATGGCTAATTTTTGGGTTTTTATGGCTAATTTCTGAGTTTTTCTAGATAATTGTTGGGTTTTTTTGGCTGATTTCTGAGTTTTTATGGCTAATTTTCGGGTTTCTTGCTAATTTTTGGGTTTTTGAGCTAATTTCTGAGTTTTCATGGCTAATTTCCGAGGTTCTGGCTAATTTTTGGGTTTTTGTAGCTGATTTTTGGGTTTATATGGCTAATTTTTGGGTTTTTGTGGCTAATGTTTGAGTTTTTATAGCTAATTTTTGGATTTTTCTAACAATTTCTGGGTTTTGTGACTAATTTCTGAGTTTTTCTAGCTAATTTCAGAGTTTATTCTAGCTATAAAAACTATAAAAACTCAAAGAATAGCTATAAAACCCAAAAATTAGCTAGGAAAACTCAAAAATTAGCCACAAAAACCAAAAAATTAGGTATAAAAACACAAAAATTAGCCAGAAAAACTCAAAAATTAGCTAGAAAACTCAAAAATTAGATAGAAAAACCCAACAAATAAGCCATGAAAACCCAAAAATTAGCTAGAAAACTCAAACATTAGCTGGAAAACTCAAACATTACCTAAAAAAACTCAAAAATTAGCAATAAAAACCCAAAAATTGCTAGAAAAACCCAAAAATTAGCTATAAAAACCCAGAAAATAGCTATAAAACCCAAAAATTATTGGGTTTCATAGCTATTCTTTGCAATTTTATAGCTAATTTTTGGGTTTTCATTACTAATTTTCGAGTTTTATAGCTATTCTTCGAGTTTTTATAGCTAATTTTTGGATTTTTCTAACAATTTTTGGGTTTTGTGACTGATTTCTGAGTTTTTCTAGCTAATGTTTGAGTTTTTCTAGCTAATGTTTTAGTTTTCAAGCTGTTTTTTGGGTTTTATAGCTAATTTTTGGGTTTTCATGGCTTATTTGTTGGGTTTTTCTATCTAATTTTTGAGTTTTCTAGCTAATTTTTGAGTTTTTCTGGCTAATTTTTGTGTTTTTATACCTAATTTTTTGGTTTTTGTGGCTAATTTTTGAGTTTTCCTAGCTAATTTTTGGGTTTTATAGCTATTCTTTGAGTTTTTATAGTTTTTATAGCTAGAATAAACTCTGAAATTAGCTAGAAAAACTCAGAAATTAGTCACAAAACCCAGAAATTGTTAGAAAAATTCAAAAATTAGCTATAAAAACTCAAACATTAGCCACAAAAACCCAAAAATTAGCCATATAAACCCAAAAATTAGCTACAAAAACCCAAACATTAGCCAGAACCTCGGAAATTAGCCATAAAAACTCAGAAATCAGCCAAAAAAACCCAACAATTATCTAGAAAAACTCAGAAATTAGCCATAAAAACCCAACAATTAGCCATAAAACCCAAAAACTAGCCAGAAGAACTCGAAAATTATCCATAAAAACTCAGAAATTAGCCATAAAAACCCAAAAATCAGCTATAAAACCCACAAATCAGCTAGAAAAACTCAAAAATTAGCCAGAAAAACTCAAAAATCAGCTAGAAAACCCAAAATTAGCCATAAAAACCCAAAAATTAGCTATAAAACCCACAAATCAGCTAGAAAAACCGAAAAATTAGCCAGAAAAACTCAAAAATTAGCTAGAAAACCCAAAAATTAGATAGAAAAACTCGAAAATTGGCCATAAAAACTCAAAAATTAGCCATAAAAACCCAAAAATTAGCTATGAAATTCCAAAGATTTGCTATGAAACCCATAAATTTTTGGGTTTTTCAAGCAATTTTTGGGTTTTTATGGCTAATTTTTGAGTTCTTCTAGCTAATGTTCAAAGTTTTCTAGCTAATTTTTGGGTTTTTATGGCTTATTACTTGGGTTTTTTTAGCTAATTTTTGGATTTTATAGCTATTCTTTGAGTTTTTATAGTTTTTATAGCTGGAATAAACTCTAAAATTAGCTAGAAAAACTCAGAAATTAGTCACAAAACCCAGAAATTGTTAGAAAAATCCAAAAATAGCTATAAAAACTCAAAAATTCGCCATAAAAACTCAAAAATTAGCCATAAAAACTCAAAAATTAGCCACAAAAACCCAAAAATTAGCCATAAAAACCCAAAAATTAGCTACAAAAACCCGAAAATTAGACAGAATCTCGGAAATTAGCCATAAAAACTCAGAAATTAGCTCAAAAACCCAAAAATTAGCCAGAACCTCGGAAATGGAAATTAGCCATAAAAACTCAGAAATTAGCCAAAAACACCCAACAATTAGCTAGAAAAACTCAGAAATTAGCCACAAAACCCAGAAATTAGCCATGAAAACCCAAAAATTAGCCATAAAACCCTCGAATCAACTGGAAAAATTAAAAAATTAGCCAAAAAAAACTCAAAAATTAGCCACAAAAACTCAAAAATTAGCCATAAAAACTCAAAAATTAGCTATAAAACCCACAAATCAGCTAGAAAAACCCAAACATTAGCCAGAAAAACTCAAAAATTAGCTAGAAAACTCAAAAATTGGATAGAAAAACTCGAAAATTGGCCATAAAAACTCAAAAATTAGCCATAAAAACCCAAAAATTAGCTATGAAATTCCAAAGATTAGCTATGAAACCCATAAATTTTTGGGTTTTATAGCTGTTTTTTGAGGTTTTATAGCTAAATTTTGAGTTTTTCTAGCAATTTTTGGGTTTTTATGACTAATTTTTGAGTTCTTCTAGCTAATGTTCAAGTTTTCCAGCTAATTTTTGGATTTTATAGTTATATTTTGAGTTTTTATAGTTTTTATAGCTAGAAAAACTCTAAATATCAGCTAAAAAAACTAAGAAATTAGCCACAAAAACCCAACTATCGGCCATAAAACGCAAAAATTAGCTAATCTATCTAATTTTTGAGTTTTCTAGCTAATTTTTAATTTTTCTGGCTAATTTTTGAATTTTAATGGCTATTTTTTGAGTATTTCTACCTAATTTTCAAGTTTTCTAGCAACTTTTGTGTTTTTATACCTTATTTTTTGGTTTTTTTCAGCAAATTTTTGGATTTTATGGCTAAATTTTGAGTTTTTCTAACGGATTTATGAGTTTTGTGGCTAATTTTCGAGTTTTCCTAGCTAATTTTTTGGGTTTTATAGCTATTCTTTGAGTGTTTATAGTTTTTATAGCTAGAATAAACTCTGAAATTAGGTAGAAAAACTCAGAAATTAGTCACAAAACCCAGAAATTGTTAGAAAAATCCAAAAATTAGTCAAAAAAACCCAAAAATTAGCCAAATAAACCCAAAAATTAGCTACAAAAACCCAAAAATTAGCCAGAACCTCGGAAATTAGCCATAAAAACTCAGAAATTAGCTCAAAAACCCAAAAGTTAGCAAGAAACTCGAAAATTAGCCATAAAAACTCAGAAATTAGCCAAAAAAACCCAACAATTAGATAGAAAAACTCAGAAATTAGCCATAAAAACCCAAAAATTAGCCATAAAACCCAACAACTAGCCAGAAGAACTCGAAAATTAGCCATAAAAACTCAGAAATTAGCCATAAAAACCCAAAAATTAGCTATAAAACCCACGAGTCAGCCAGAAAAACTCAAAAATCAGCTAGAAAACCCAAAATTAGCCATAAAAACCCAAAAATTAGCTATAAAACCCACAAATCAGCTAGAAAAACCGAAAAATTAGCCAGAAAAACTCAAAAATTAGTTAGAAAACCCAAAAATTAGATAGAAAAACTCGAAAATTGGCCATAAAAACTCAAAAATTAGCCATAAAAACTCAAAAATTAGCTATGAAATTCCAAAGATTAGCTATGAAACCCATAAATTTTTGGGTTTTATACCTATTTTTTGAGGTTTTAAAGCTAAATTTTGGGTTTTTCCAGCAATTTTTGGGTTTTTATGGCTAATTTTTGAGTTCTTCTAGCTAATGTTCAAGTTTTCTAGCTGATTTTTGGGTTTTTATGGCTTATTACTTGGGTTTTTCTAGCTAATTTTTGGATTTTATAGCTATTCTTTGAGTTTTTATAGTTTTTATAGCTAGAATAAACTCTAAAATTAGCTAGAAAAACTCAGAAATTAGTCACAAAACCCAAAAATTGCTAGAGAAATCCAAAAATTAGCTATAACAATTCAAAGAATAGCTATAAAACCCAAAAATTAACTAGAAAAACCCAAAAATTAGCTGGAAAAACTCAAAAATTTGCCATAAAAACTCAAAAATTAGCCACAAAAACCCAAAAATTAGCCATAAAAACCCAAAAATTAGCTAAAAAACCCGAAAATTAGACAGAACCTCGGAAATTAGCCATAAAAACTCAGAAATTAGCTCAAAAACCCAAGAATTAGCAAGAAACTCGAAAATTAGACATAAAAACCAAAAAATTAGCCATAAAACCCAAAAACTAGCCAGAAGAACTCGACAATTAGCCATAAAAACTCAGAAATTGGCCATAGAAACCCAAAAATTAGCCAGAAAAACTCAAAAATTAGCTAGAAAACCCAAAAATTAGATAGAAAAACTTGAAAATTGGCCATAAAAACTCAAAAATTAGCCACAAAAACCCAAAAATTGCTAGAAAACCCAAAAATCAGATAGAAAAATCCAAAAAATAAGCCATAAAGACCCAAAAATTTGCTAGAAAAACTCAGAAATTAGCCACAAAACCCAAAAATTGTTAGAAATACCTGAAAATTAGCTAGAAAAACCCAAAAATTAGCCATAAAAACCCAAAAATTAGCCATAAAAACCCAAAAATTAGATATAAAATTCCAAAGATCAGCTATGAAACCCATGAATTTTTGGGTTTCATAGCTATTTTATGAGTTTTTATAGCTAATTTTTGGGTTTTTCTAGCAATTTTTGGGTTTTTATGGCTGATTTTTGAGTTCTTCTAGCTAATGTTTAAGTTTTCTAGCTAATTTTTGGGTTTTTATGGCTCATTTTTTGGGTTTTTCTAGCTAATTTTTGGGTTTTATAACTATTTTCTGGGTTGTTGCAGCTAATTTTTGGGTTTTTCCAGCAATTTTTGGGTTTTTATTGCTAATTTTTGAGTTTTTCTAATTAATGTTTGAGTTTTCTAGATAATTTTTGGGTTTTCATGGCTTATTTTTTGGGTTTTTCTATCTAATTTTTGAGTTTTCTAGCTAATTTTCGAGTTTTTCTGGCTAATTTTTGGGTTTTAATGGCTATTTTTTGAGAATTTCTACCTAATTTTTAAGTTTTCTAGCAATTTTTGTGTTTTTATACCTTATTTTTTGGTTTTTTAGCAAATTTTTGGATTTTATGGCTAATTTTTGAGTTTTCCTAGTTAATTTTTGGGTTTTATAGCTATCCTTTGAGTTTTTATAGTTTTTATAGCTAGAATAAACTCTGAAATTAGCTAGAGAAACTCAGGAATTAGTGACAAAACCCAGAAATTGTTAGAAAAATCCGAAAATTAGCTATAAAATCTCAAAAATTCGCCATAAAAACTCAAAAATTAGCCACAAAAACCCAAAAATTAGCCATTGAAACCCAAAAATTAGCTACAAGAACCCAAAAATTAGCCAGAACCTCGGAAATTAGCCATAAAAACTCAGAAATTAGCTCAAAAACCCAAAAATTAGCCATTAAAACCCAGAAATTAGCTACAAGAACCCAAAAATTAGCAAGAAACTCGAAAATTTGCCATAAAAACCCAAAAATTAGCCATAAAACCCAAAATCTAGCCAGAAGAACTCGAAAATTAGCCATAAAAACTCAGAAATTAGCCATAGAAACCCAAAAATTGGCCATAAAAACTCAAAAATTAGCCACAAAAAACCCAAAAATTGCTAGAAAACCCAAAAATCAGATAGAAAAATCCAAAAAATAAGCCATAAAGACCCAAAAATTTGCTAGAAAAACTCAGAAATTACCCAAAAATTAGCAAGAAACTCGAAAATTAGCCATAAAAACTCAGAAATTAGCCAAAAAAACCCAACAATTAGCAAGAAAAACTCAGAAATTAGCCATAAAAACCCAGAAATTAGCCATAAAACCCAAAACCTAGCAAGAAGAACTCGAAAATTAGCCATAAAAAACTCAGAAATTAGCCATAAAAACCCAAAAATTAGCTATAAAACCCACAAATCAGCTAGAAAAACTCAAAAATTAGCCAGAAAAACTCAAAAATCAGCTAGAAAACCCACAAATCAGATAGAAAAACCGAAAAATTAGCCAGAAAAACTCAAAAATTAGCTAGAAAACTCAAAAATTAGATAGAAAAACTCGAAAATTGGCCATAAAAACTCAAAAATTAGCCATAAAAACCCAAAAATTAGCTATGAAATTCCAACGATTAGCTATGAAACCCATAAATTTTTGGGTTTTATACCTAATTTTTTGGGTTTTTCTAGCTAATTTTTGGGTTTTATAACTATTTTCTGGGTTGTTGCAGCTAATTTTTGGGTTTTTCCAGCAATTTTTGGGTTTTTATTGCTAATTTTTGAGTTTTTCTAATTAATGTTTGAGTTTTCTAGATAATTTTTGGGTTTTCATGGCTTATTTTTTTGGTTTTTCTATCTAATTTTTGAGTTTTCTAGCTAATTTTCGAGTTTTTCTGGCTATTTTTTGGGTTTCAATGGCTATTTTTTGAGAATTTCTACCTAATTTTTAAGTTTTCTAGCAATTTTTGTGTTTTTATACCTTATTTTTTGGTTTTTTAGCAAATTTTTGAATTTTATGGCTAATTTTTGAGTTTTCCTAGCTAATTTTCGAGTTTTATAGCTATCCTTTGAGTTTTTATAGTTTTTATAGCTAGAATAAACTCTGAAATTAGCTAGAGAAACTCAGAAATTAGTGACAAAACCCAGAAATTGTTAGAAAAATCCGAAAATTAGCTATATAAACTCAAAAATTCGCCATAAAAACTCAAAAATTAGCCACAAAAACCCAAAAATTAGCCATTAAAACCCAAAAATTAGCTACAAGAACCCAAAAATTAGCCAGAACCTCGGAAATTAGCCATAAAAACTCAGAAATTAGCTCAAAAACCCAAAAATTAGCCATTAAAACCCAAAAATTAGCTACAAGAACCCAAAAATTAGCAAGAAACTCGAAAATTAGCCATAAAAACCCAAAAATTAGCCATAAAACCCAAAAACTAGCCAGAAGAACTCGAAAATTAGCCATAAAAACTCAGAAATTAGCCATAGAAACCCAAAAATTGGCCATAAAAACTCAAAAATTAGCCACAAAAAACCCAAAAATTGATAGAAAACCCAAAAATCAGATAGAAAAATCCAAAAAATAAGCCATAAAGACCCAAAAATTTGCTGGAAAAACTCAGAAATTACCCAAAAAAACCCAAAAATTAGCAAGAAACTCGAAAATTAGCCATAAAAACTCAGAAATTAGCCAAAAAAACCCAACAATTAGCTAGAAAGACTCAGAAATTAGCCATAAAAACCCAGAAATTAGCCATAAAAACCCAGAAATTAGCCATAAAACCCAAAAACTAGCAAGAAGAACTCGAAAATTAGCCATAAAAAACTCAGAAATTAGCCATAAAAACCCAAAAATTAGCTATAAAACCCACAAATCAGCTAGAAAAACTCAAAAATTAGCCAGAAAACTCAAAAATTAGCCATAAAAACCCAAAAATTAGCTATGAAATTCCAAAGATTAGCTATGAAACCCATAAATTTTTGGGTTTTATAGCTATTTTTTGAGGTTTTATAGCTAAATTTCGAGTTTTTCTAGCAATTTTTGGGTTTTTATGACTAATTTTTGAGTTCTTCTAGCTAATGTTCAAGTTTTCCAGCTAATTTTTGGATTTTATAGGTATTTTTTGAGTTTTTATAGTTTTTATAGCTAGAAAAACTCCAAATATTAGCTAAAAAAACTAAGAAATTAGCCACAAAAATCCAAATATCGGCCATAAAACGCAAAAATTAGCTAATCTATCTAATTTTTGAGTTTTCTAGCTAATTTTTGAGTTTTTCTGGCTAATTTTTGAATTATAATGGCTATTTTTTGAGTATTTCTACCTAATTTTTAAGTTTTTTAGCAATTTTTGTGTTTTTATACCTTATTTTTTGGTTTTTTTAGCAAATTTTTGGATTTTATGGCTAAATTTTGAGTTTTTCTAGCGGATTTATGAGTTTTGTGGCTAATTTTCGAGTTTTCCTAGCTAATTTTTGGGTTTTATAGCTATTCTTTGAGTTTTTATAGTTTTTATAGCTAGAATAAACTCTGAAATTAGGTAGAAAAACTCAGAAATTAGTCACAAAACCCAGAAATTGTTAGAAAAATCCAAAAATTAGCTATAAAAACTCAAAAATTCGCCATAAAAACTCAAACATTAGCCACAAAAACCCAAAAATTAGCCATATAAACCCAAAAATTAGCTACAAAAACCCAAAAATTAGCCAGAACCTCGGAAATTAGCCATAAAAACTCAGAAATTAGCTCAAAAACCCAAAAGTTAGCAAGAAACTCGAAAATTAGCCATAAAAACTCAGAAATTAGCCAAAAAAAACCCAACAATTAGATAGAAAAACTCAGAAATTAGCCATAAAAACCCAAAAATTAGCCATAAAACCCAACAACTAGCCAGAAGAACTCGAAAATTAGCCATAAAAACTCAGAAATTAGCCATAAAAACCCAAAAATTAGCTATAAAACCCACGAATCAGCTAGAAAAACTCAAAAATTAGCCAGAAAAACTCAAAAATCAGCTAGAAAACCCAAAATTAGCCATAAAAACTCAAAAATTAGATATAAAACCCACAAATAAGCTAGAAAAACCGAAAAATTAGATAGAAAAACTTGAAAATTGGTCATAAAAACTCGAAAATTAGCCACAAAAACCCAAAAATTGCTAGAAAACCCAAAAATCAGATAGAAAAATCCAAAAAATAAGCCATAAAGACCCAAAAATTTGCTAGAAAAACTCAAAAATTAGCCACAAAACCCAAAAATTGTTAGAAATACCTGAAAATTAGCTAGAAAAACCCAAAAATTAGCCATAGAAACCCAAAAACTATCCATAAAAACCCAAAAATTAGCCAAAAAAACTCAAAAATTAGCTAGAAAACCCAAAAATTAGATCGAAAAACTTGAAAATTGGCCATAAAAACTCGAAAATTAGCCACAAAAACCCAAAACTTGTTAGAAATACCTAAAAATTAGCTATAAAAACTCGTAAATTAGCTATAAAACCCAAAAATCAGATAGAAAAATCCAAAAAATAAGCCATAAAAACTCAAAAATTTGCTAGAAAAACTCAGAAATCAGCCACAAAACCCAAAACTTGTTAGAAATACCTAAAAATTAGCTATAAAAACTCGTAAATTAGCTATAAAATTCAAAAATTAGCTAGAAAAACCCTAAAATTAGCCATAAAAACCCAAAAATTAGCCATAATAACCCAAAAATTAGCTAGAACACTTGAACATTAGCTAGAAAAACTCAAAAATTAGCCATGAAAACTCAAAAATTAGATATAAAATTCCAAAGATTAGCTATGAAACCCATGAATTTTTGGGTTTTATAGCTATTTTATGAGTTTTTATAGCTAATTTTTGGGTTTTTCTAGCAATTTTTGGGTTTTTATGGCTGATTTTTTGGATTTTTTTAGCTAATTTTTGAGTTTTATAACTATTTTCTGGGTTTTTATAGCTAATTTTTGGGGTTTTCCAGCAATTTTTGGGTTTTTATTGCTAATTTTTGAGTTTTTCTAATTAATGTTTGAGTTTTCTAGATAATTTTTGGGTTTTCATGGCTTATTTTTTAGGTTTTTCTATCTAATTTTTGAATTTTCTAGTTAATTTTTGAGTTTTTCTGGCTAATTTTTGGGTTTTAATGGCTATTTTTTGAGTATTTCTACCTAATTTTTAAGTTTTCTAGCAATTTTTGTGTTTTTATACCTTATTTTTTGGTTTTTTTAGCAAATTTTTGGATTATATGGCTAAATTTTGAGTTTTTCTAGCGGATTTATGAGTTTTGTGGCTAATTTTTGAGTTTTCCTAGCTAATTTTTGGGTTTTATAGCTATTCTTTGAGTTTTTATAGTTTTTATAGCTAGAATAAACACTGAAATTAGCTAGAAAAACTCAGAAATTAGTCACAAAACCCAGAAATTGTTAGAAAAATTAGCTATAAAAACTCAAAAAATAGCTATAAAACCCAAAAATTAGCTAGAAAAACCCAAAAATTAGCTGAAAAAACTCAAAAATTTGCCATAAAAACTGAAAAATTAGCCACAAAAACTCAAAAATTAGCCACAAAAACCCAAAAATTAGCTACAAAAACCCGAAAATTAGACAGAATCTCGGAAATTAGCCATAAAAACTCATAAAACAGCTCAAAAACCCAAAAATTAGCCAGAACCTCGGAAATGGAAATTAGCCATAAAAACTCAGAAATTAGCCAAAAACACCCAACAATTAGCTAGAAAAACTCAGAAATTAGCCACAAAACCCAACAATTAGCCATGAAAACCCAAAAATTAGCCATAAAACCCTCGAATCAACTGGAAAAATTAAAAAATTAGCCAAAAAAACTCAAAAATTAGCCACAAAAACTCAAAAATTAGCCATAAAAACTCAAAAATTAGCTATAAAACCCACAAATCAGCTAGAAAAACCCAAACATTAGCCAGAAAAACTCAAAAATTAGCTAGAAAACTCAAAAATTAGATAGAAAAACTCGAAAATTGGCCATAAAAACTCAAAAATTAGCCATAAAAACCCAAAAATTAGCTATGAAATTCCAAAGATTAGCTATGAAACCCATAAATTTTTGGGTTTTATAGCTGTTTTTTGAGGTTTTATAGCTAAATTTTGAGTTTTTCTAGCAATTTCTGGGTTTTTATGAATAATTTTTGAGTTCTTCTAGCTAATGTTCAAGTTTTCCAGCTAATTTTTGGATTTTATAGTTATTTTTTGAGTGTTTATAGTTTTTATAGCTAGAATAAACTCTGAAATTAGGTAGAAAAACTCAGAAATTAGTCACAAAACCCAGAAATTGTTAGAAAAATCCAAAAATTAGCCAAAAAAACCCAAAAATTAGCCATATAAACCCAAAAATTAGCTACAAAAACCCAAAAATTAGCCAGAACCTCGGAAATTAGCCATAAAAACTCAGAAATTAGCTCAAAAACCCAAAAATTAGCAAGAAACTCGAAAATTAGCCATAAAAACTCAGAAATTAGCCAAAAAAACCCAACAATTAGATAGAAAAACTCAGGAATTAGCCATAAAAACCCAAAAATTAGCCATAAAACTTAACAACTAGCCAGAAGAACTCGAAAATTAGCCATAAAAACTCAGAAATTAGCCAGAAAAACCCAAAAATTAGCTATAAAACCCACGAATCAGCTAGAAAAACTCAAAAATTAGCCAGAAAAACTCAAAAATCAGCTAGAAAACCCAAAATTAGCCATAAAAACCCAAAAATTAGCTATAAAACCCACAAATCAGCTAGAAAAACCGAAAAATTAGCCAGAAAAACTCAAAAATTAGCTAGAAAACCCAAAAATTAGATAGAAAAACTCGAAAATTGGCCATAAAAACTCAGAAATTAGCCAAAAAAACCCAACAATTATCTAGAAAAACTCAGAAATTAGCCATAAAAACCCAAAAATTAGCCATAAAACTCAAAAACTAGCCAGAAGAACTCGAAAATTATCCATAAAAACTCAGAAATTAGCCATAAAAACCCAAAAATCAGCTATAAAACCCACAAATCAGCTAGAAAAACTCAAAAATTAGCCAGAAAAACTCAAAAATCAGCTAGAAACACTCAGAAATTAGTCACAAAACCCAAAAATTGTTAGAAAAACCCAAAAATTAGCTATAAAAACTCAAAAAATAGCTATAAAACTCATAAATTAGCTATAAAAACCCAAAAATTAGCCATAAAAACCCAAAAATTAGCTATAAAACCCACAAATCAGCTAGAAAAACCGAAAAATTAGCCAGAAAAACTCAAAAATTAGCTAGAAAACCCAAAAATTAGATAGAAAAACTAGAAAATTGGCCATAAAAACTCAAAAATTAGCCATAAAAACCCAAAAATTAGCTATGAAACTCCAAAGATTTGCTATGAAACCCATAAATTTTTGGGTTTTATAGCTATTTTTTGAGGTTTTATAGCTAAATTTTGGGTTTTTCTAGCAATTTTTGGGTTTTTATGGCTAATTTTTGAGTTCTTCTAGCTAATGTTCAAAGTTTTCTAGCTAATTTTTGGGTTTTTATGGCTTATTACTTGGGTTTTTTTAGCTAATTTTTGGATTTTATAGCTATTCTTTGAGTTTTTATAGTTTTTATAGCTGGAATAAACTCTAAAATTAGCTAGAAAAACTCAGAAATTAGTCACAAAACCCAAAAATTGTTAGAAAAATCCAAAAATTAGCTATAAAAACTCGAAGAATAGCTATAAAACTCAAAAATTAACTAGAAAAACCCAAAAATTAGCTGGAAAAACTCAAAAATTAGCCATAAAAACTCAAAAATTAGCCACAAAAACCCAAAAATTAGCTACAAAAACCCGAAAATTAGACAGAATCTCGGAAATTAGCCATAAAAACTCAGAAATTAGCTCAAAAACCCAAAAATTAGCCAGAACCTCGGAAATGGAAATTAGCGATAAAAACTCAGAAATTAGCCAAAAACACCCAACAATTAGCTAGAAAAACTCAGAAATTAGCCACAAAACCCAGAAATTAGCCATGAAAACCCAAAAATTAGCCATAAAACCCTCGAATCAACTGGAAAAATTAAAAAATTAGCCTAAAAAACTCAAAAATTAGCCACAAAAACTCAAAAATTAGCCATAAAAACTCAAAAATTAGCTATAAAACCCACAAATCAGCTAGAAAAACCCAAACATTAGCCAGAAAAACTCAAAAATTAGCTAGAAAACTCAAAAATTAGATAGAAAAACTCGAAAATTGGCCATAAAAACTCAAAAATTAGCCATAAAAACCCAAAAATTAGCTATGAAATTCCAAAGATTAGCTATGAAACCCATAAATTTTTGGGTTTTATAGCTGTTTTTTGAGGTTTTATAGCTAAATTTTGAGTTTTTCTAGCAATTTTTGGGTTTTTATGAATAATTTTTGAGTTCTTCTAGCTAATGTTCAAGTTTTCCAGCTAATTTTTGGATTTTATAGTTATTTTTTGAGTGTTTATAGTTTTTATAGCTAGAATAAACTCTGAAATTAGGTAGAAAAACTCAGAAATTAGTCACAAAACCCAGAAATTGTTAGAAAAATCCAAAAATTAGCCAAAAAACCCAAAAATTAGCCATATAAACCCAAAAATTAGCTACAAAAACCCAAAAATTAGCCAGAACCTCGGAAATTAGCCATAAAAACTCAGAAATTAGCCAAAAAAACTCAACAATTAGATAGAAAAACTCAGAAATTAGCCATAAAAACCCAAAAATTAGCCATAAAACTCAACAACTAGCCAGAAGAACTCGAAAATTAGCCATAAAAACTCAGAAATTAGCCATAAAAACCCAAAAATTAGCTATAAAACCCACGAATCAGCTAGAAAAACTCAAAAATTAGCCAGAAAAACTCAAAAATCAGCTAGAAAACCCAAAATTAGCCATAAAAACCCAAAAATTAGCTATAAAACCCACAAATCAGCTAGAAAAACCGAAAAATTAGCCAGAAAAACTCAAAAATTAGCTAGAAAACCCAAAAATTAGATAGAAAAACTCGAAAATTGGCCATAAAAACTCAAAAATTAGCCATAAAAACTCAAAAATTAGCTATGAAATTCCAAAGATTAGCTATGAAACCCATGCATTTTTGGGTTTTATACCTATTTTTTGAGGTTTTATAGCTAAATTTTGGGTTTTTCCAGCAATTTTTGGGTTTTTATGGCTAATTTCTGAGTTCTTCTAGCTAATGTTCAAGTTTTCTAGCTGATTTTTGGGTTTTTATGGCTTATTACTTGGGTTTTTCTAGCTAATTTTTGGATTTTATAGCTATTCTTTGAGTTTTTATAGTTTTTATAGCTAGAATAAACTCTAAAATTAGCTAGAAAAACTCAGAAATTAGTCACAAAACCCAAAAATTGCTAGAAAAATCCAAAAATTAGCTATAAAAATTCAAAGAATAGCTATAAAACCCAAAAATTAACTAGAAAAACCCAAAAATTAGCTGGAAAAACTCAAAAATTAGCCATAAAAACTCAAAAATTAGCCACAAAAACCCAAAAATTAGCCATAAAAACCCAAAAATTAGCTAAAAAAACCCGAAAATTGGACAGAACCTCGGAAATTAGCCATAAAAACTCAGAAATTAGCTCAAAAACCCAAGAATTAGCAAGAAACTCGAAAATTAGACATAAAAACCCAAAAATTAGCCATAAAACCCAAAAACTAGCCAGAAGAACTCGACAATTAGCCATAAAAACTCAGAAATTGGCCATAGAAACCCAAAAATTAGCCAGAAAAACTCAAAAATTAGCTACAAAACCCAAAAATTAGATAGAAAAACTTGAAAATTGGCCATAAAAACTCAAAAATTAGCCACAAAAAACCCAAAAATTGCTAGAAAACCCATAAATCAGATAGAAAAATCCAAAAAATAAGCCATAAAGACCCAAAAATTTGTTAGAAAAACTCAGAAATTAGCCACAAAACCCAAAAATTGTTAGAAATACCTGAAAATTAGCTAGAAAAACCCAAAAATTAGCCATAAAAACCCAAAAATTAGCCATAAAAACCCAAAAATTAGATATAAAATTCCAAAGATTAGCTATGAAACCCATGAATTTTTGGGTTTCATAGCTATTTTATGAGTTTTTATAGCTAATTTTTGGGTTTTTCTAGCAATTTTTGGGTTTTTATGGCTGATTTTTGAGTTCTTCTAGCTAATGTTTAAGTTTTCTAGCTAATTTTTGGGTTTTTATGGCTCATTTTTTGGGTTTTTCTAGCTAATTTTTGGGTTTTATAACTATTTTCTGGGTTGTTGCAGCTAATTTTTGGGTTTTTCTAGCAATTTTTGGGTTTTTATTGCTAATTTTTGAGTTTTTCTAATTAATGTTTGAGTTTTCTAGATAATTTTTGAGTTTTCATGGCTTATTTTTTGGGTTTTTCTATCTAATTTTTGAGTTTTCTAGCTAATTTTTGAGTTTTTCTGGCTAATTTTTGTGTTTTTAGCTAGAAAAACTCAGAAATTAGTCACAAAACCCAAAAATTGTTAGAAAAATCCAAAAATTAGCTATAAAAACTCGAAGAATAGCTATAAAACTCAAAAATTAACTAGAAAAACCCAAAAATTAGCTGGAAAAACTCAAAAATTAGCCATAAAAACTCAAAAATTAGCCACAAAAACCCAAAAATTAGCCATAAAAACCCAAAAATTAGCTACAAAAACCCGAAAATTAGACAGAATCTCGGAAATTAGCCATAAAAACTCAGAAATTACCTCAAAAACCCAAAAATTAGCCAGAACCTCGGAAATGGAAATTAGCCATAAAAACTCAGAAATTAGCCAAAAACACCCAACAATTAGCTAGAAAAACTCAGAAATTAGCCACAAAACCCAGAAATTAGCCATGAAAACCCAAAAATTAGCCATAAAACCCTCGAATCAACTGGAAAAATTGAAAAATTAGCCAAACAAACTCAAAAATTAGCCACAAAAACTCAAAAATTAGCCATAAAAACTCAAAAATTAGCTATAAAACCCACAAATCAGCTAGAAAAACCCAAACATTAGCCAGAAAAACTCAAAAATTAGCTAGAAAACTCAAAAATTGGATAGAAAAACTCGAAAATTGGCCATAAAAACTCAAAAATTAGCCATAAAAACCCAAAAATTAGCTATGAAATTCCAAAGATTAGCTATGAAACCCATAAATTTTTGGGTTTTATAGCTGTTTTTTGAGGTTTTATAGCTAAATTTTGAGTTTTTCTAGCAATTTTTGGGTTTTTATGACTAATTTTTGAGTTCTTCTAGCTAATGTTCAAGTTTTCCAGCTAATTTTTGGATTTTATAGTTATTTTTTGAGTTTTTATAGTTTTTATAGCTAGAAAAACTCTAAATATCAGCTAAAAAAACTAAGAAATTAGCCACAAAAACCCAAATATCGGCCATAAAACGCAAAAATTAGCTAATCTATCTAATTTTTGAGTTTTCCAGCTAAATTTTGAGTTTTTCTGGCTAATTTTTGAATTTTAATGGCTATTTTTTGAGTAGTTCTACCTAATTTTTAAGTTTTCTAGCAACTTTTGTGTTTTTATACCTTATTTTTTGGTTTTTTTTAGCAAATTTTTGGATTTTATGGCTAATTTTTGAGTATTTCTAGCGGATTTATGAGTTTTGTGGCTAATTTTCGAGTTTTCCTAGCTAATTTTTGGGTTTTATAGCTATTCTTTGAGTGTTTATAGTTTTTATAGCTAGAATAAACTCTGAAATTAGGTAGAAAAACTCAGAAATTAGTCACAAAACCCAGAAATTGTTAGAAAAAT
Organism: Diorhabda sublineata; assembly: GCF_026230105.1. NCBI lineage: Eukaryota > Metazoa > Arthropoda > Insecta > Coleoptera > Chrysomelidae > Diorhabda > Diorhabda sublineata. Next base: position 16,788,593 of record NC_079484.1, on the reverse strand, counting down.
CCAAAAATTAGCCAAAAAAACCCAAAAATTAGCCATATAAACCCAAAAATTAGCTACAAAAACCCAAAAATTAGCCAGAACCTCGGAAATTAGCCATAAAAACTCAGAAATTAGCTCAAAAACCCAAAAATTAGCAAGAAACTCGAAAATTAGCCATAAAAACTCAGAAATTAGCCAAAAAAACCCAATAATTAGCTATAAAACCCACGAATCAGCTAGAAAAACTCAAAAATTAGCCAGAAAAACTCAAAAATCAGCTAGAAAACCCAAAATTAGCCATAAAAACCCAAAAATTAGCTATAAAACCCACAAATCAGCTAGAAAAACCGAAAAATTAGCCAGAAAAACTCAAAAATTAGCTAGAAAACCCAAAAATTAGATAGAAAAACTCGAAAATTGGCCATAAAAACTCAGAAATTAGCCAAAAAAACCCAACAATTATCTAGAAAAACTCAGAAATTAGCCATAAAAACCCAAAAATTAGCCATAAAACTCAAAAACTAGCCAGAAGAACTCGAAAATTATCCATAAAAACTCAGAAATTAGCCATAAAAACCCAAAAATCAGCTATAAAACCCACAAATCAGCTAGAAAAACCGAAAAATTAGCCAGAAAAACTCAAAAATTAGCTAGAAAACCCAAAAATTAGATAGAAAAACTCGAAAATTGGCCATAAAAACTCAGAAATTAGCCAAAAAAACCCAACAATTATCTAGAAAAACTCAGAAATTAGCCATAAAAACCCAAAAATTAGCCATAAAACTCAAAAACTAGCCAGAAGAACTCGAAAATTATCCATAAAAACTCAGAAATTAGCCATAAAAACCCAAAAATCAGCTATAAAACCCACAAATCAGCTAGAAAAACTCAAAAATTAGCCAGAAAAACTCAAAAATCAGCTAGAAACACTCAGAAATTAGTCACAAAACCCAAAAATTGTTAGAAAAACCCAAAAATTAGCTATAAAAACTCAAAAAATAGCTATAAAACTCATAAATTAGCTATAAAAACCCAAAAATTAGCCATAAAAACCCAAAAATTAGCTATAAAACCCACAAATCAGCTAGAAAAACCGAAAAATTAGCCAGAAAAACTCAAAAATTAGCTAGAAAACCCAAAAATTAGATAGAAAAACTAGAAAATTGGCCATAAAAACTCAAAAATTAGCCATAAAAACCCAAAAATTAGCTATGAAACTCCAAAGATTTGCTATGAAACCCATAAATTTTTGGGTTTTATAGCTATTTTTTGAGGTTTTATAGCTAAATTTTGGGTTTTTCTAGCAATTTTTGGGTTTTTATGACTAATTTTTGAGTTCTTCTAGCTAATGTTCAAAGTTTTCTAGCTAATTTTTGGGTTTTTATGGCTTATTACTTGGGTTTTTTTAGCTAATTTTTGGATTTTATAGCTATTCTTTGAGTTTTTATAGTTTTTATAGCTGGAATAAACTCTAAAATTAGCTAGAAAAACTCAGAAATTAGTCACAAAACCCAAAAATTGTTAGAAAAATCCAAAAATTAGCTATAAAAACTCGAAGAATAGCTATAAAACTCAAAAATTAACTAGAAAAACCCAAAAATTAGCTGGAAAAACTCAAAAATTAGCCATAAAAACTCAAAAATTAGCCACAAAAACCCAAAAATTAGCTACAAAAACCCGAAAATTAGACAGAATCTCGGAAATTAGCCATAAAAACTCAGAAATTAGCTCAAAAACCCAAAAATTAGCCAGAACCTCGGAAATGGAAATTAGCGATAAAAACTCAGAAATTAGCCAAAAACACCCAACAATTAGCTAGAAAAACTCAGAAATTAGCCACAAAACCCAGAAATTAGCCATGAAAACCCAAAAATTAGCCATAAAACCCTCGAATCAACTGGAAAAATTAAAAAATTAGCCAAAAAAACTCAAAAATTAGCCACAAAAACTCAAAAATTAGCCATAAAAACTCAAAAATTAGCTATAAAACCCACAAATCAGCTAGAAAAACCCAAACATTAGCCAGAAAAACTCAAAAATTAGCTAGAAAACTCAAAAATTAGATAGAAAAACTCGAAAATTGGCCATAAAAACTCAAAAATTAGCCATAAAAACCCAAAAATTAGCTATGAAATTCCAAAGATTAGCTATGAAACCCATAAATTTTTGGGTTTTATAGCTGTTTTTTGAGGTTTTATAGCTAAATTTTGAGTTTTTCTAGCAATTTTTGGGTTTTTATGAATAATTTTTGAGTTCTTCTAGCTAATGTTCAAGTTTTCCAGCTAATTTTTGGATTTTATAGTTATTTTTTGAGTGTTTATAGTTTTTATAGCTAGAATAAACTCTGAAATTAGGTAGAAAAACTCAGAAATTAGTCACAAAACCCAGAAATTGTTAGAAAAATCCAAAAATTAGCCAAAAAAACCCAAAAATTAGCCATATAAACCCAAAAATTAGCTACAAAAACCCAAAAATTAGCCAGAACCTCGGAAATTAGCCATAAAAACTCAGAAATTAGCCAAAAAAACTCAACAATTAGATAGAAAAACTCAGAAATTAGCCATAAAACTCAACAACTAGCCAGAAGAACTCGAAAATTAGCAATAAAAACTCAGAAATTAGCCATAAAAACCCAAAAATTAGCTATAAAACCCACGAATCAGCTAGAAAAACTCAAAAATTAGCCAGAAAAACTCAAAAATCAGCTAGAAAACCCAAAATTAGCCATAAAAACCCAAAAATTAGCTATAAAACCCACAAATCAGCTAGAAAAACCGAAAAATTAGCCAGAAAAACTCAAAAATTAGCTAGAAAACCCAAAAATTAGATAGAAAAACTCGAAAATTGGCCATAAAAACTCAAAAATTAGCCATAAAAACTCAAAAATTAGCTATGAAATTCCAAAGATTAGCTATGAAACCCATGAATTTTTGGGTTTTATACCTATTTTTTGAGGTTTTATAGCTAAATTTTGGGTTTTTCCAGCAATTTTTGGGTTTTTATGGCTAATTTCTGAGTTCTTCTAGCTAATGTTCAAGTTTTCTAGCTGATTTTTGGGTTTTTATGGCTTATTACTTGGGTTTTTCTAGCTAATTTTTGGATTTTATAGCTATTCTTTGAGTTTTTATAGTTTTTATAGCTAGAATAAACTCTAAAATTAGCTAGAAAAACTCAGAAATTAGTCACAAAACCCAAAAATTGCTAGAAAAATCCAAAAATTAGCTATAAAAATTCAAAGAATAGCTATAAAACCCAAAAATTAACTAGAAAAACCCAAAAATTAGCTGGAAAAACTCAAAAATTAGCCATAAAAACTCAAAAATTAGCCACAAAAACCCAAAAATTAGCCATAAAAACCCAAAAATTAGCTAAAAAAACCCGAAAATTGGACAGAACCTCGGAAATTAGCCATAAAAACTCAGAAATTAGCTCAAAAACCCAAGAATTAGCAAGAAACTCGAAAATTAGACATAAAAACCCAAAAATTAGCCATAAAACCCAAAAACTAGCCAGAAGAACTCGACAATTAGCCATAAAAACTCAGAAATTGGCCATAGAAACCCAAAAATTAGCCAGAAAAACTCAAAAATTAGCTACAAAACCCAAAAATTAGATAGAAAAACTTGAAAATTGGCCATAAAAACTCAAAAATTAGCCACAAAAAACCCAAAAATTGCTAGAAAACCCATAAATCAGATAGAAAAATCCAAAAAATAAGCCATAAAGACCCAAAAATTTGTTAGAAAAACTCAGAAATTAGCCACAAAACCCAAAAATTGTTAGAAATACCTGAAAATTAGCTAGAAAAACCCAAAAATTAGCCATAAAAACCCAAAAATTAGCCATAAAAACCCAAAAATTAGATATAAAATTCCAAAGATTAGCTATGAAACCCATGAATTTTTGGGTTTCATAGCTATTTTATGAGTTTTTATAGCTAATTTTTGGGTTTTTCTAGCAATTTTTGGGTTTTTATGGCTGATTTTTGAGTTCTTCTAGCTAATGTTTAAGTTTTCTAGCTAATTTTTGGGTTTTTATGGCTCATTTTTTGGGTTTTTCTAGCTAATTTTTGGGTTTTATAACTATTTTCTGGGTTGTTGCAGCTAATTTTTGGGTTTTTCTAGCAATTTTTGGGTTTTTATTGCTAATTTTTGAGTTTTTCTAATTAATGTTTGAGTTTTCTAGATAATTTTTGGGTTTTCATGGCTTATTTTTTGGGTTTTTCTATCTAATTTTTGAGTTTTTTAGCTAATTTTTGAGTTTTTCTGGCTAATTTTTGTGTTTTTAGCTAGAAAAACTCAGAAATTAGTCACAAAACCCAAAAATTGTTAGAAAAATCCAAAAATTAGCTATAAAAACTCGAAGAATAGCTATAAAACTCAAAAATTAACTAGAAAAACCCAAAAATTAGCTGGAAAAACTCAAAAATTAGCCATAAAAACTCAAAAATTAGCCACAAAAACCCAAAAATTAGCCATAAAAACCCAAAAATTAGCTACAAAAACCCGAAAATTAGACAGAATCTCGGAAATTAGCCATAAAAACTCAGAAATTACCTCAAAAACCCAAAAATTAGCCAGAACCTCGGAAATGGAAATTAGCCATAAAAACTCAGAAATTAGCCAAAAACACCCAACAATTAGCTAGAAAAACTCAGAAATTAGCCACAAAACCCAGAAATTAGCCATGAAAACCCAAAAATTAGCCATAAAACCCTCGAATCAACTGGAAAAATTGAAAAATTAGCCAAACAAACTCAAAAATTAGCCACAAAAACTCAAAAATTAGCCATAAAAACTCAAAAATTAGCTATAAAACCCACAAATCAGCTAGAAAAACCCAAACATTAGCCAGAAAAACTCAAAAATTAGCTAGAAAACTCAAAAATTGGATAGAAAAACTCGAAAATTGGCCATAAAAACTCAAAAATTAGCCATAAAAACCCAAAAATTAGCTATGAAATTCCAAAGATTAGCTATGAAACCCATAAATTTTTGGGTTTTATAGCTGTTTTTTGAGGTTTTATAGCTAAATTTTGAGTTTTTCTAGCAATTTTTGGGTTTTTATGACTAATTTTTGAGTTCTTCTAGCTAATGTTCAAGTTTTCCAGCTAATTTTTGGATTTTATAGTTATTTTTTGAGTTTTTATAGTTTTTATAGCTAGAAAAACTCTAAATATCAGCTAAAAAAACTAAGAAATTAGCCACAAAAACCCAAATATCGGCCATAAAACGCAAAAATTAGCTAATCTATCTAATTTTTGAGTTTTCCAGCTAAATTTTGAGTTTTTCTGGCTAATTTTTGAATTTTAATGGCTATTTTTTGAGTAGTTCTACCTAATTTTTAAGTTTTCTAGCAACTTTTGTGTTTTTATACCTTATTTTTTGGTTTTTTTAGCAAATTTTTGGATTTTATGGCTAATTTTTGAGTTTTTCTAGCGGAATTATGAGTTTTGTGGCTAATTTTCGAGTTTTCCTAGCTAATTTTTGGGTTTTATAGCTATTCTTTGAGTGTTTATAGTTTTTATAGCTAGAATAAACTCTGAAATTAGGTAGAAAAACTCAGAAATTAGTCACAAAACCCAGAAATTGTTAGAAAAATCCAAAAATTAGCCAAAAAAAACCCAAAAATTAGCCATATAAACCCAAAAATTAGCTACAAAAACCCAAAAATTAGCCAGAACCTCGGAAATTAGCCATAAAAACTCAGAAATTAGCTCAAAAACCCAAAAATTAGCAAGAAACTCGAAAATTAGCCATAAAAACTCAGAAATTAGCCAAAAAAAACCCAATAATTAGCTATAAAACCCACGAATCAGCTAGAAAAACTCAAAAATTAGCCAGAAAAACTCAAAAATCAGCTAGAAAACCCAAAATTAGCCATAAAAACCCAAAAATTAGCTATAAAACCCACAAATCAGCTAGAAAAACCGAAAAATTAGCCAGAAAAACTCAAAAATTAGCTAGAAAACCCAAAAATTAGATAGAAAAACTCGAAAATTGGCCATAAAAACTCAGAAATTAGCCAAAAAAACCCAACAATTATCTAGAAAAACTCAGAAATTAGCCATAAAAACCCAAAAATTAGCCATAAAACTCAAAAACTAGCCAGAAGAACTCGAAAATTATCCATAAAAACTCAGAAATTAGCCATAAAAACCCAAAAATCAGCTATAAAACCCACAAATCAGCTAGAAAAACTCAAAAATTAGCCAGAAAAACTCAAAAATCAGCTAGAAACACTCAGAAATTAGTCACAAAACCCAAAAATTGTTAGAAAAACCCAAAAATTAGCTATAAAAACTCAAAAAATAGCTATAAAACTCATAAATTAGCTATAAAAACCCAAAAATTAGCCATAAAAACCCAAAAATTAGCTATAAAACCCACAAATCAGCTAGAAAAACCGAAAAATTAGCCAGAAAAACTCAAAAATTAGCTAGAAAACCCAAAAATTAGATAGAAAAACTAGAAAATTGGCCATAAAAACTCAAAAATTAGCCATAAAAACCCAAAAATTAGCTATGAAACTCCAAAGATTTGCTATGAAACCCATAAATTTTTGGGTTTTATAGCTATTTTTTGAGGTTTTATAGCTAAATTTTGGGTTTTTCTAGCAATTTTTGGGTTTTTATGGCTAATTTTTGAGTTCTTCTAGCTAATGTTCAAAGTTTTCTAGCTAATTTTTGGGTTTTTATGGCTTATTACTTGGGTTTTTTTAGCTAATTTTTGGATTTTATAGCTATTCTTTGAGTTTTTATAGTTTTTATAGCTGGAATAAACTCTAAAATTAGCTAGAAAAACTCAGAAATTAGTCACAAAACCCAAAAATTGTTAGAAAAATCCAAAAATTAGCTATAAAAACTCGAAGAATAGCTATAAAACTCAAAAATTAACTAGAAAAACCCAAAAATTAGCTGGAAAAACTCAAAAATTAGCCATAAAAACTCAAAAATTAGCCACAAAAACCCAAAAATTAGCTACAAAAACCCGAAAATTAGACAGAATCTCGGAAATTAGCCATAAAAACTCAGAAATTAGCTCAAAAACCCAAAAATTAGCCAGAACCTCGGAAATGGAAATTAGCGATAAAAACTCAGAAATTAGCCAAAAACACCCAACAATTAGCTAGAAAAACTCAGAAATTAGCCACAAAACCCAGAAATTAGCCATGAAAACCCAAAAATTAGCCATAAAACCCTCGAATCAACTGGAAAAATTAAAAAATTAGCCAAAAAAACTCAAAAATTAGCCACAAAAACTCAAAAATTAGCCATAAAAACTCAAAAATTAGCTATAAAACCCACAAATCAGCTAGAAAAACCCAAACATTAGCCAGAAAAACTCAAAAATTAGCTAGAAAACTCAAAAATTAGATAGAAAAACTCGAAAATTGGCCATAAAAACTCAAAAATTAGCCATAAAAACCCAAAAATTAGCTATGAAATTCCAAAGATTAGCTATGAAACCCATAAATTTTTGGGTTTTATAGCTGTTTTTTGAGGTTTTATAGCTAAATTTTGAGTTTTTCTAGCAATTTTTGGGTTTTTATGAATAATTTTTGAGTTCTTCTAGCTAATGTTCAAGTTTTCCAGCTAATTTTTGGATTTTATAGTTATTTTTTGAGTGTTTATAGTTTTTATAGCTAGAATAAACTCTGAAATTAGGTAGAAAAACTCAGAAATTAGTCACAAAACCCAGAAATTGTTAGAAAAATCCAAAAATTAGCCAAAAAAAACCCAAAAATTAGCCATATAAACCCAAAAATTAGCTACAAAAACCAAAAAATTAGCCAGAACCTCGGAAATTAGCCATAAAAACTCAGAAATTAGCTCAAAAACCCAAAAATTAGCAAGAAACTCGAAAATTAGCCATAAAAACTCAGAAATTAGCCAAAAAAACTCAACAATTAGATAGAAAAACTCAGAAATTAGCCATAAAAACCCAAAAATTAGCCATAAAACTCAACAACTAGCCAGAAGAACTCGAAAATTAGCCATAAAAACTCAGAAATTAGCCATAAAAACCCAAAAATTAGCTATAAAACCCACGAATCAGCTAGAAAAACTCAAAAATTAGCCAGAAAAACTCAAAAATCAGCTAGAAAACCCAAAATTAGCCATAAAAACCCAAAAATTAGCTATAAAACCCACAAATCAGCTAGAAAAACCGAAAAATTAGCCAGAAAAACTCAAAAATTAGCTAGAAAACCCAAAAATTAGATAGAAAAACTCGAAAATTGGCCATAAAAACTCAAAAATTAGCCATAAAAACTCAAAAATTAGCTATGAAATTCCAAAGATTAGCTATGAAACCCATGAATTTTTGGGTTTTATACCTATTTTTTGAGGTTTTATAGCTAAATTTTGGGTTTTTCCAGCAATTTTTGGGTTTTTATGGCTAATTTCTGAGTTCTTCTAGCTAATGTTCAAGTTTTCTAGCTGATTTTTGGGTTTTTATGGCTTATTACTTGGGTTTTTCTAGCTAATTTTTGGATTTTATAGCTATTCTTTGAGTTTTTATAGTTTTTATAGCTAGAATAAACTCTAAAATTAGCTAGAAAAACTCAGAAATTAGTCACAAAACCCAAAAATTGCTAGAAAAATCCAAAAATTAGCTATAAAAATTCAAAGAATAGCTATAAAACCCAAAAATTAACTAGAAAAACCCAAAAATTAGCTGGAAAAACTCAAAAATTAGCCATAAAAACTCAAAAATTAGCCACAAAAACCCAAAAATTAGCCATAAAAACCCAAAAATTAGCTAAAAAAACCCGAAAATTAGACAGAACCTCGGAAATTAGCCATAAAAACTCAGAAATTAGCTCAAAAACCCAAGAATTAGCAAGAAACTCGAAAATTAGACATAAAAACCCAAAAATTAGCCATAAAACCCAAAAACTAGCCAGAAGAACTCGACAATTAGCCATAAAAACTCAGAAATTGGCCATAGAAACCCAAAAATTAGCCAGAAAAACTCAAAAATTAGCTACAAAACCCAAAAATTAGATAGAAAAACTTGAAAATTGGCCATAAAAACTCAAAAATTAGCCACAAAAAACCCAAAAATTGCTAGAAAACCCAAAAATCAGATAGAAAAATCCAAAAAATAAGCCATAAAGACCCAAAAATTTGTTAGAAAAACTCAGAAATTAGCCACAAAACCCAAAAATTGTTAGAAATACCTGAAAATTAGCTAGAAAAACCCAAAAATTAGCCATAAAAACCCAAAAATTAGCCATAAAAACCCAAAAATTAGATATAAAATTCCAAAGATTAGCTATGAAACCCATGAATTTTTGGGTTTCATAGCTATTTTATGAGTTTTTATAGCTAATTTTTGGGTTTTTCTAGCAATTTTTGGGTTTTTATGGCTGATTTTTGAGTTCTTCTAGCTAATGTTTAAGTTTTCTAGCTAATTTTTGGGTTTTTATGGCTCATTTTTTGGGTTTTTCTAGCTAATTTTTGGGTTTTATAACTATTTTCTGGGTTGTTGCAGCTAATTTTTGGGTTTTTCCAGCAATTTTTGGGTTTTTATTGCTAATTTTTGAGTTTTTCTAATTAATGTTTGAGTTTTCTAGATAATTTTTGGGTTTTCATGGCTTATTTTTTGGGTTTTTCTATCTAATTTTTGAGTTTTCTAGCTAATTTTTGAGTTTTTCTGGCTAATTTTTGTGTTTTTATACCTAATTTTTTGGTTTTTGTGGCTAATTTTTGAGTTTTCTTAGCTAATTTTTGGGTTTTATAGCTATTCTTTGAGTTTTTATAGTTTTTATAGCTACAATAAACACTGAAATTAGGTAGAAAAACTCAGAAATTAGTCACAAAACCCAGAAATTGTTAGAAAAATCCAAAAATTAGCTATAAAAACTCAAAAATTCGCCATAAAAACTCAAACATTAGCCACAAAAACCCAAAAATTAGCCATATAAACCCAAAAATTAGCTACAAAAACCCAAAAATTAGCCAGAACCTCGGAAATTAGCCATAAAAACTCAGAAATTAGCTCAAAAACCCAAAAATTAGCAAGAAACTCGAAAATTAGCCATAAAAACTCAGAAATCAGCCAAAAAAACCCAACAATTATCTAGAAAAACTCAGAAATTAGCCATAAAAACCCAAAAATTAGCCATAAAACCCAAAAACTAGCCAGAAGAACTCGAAAATTATCCATAAAAACTCAGAAATTAGCCATAAAAACCCAAAAATCAGCTATAAAACCCACAAATCAGCTAGAAAAACTCAAAAATTAGCCAGAAAAACTCAAAAATCAGCTAGAAAACCCAAAATTAGCCATAAAAACCCAAAAATTAGCTATAAAACCCACAAATCAGCTAGAAAAACCGAAAAATTAGCCAGAAAAACTCAAAAATTAGCTAGAAAACCCAAAAATTAGATAGAAAAACTCGAAAATAGGCCATAAAAACTGAAAAATTAGCCATAAAAACCCAAAAATTAGCTATGAAATTCCAAAGATTTGCTATGAAACCCATAAATTTTTGGGTTTTATAGCTATTTTTTGAGGTTTTATAGCTAAATTTTGGGTTTTTCTAGCAATTTTTGGGTTTTTATGGCTAATTTTTGAGTTCTTCTAGCTAATGTTCAAAGTTTTCTAGCTAATTTTTGGGTTTTTATGGCTTATTACTTGGGTTTTTTTAGCTAATTTTTGGATTTTATAGCTATTCTTTGAGTTTTTATAGTTTTTATAGCTGGAATAAACTCTAAAATTAGCTAGAAAAACTCAGAAATTAGTCACAAAACCCAAAAATTGTTAGAAAAATCCAAAAATTAGCTATAAAAACTCGAAGAATAGCTATAAAACTCAAAAATTAACTAGAAAAACCCAAAAATTAGCTGGAAAAACTCAAAAATTAGCCATAAAAACTCAAAAATTAGCCACAAAAACCCAAAAATTAGCCATAAAAACCCAAAAATTAGCTACAAAAACCCGAAAATTAGACAGAATCTCGGAAATTAGCCATAAAAACTCAGAAATTACCTCAAAAACCCAAAAATTAGCCAGAACCTCGGAAATGGAAATTAGCCATAAAAACTCAGAAATTAGCCAAAAACACCCAACAATTAGCTAGAAAAACTCAGAAATTAGCCACAAAACCCAGAAATTAGCCATGAAAACCCAAAAATTAGCCATAAAACCCTCGAATCAACTGGAAAAATTGAAAAATTAGCCAAAAAAACTCAAAAATTAGCCACAAAAACTCAAAAATTAGCCATAAAAACTCAAAAATTAGCTATAAAACCCACAAATCAGCTAGAAAAACCCAAACATTAGCCAGAAAAACTCAAAAATTAGCTAGAAAACTCAAAAATTGGATAGAAAAACTCGAAAATTGGCCATAAACATAAAAACTCAAAAATTAGCCATAAAAACCCAAAAATTAGCTATGAAATTCCAAAGATTAGCTATGAAACCCATAAATTTTTGGGTTTTATAGCTGTTTTTTGAGGTTTTATAGCTAAATTTTGAGTTTTTCTAGCACTTTTTGGGTTTTTATGACTAATTTTTGAGTTCTTCTAGCTAATGTTCAAGTTTTCCAGCTAATTTTTGGATTTTATAGTTATTTTTTGAGTTTTTATAGTTTTTATAGCTAGAAAAACTCTAAATATCAGCTAAAAAAACTAAGAAATTAGCCACAAAAACACAAATATCGGCCATAAAACGCAAAAATTAGCTAATCTATCTAATTTTTGAGTTTTCCAACTAAATTTTGAGTTTTTCTGGCTAATTTTTGAATATTTAATGGCTATTTTTTGAGTAGTTCTACCTAATTTTTAAGTTTTCTAGCAACTTTTGTGTTTTTATACCTTATTTTTTGGTTTTTTTTAGCAAATTTTTGGATTTTATGGCTAAATTTTGAGTTTTTCTAGCGGATTTATGAGTTTTGTGGCTAATTTTCGAGTTTTCCTAACTAATTTTTGGGTTTTATAGCTATTCTTTGAGTGTTTATAGTTTTTATAGCTAGAATAAACTCTGAAATTAGGTAGAAAAACTCAGAAATTAGTCACAAAACCCAGAAATTGTTAGAAAAATCCAAAAATTAGCCAAAAAAACCCAAAAATTAGCCATATAAACCCAAAAATTAGCTACAAAAACCCAAAAATTAGCCAGAACCTCGGAAATTAGCCATAAAAACTCAGAAATTAGCTCAAAAACCCAAAAATTAGCAAGAAACTCGAAAATTAGCCATAAAAACTCAGAAATTAGCCAAAAAAACCCAACAATTAGATAGAAAAACTCAGGAATTAGCCATAAAAACCCAAAAATTAGCCATAAAACCCAACAACTAGCCAGAAGAACTCGAAAACTAGCCATAAAAACTCAGAAATTAGCCATAAAAACCCAAAAATTAGCTATAAAACCCACGAAGCAGCTAGAAAAACTCAAAAATTAGCCAGAAAAACTCAAAAATCAGCTAGAAAACCCAAAATTAGCCATAAAAACCCAAAAATTAGCTATAAAACCCACAAATCAGCTAGAAAAACCGAAAAATTAGCCATAAAAACTCAAAAATTAGCCACAAAAACCCAAAAATTAGCCATAAAAACCCAAAAATTAGCTAAAAAAAACCCGAAAATTGGACAGAACCTCGGAAATTAGCCATAAAAACTCAGAAATTAGCTCAAAAACCCAAGAATTAGCAAGAAACTCGAAAATTAGACATAAAAACCCAAAAATTAGCCATAAAACCCAAAAACTAGCCAGAAGAACTCGACAATTAGCCATAAAAACTCAGAAATTGGCCATAGAAACCCAAAAATTAGCCAGAAAAACTCAAAAATTAGCTACAAAACCCAAAAATTAGATAGAAAAACTTGAAAATTGGCCATAAAAACTCAAAAATTAGCCACAAAAAACCCAAAAATTGCTAGAAAACCCATAAATCAGATAGAAAAATCCAAAAAATAAGCCATAAAGACCCAAAAATTTGTTAGAAAAACTCAGAAATTAGCCACAAAACCCAAAAATTGTTAGAAATACCTGAAAATTAGCTAGAAAAACCCAAAAATTAGCCATAAAAACCCAAAAATTAGCCATAAAAACCCAAAAATTAGCCATAAAAACCCAAAAATTAGCTATGAAACCCATGAATTTTTGGGTTTCATAGCTATTTTATGAGTTTTTATAGCTAATTTTTGGGTTTTTCTAGCAATTTTTGGGTTTTTATGGCTGATTTTTGAGTTCTTCTAGCTAATGTTTAAGTTTTCTAGCTAATTTTTGGGTTTTTATGGCTCATTTTTTGGGTTTTTCTAGCTAATTTTTGGGTTTTATAACTATTTTCTGGGTTGTTGCAGCTAATTTTTGGGTTTTTCTAGCAATTTTTGGGTTTTTATTGCTAATTTTTGAGTTTTTCTAATTAATGTTTGAGTTTTCTAGATAATTTTTGGGTTTTCATGGCTTATTTTTTGGGTTTTTCTATCTAATTTTTGAGTTTTCTAGCTAATTTTTGAGTTTTTCTGGCTAATTTTTGTGTTTTTAGCTAGAAAAACTCAGAAATTAGTCACAAAACCCAAAAATTGTTAGAAAAATCCAAAAATTAGCTATAAAAACTCGAAGAATAGCTATAAAACTCAAAAATTAACTAGAAAAACCCAAAAATTAGCTGGAAAAACTCAAAAATTAGCCATAAAAACTCAAAAATTAGCCACAAAAACCCAAAAATTAGCCATAAAAACCCAAAAATTAGCTACAAAAACCCGAAAATTAGACAGAATCTCGGAAATTAGCCATAAAAACTCAGAAATTACCTCAAAAACCCAAAAATTAGCCAGAACCTCGGAAATGGAAATTAGCCATAAAAACTCAGAAATTAGCCAAAAACACCCAACAATTAGCTAGAAAAACTCAGAAATTAGCCACAAAACCCAGAAATTAGCCATGAAAACCCAAAAATTAGCCATAAAACCCTCGAATCAACTGGAAAAATTGAAAAATTAGCCAAACAAACTCAAAAATTAGCCACAAAAACTCAAAAATTAGCCATAAAAACTCAAAAATTAGCTATAAAACCCACAAATCAGCTAGAAAAACCCAAACATTAGCCAGAAAAACTCAAAAATTAGCTAGAAAACTCAAAAATTGGATAGAAAAACTCGAAAATTGGCCATAAAAACTCAAAAATTAGCCATAAAAACCCAAAAATTAGCTATGAAATTCCAAAGATTAGCTATGAAACCCATAAATTTTTGGGTTTTATAGCTGTTTTTTGAGGTTTTATAGCTAAATTTTGAGTTTTTCTAGCAATTTTTGGGTTTTTATGACTAATTTTTGAGTTCTTCTAGCTAATGTTCAAGTTTTCCAGCTAATTTTTGGATTTTATAGTTATTTTTTGAGTTTTTATAGTTTTTATAGCTAGAAAAACTCTAAATATCAGCTAAAAAAACTAAGAAATTAGCCACAAAAACCCAAATATCGGCCATAAAACGCAAAAATTAGCTAATCTATCTAATTTTTGAGTTTTCCAGCTAAATTTTGAGTTTTTCTGGCTAATTTTTGAATTTTAATGGCTATTTTTTGAGTAGTTCTACCTAATTTTTAAGTTTTCTAGCAACTTTTGTGTTTTTATACCTTATTTTTTGGTTTTTTTTAGCAAATTTTTGGATTTTATGGCTAATTTTTGAGTTTTTCTAGCGGATTTATGAGTTTTGTGGCTAATTTTCGAGTTTTCCTAGCTAATTTTTGGGTTTTATAGCTATTCTTTGAGTGTTTATAGTTTTTATAGCTAGAATAAACTCTGAAATTAGGTAGAAAAACTCAGAAATTAGTCACAAAACCCAGAAATTGTTAGAAAAATCCAAAAATTAGCCAAAAAAACCCAAAAATTAGCCATATAAACCCAAAAATTAGCTACAAAAACCCAAAAATTAGCCAGAACCTCGGAAATTAGCCATAAAAACTCAGAAATTAGCTCAAAAACCCAAAAATTAGCAAGAAACTCGAAAATTAGCCATAAAAACTCAGAAATTAGCCAAAAAAACCCAATAATTAGCTATAAAACCCACGAATCAGCTAGAAAAACTCAAAAATTAGCCAGAAAAACTCAAAAATCAGCTAGAAAACCCAAAATTAGCCATAAAAACCCAAAAATTAGCTATAAAACCCACAAATCAGCTAGAAAAACCGAAAAATTAGCCAGAAAAACTCAAAAATTAGCTAGAAAACCCAAAAATTAGATAGAAAAACTCGAAAATTGGCCATAAAAACTCAGAAATTAGCCAAAAAAACCCAACAATTATCTAGAAAAACTCAGAAATTAGCCATAAAAACCCAAAAATTAGCCATAAAACTCAAAAACTAGCCAGAAGAACTCGAAAATTATCCATAAAAACTCAGAAATTAGCCATAAAAACCCAAAAATCAGCTATAAAACCCACAAATCAGCTAGAAAAACCGAAAAATTAGCCAGAAAAACTCAAAAATTAGCTAGAAAACCCAAAAATTAGATAGAAAAACTCGAAAATTGGCCATAAAAACTCAGAAATTAGCCAAAAAAACCCAACAATTATCTAGAAAAACTCAGAAATTAGCCATAAAAACCCAAAAATTAGCCATAAAACTCAAAAACTAGCCAGAAGAACTCGAAAATTATCCATAAAAACTCAGAAATTAGCCATAAAAACCCAAAAATCAGCTATAAAACCCACAAATCAGCTAGAAAAACTCAAAAATTAGCCAGAAAAACTCAAAAATCAGCTAGAAACACTCAGAAATTAGTCACAAAACCCAAAAATTGTTAGAAAAACCCAAAAATTAGCTATAAAAACTCAAAAAATAGCTATAAAACTCATAAATTAGCTATAAAAACCCAAAAATTAGCCATAA
Source organism: Diorhabda sublineata (assembly GCF_026230105.1). Lineage (NCBI taxonomy): Eukaryota > Metazoa > Arthropoda > Insecta > Coleoptera > Chrysomelidae > Diorhabda > Diorhabda sublineata. The sequence continues at coordinate 16,772,775 of NC_079484.1, read as the reverse complement.
AAACCCAAAAATTAGCTATAAAACCCACAAATCAGCTAGAAAAACCGAAAAATTAGCCAGAAAAACTCAAAAATTAGCTAGAAAACCCAAAAATTAGATAGAAAAACTAGAAAATTGGCCATAAAAACTCAAAAATTAGCCATAAAAACCCAAAAATTAGCTATGAAACTCCAAAGATTTGCTATGAAACCCATAAATTTTTGGGTTTTATAGCTATTTTTTGAGGTTTTATAGCTAAATTTTGGGTTTTTCTAGCAATTTTTGGGTTTTTATGGCTAATTTTTGAGTTCTTCTAGCTAATGTTCAAAGTTTTCTAGCTAATTTTTGGGTTTTTATGGCTTATTACTTGGGTTTTTTTAGCTAATTTTTGGATTTTATAGCTATTCTTTGAGTTTTTATAGTTTTTATAGCTGGAATAAACTCTAAAATTAGCTAGAAAAACTCAGAAATTAGTCACAAAACCCAAAAATTGTTAGAAAAATCCAAAAATTAGCTATAAAAACTCGAAGAATAGCTATAAAACTCAAAAATTAACTAGAAAAACCCAAAAATTAGCTGGAAAAACTCAAAAATTAGCCATAAAAACTCAAAAATTAGCCACAAAAACCCAAAAATTAGCTACAAAAACCCGAAAATTAGACAGAATCTCGGAAATTAGCCATAAAAACTCAGAAATTAGCTCAAAAACCCAAAAATTAGCCAGAACCTCGGAAATGGAAATTAGCGATAAAAACTCAGAAATTAGCCAAAAACACCCAACAATTAGCTAGAAAAACTCAGAAATTAGCCACAAAACCCAGAAATTAGCCATGAAAACCCAAAAATTAGCCATAAAACCCTCGAATCAACTGGAAAAATTAAAAAATTAGCCAAAAAAACTCAAAAATTAGCCACAAAAACTCAAAAATTAGCCATAAAAACTCAAAAATTAGCTATAAAACCCACAAATCAGCTAGAAAAACCCAAACATTAGCCAGAAAAACTCAAAAATTAGCTAGAAAACTCAAAAATTAGATAGAAAAACTCGAAAATTGGCCATAAAAACTCAAAAATTAGCCATAAAAACCCAAAAATTAGCTATGAAATTCCAAAGATTAGCTATGAAACCCATAAATTTTTGGGTTTTATAGCTGTTTTTTGAGGTTTTATAGCTAAATTTTGAGTTTTTCTAGCAATTTTTGGGTTTTTATGAATAATTTTTGAGTTCTTCTAGCTAATGTTCAAGTTTTCCAGCTAATTTTTGGATTTTATAGTTATTTTTTGAGTGTTTATAGTTTTTATAGCTAGAATAAACTCTGAAATTAGGTAGAAAAACTCAGAAATTAGTCACAAAACCCAGAAATTGTTAGAAAAATCCAAAAATTAGCCAAAAAAACCCAAAAATTAGCCATATAAACCCAAAAATTAGCTACAAAAACCAAAAAATTAGCCAGAACCTCGGAAATTAGCCATAAAAACTCAGAAATTAGCTCAAAAACCCAAAAATTAGCAAGAAACTCGAAAATTAGCCATAAAAACTCAGAAATTAGCCAAAAAAACTCAACAATTAGATAGAAAAACTCAGAAATTAGCCATAAAAACCCAAAAATTAGCCATAAAACTCAACAACTAGCCAGAAGAACTCGAAAATTAGCCATAAAAACTCAGAAATTAGCCATAAAAACCCAAAAATTAGCTATAAAACCCACGAATCAGCTAGAAAAACTCAAAAATTAGCCAGAAAAACTCAAAAATCAGCTAGAAAACCCAAAATTAGCCATAAAAACCCAAAAATTAGCTATAAAACCCACAAATCAGCTAGAAAAACCGAAAAATTAGCCAGAAAAACTCAAAAATTAGCTAGAAAACCCAAAAATTAGATAGAAAAACTCGAAAATTGGCCATAAAAACTCAAAAATTAGCCATAAAAACTCAAAAATTAGCTATGAAATTCCAAAGATTAGCTATGAAACCCATGAATTTTTGGGTTTTATACCTATTTTTTGAGGTTTTATAGCTAAATTTTGGGTTTTTCCAGCAATTTTTGGGTTTTTATGGCTAATTTCTGAGTTCTTCTAGCTAATGTTCAAGTTTTCTAGCTGATTTTTGGGTTTTTATGGCTTATTACTTGGGTTTTTCTAGCTAATTTTTGGATTTTATAGCTATTCTTTGAGTTTTTATAGTTTTTATAGCTAGAATAAACTCTAAAATTAGCTAGAAAAACTCAGAAATTAGTCACAAAACCCAAAAATTGCTAGAAAAATCCAAAAATTAGCTATAAAAATTCAAAGAATAGCTATAAAACCCAAAAATTAACTAGAAAAACCCAAAAATTAGCTGGAAAAACTCAAAAATTAGCCATAAAAACTCAAAAATTAGCCACAAAAACCCAAAAATTAGCCATAAAAACCCAAAAATTAGCTAAAAAAACCCGAAAATTAGACAGAACCTCGGAAATTAGCCATAAAAACTCAGAAATTAGCTCAAAAACCCAAGAATTAGCAAGAAACTCGAAAATTAGACATAAAAACCCAAAAATTAGCCATAAAACCCAAAAACTAGCCAGAAGAACTCGACAATTAGCCATAAAAACTCAGAAATTGGCCATAGAAACCCAAAAATTAGCCAGAAAAACTCAAAAATTAGCTACAAAACCCAAAAATTAGATAGAAAAACTTGAAAATTGGCCATAAAAACTCAAAAATTAGCCACAAAAAACCCAAAAATTGCTAGAAAACCCAAAAATCAGATAGAAAAATCCAAAAAATAAGCCATAAAGACCCAAAAATTTGTTAGAAAAACTCAGAAATTAGCCACAAAACCCAAAAATTGTTAGAAATACCTGAAAATTAGCTAGAAAAACCCAAAAATTAGCCATAAAAACCCAAAAATTAGCCATAAAAACCCAAAAATTAGATATAAAATTCCAAAGATTAGCTATGAAACCCATGAATTTTTGGGTTTCATAGCTATTTTATGAGTTTTTATAGCTAATTTTTGGGTTTTTCTAGCAATTTTTGGGTTTTTATGGCTGATTTTTGAGTTCTTCTAGCTAATGTTTAAGTTTTCTAGCTAATTTTTGGGTTTTTATGGCTCATTTTTTGGGTTTTTCTAGCTAATTTTTGGGTTTTATAACTATTTTCTGGGTTGTTGCAGCTAATTTTTGGGTTTTTCCAGCAATTTTTGGGTTTTTATTGCTAATTTTTGAGTTTTTCTAATTAATGTTTGAGTTTTCTAGATAATTTTTGGGTTTTCATGGCTTATTTTTTGGGTTTTTCTATCTAATTTTTGAGTTTTCTAGCTAATTTTTGAGTTTTTCTGGCTAATTTTTGTGTTTTTATACCTAATTTTTTGGTTTTTGTGGCTAATTTTTGAGTTTTCTTAGCTAATTTTTGGGTTTTATAGCTATTCTTTGAGTTTTTATAGTTTTTATAGCTACAATAAACACTGAAATTAGGTAGAAAAACTCAGAAATTAGTCACAAAACCCAGAAATTGTTAGAAAAATCCAAAAATTAGCTATAAAAACTCAAAAATTCGCCATAAAAACTCAAACATTAGCCACAAAAACCCAAAAATTAGCCATATAAACCCAAAAATTAGCTACAAAAACCCAAAAATTAGCCAGAACCTCGGAAATTAGCCATAAAAACTCAGAAATTAGCTCAAAAACCCAAAAATTAGCAAGAAACTCGAAAATTAGCCATAAAAACTCAGAAATCAGCCAAAAAAACCCAACAATTATCTAGAAAAACTCAGAAATTAGCCATAAAAACCCAAAAATTAGCCATAAAACCCAAAAACTAGCCAGAAGAACTCGAAAATTATCCATAAAAACTCAGAAATTAGCCATAAAAACCCAAAAATCAGCTATAAAACCCACAAATCAGCTAGAAAAACTCAAAAATTAGCCAGAAAAACTCAAAAATCAGCTAGAAAACCCAAAATTAGCCATAAAAACCCAAAAATTAGCTATAAAACCCACAAATCAGCTAGAAAAACCGAAAAATTAGCCAGAAAAACTCAAAAATTAGCTAGAAAACCCAAAAATTAGATAGAAAAACTCGAAAATAGGCCATAAAAACTGAAAAATTAGCCATAAAAACCCAAAAATTAGCTATGAAATTCCAAAGATTTGCTATGAAACCCATAAATTTTTGGGTTTTATAGCTATTTTTTGAGGTTTTATAGCTAAATTTTGGGTTTTTCTAGCAATTTTTGGGTTTTTATGGCTAATTTTTGAGTTCTTCTAGCTAATGTTCAAAGTTTTCTAGCTAATTTTTGGGTTTTTATGGCTTATTACTTGGGTTTTTTTAGCTAATTTTTGGATTTTATAGCTATTCTTTGAGTTTTTATAGTTTTTATAGCTGGAATAAACTCTAAAATTAGCTAGAAAAACTCAGAAATTAGTCACAAAACCCAAAAATTGTTAGAAAAATCCAAAAATTAGCTATAAAAACTCGAAGAATAGCTATAAAACTCAAAAATTAACTAGAAAAACCCAAAAATTAGCTGGAAAAACTCAAAAATTAGCCATAAAAACTCAAAAATTAGCCACAAAAACCCAAAAATTAGCCATAAAAACCCAAAAATTAGCTACAAAAACCCGAAATTTAGACAGAATCTCGGAAATTAGCCATAAAAACTCAGAAATTACCTCAAAAACCCAAAAATTAGCCAGAACCTCGGAAATGGAAATTAGCCATAAAAACTCAGAAATTAGCCAAAAACACCCAACAATTAGCTAGAAAAACTCAGAAATTAGCCACAAAACCCAGAAATTAGCCATGAAAACCCAAAAATTAGCCATAAAACCCTCGAATCAACTGGAAAAATTGAAAAATTAGCCAAAAAAACTCAAAAATTAGCCACAAAAACTCAAAAATTAGCCATAAAAACTCAAAAATTAGCTATAAAACCCACAAATCAGCTAGAAAAACCCAAACATTAGCCAGAAAAACTCAAAAATTAGCTAGAAAACTCAAAAATTGGATAGAAAAACTCGAAAATTGGCCATAAACATAAAAACTCAAAAATTAGCCATAAAAACCCAAAAATTAGCTATGAAATTCCAAAGATTAGCTATGAAACCCATAAATTTTTGGGTTTTATAGCTGTTTTTTGAGGTTTTATAGCTAAATTTTGAGTTTTTCTAGCACTTTTTGGGTTTTTATGACTAATTTTTGAGTTCTTCTAGCTAATGTTCAAGTTTTCCAGCTAATTTTTGGATTTTATAGTTATTTTTTGAGTTTTTATAGTTTTTATAGCTAGAAAAACTCTAAATATCAGCTAAAAAAACTAAGAAATTAGCCACAAAAACACAAATATCGGCCATAAAACGCAAAAATTAGCTAATCTATCTAATTTTTGAGTTTTCCAACTAAATTTTGAGTTTTTCTGGCTAATTTTTGAATATTTAATGGCTATTTTTTGAGTAGTTCTACCTAATTTTTAAGTTTTCTAGCAACTTTTGTGTTTTTATACCTTATTTTTTGGTTTTTTTTAGCAAATTTTTGGATTTTATGGCTAAATTTTGAGTTTTTCTAGCGGATTTATGAGTTTTGTGGCTAATTTTCGAGTTTTCCTAACTAATTTTTGGGTTTTATAGCTATTCTTTGAGTGTTTATAGTTTTTATAGCTAGAATAAACTCTGAAATTAGGTAGAAAAACTCAGAAATTAGTCACAAAACCCAGAAATTGTTAGAAAAATCCAAAAATTAGCCAAAAAAAACCCAAAAATTAGCCATATAAACCCAAAAATTAGCTACAAAAACCCAAAAATTAGCCAGAACCTCGGAAATTAGCCATAAAAACTCAGAAATTAGCTCAAAAACCCAAAAATTAGCAAGAAACTCGAAAATTAGCCATATAAACTCAGAAATTAGCCAAAAAAACCCAACAATTAGATAGAAAAACTCAGGAATTAGCCATAAAAACCCAAAAATTAGCCATAAAACCCAACAACTAGCCAGAAGAACTCGAAAACTAGCCATAAAAACTCAGAAATTAGCCATAAAAACCCAAAAATTAGCTATAAAACCCACGAAGCAGCTAGAAAAACTCAAAAATTAGCCAGAAAAACTCAAAAATCAGCTAGAAAACCCAAAATTAGCCATAAAAACCCAAAAATTAGCTATAAAACCCACAAATCAGCTAGAAAAACCGAAAAATTAGCCAGAAAAACTCAAAAATTAGCTAGAAAACCCAAAAATTAGATAGAAAAACTCGAAAATTGGCCATAAAAACTCAAAAATTAGCCATAAAAACTCAAAAATTAGCTATGAAATTCCAAAGATTAGCTATGAAACCCATGAATTTTTGGGTTTTATACCTATTTTTTGAGGTTTTATAGCTAAATTTTGGGTTTTTCCAGCAATTTTTGGGTTTTTATGGCTAATTTTTGAGTTCTTCTAGCTAATGTTCAAGTTTTCTAGCTGATTTTTGGGTTTTTATGGCTTATTACTTGGGTTTTTTTAGCTAATTTTTGGATTTTATAGCTATTCTTTGAGTTTTTATAGTTTTTATAGCTAGAATAAACTCTAAAATTAGCTAGAAAAACTCAGAAATTAGTCACAAAACCCAAAAATTGCTAGAAAAATCCAAAAATTAGCTATAAAAATTCAAAGAATAGCTATAAAACCCAAAAATTAACTAGAAAAACCCAAAAATTAGCTGGAAAAACTCAAAAATTAGCCATAAAAACTCAAAAATTAGCCACAAAAACCCAAAAATTAGCCATAAAAACCCAAAAATTAGCTAAAAAAACCCGAAAATTAGACAGAACCTCGGAAATTAGCCATAAAAACTCAGAAATTAGCTCAAAAACCCAAGAATTAGCAAGAAACTCGAAAATTAGACATAAAAACCCAAAAATTAGCCATAAAACCCAAAAACTAGCCAGAAGAACTCGACAATTAGCCATAAAAACTCAGAAATTGGCCATAGAAACCCAAAAATTAGCCAGAAAAACTCAAAAATTAGCTACAAAACCCAAAAATTAGATAGAAAAACTTGAAAATTGGCCATAAAAACTCAAAAATTAGCCACAAAAAACCCAAAAATTGCTAGAAAACCCAAAAATCAGATAGAAAAATCCAAAAAATAAGCCATAAAGACCCAAAAATTTGCTAGAAAAACTCAGAAATTAGCCACAAAACCCAAAAATTGTTAGAAATACCTGAAAATTAGCTAGAAAAACCCAAAAATTAGCCATAAAAACCCAAAAATTAGCCATAAAAACCCAAAAATTAGATATAAAATTCCAAAGATTAGCTATGAAACCCATGAATTTTTGGGTTTCATAGCTATTTTATGAGTTTTTATAGCTAATTTTTGGGTTTTTCTAGCAATTTTTGGGTTTTTATGGCTGATTTTTGAGTTCTTCTAGCTAATGTTTAAGTTTTCTAGCTAATTTTTGGGTTTTTATGGCTCATTTTTTGGGTTTTTCTAGCTAATTTTTGGGTTTTATAACTATTTTCTGGGTTGTTGCAGCTAATTTTTGGGTTTTTCCAGCAATTTTTGGGTTTTTATTGCTAATTTTTGAAATTTTCTAATTAATGTTTGAGTTTTCTAGATAAGTTTTGGGTTTTCATGGCTTATTTTTTGGGTTTTTCTATCTAATTTTTGAGTTTTCTAGCTAATTTTCGAGTTTTTCTGGCTAATTTTTGGGTTTTAATGGCTATTTTTTGAGAATTTCTACCTAATTTTTAAGTTTTCTAGCAATTTTTGTGTTTTTATACCTTATTTTTTGGTTTTTTAGCAAATTTTTGGATTTTATGGCTAATTTTTGAGTTTTCCTAGCTAATTTTTGGGTTTTATAGCTATCCTTTGAGTTTTTATAGTTTTTATAGCTAGAATAAACTCTGAAATTAGCTAGAGAAACTCAGAAATTAGTGACAAAACCCAGAAATTGTTAGAAAAATCCGAAAATTAGCTATAAAAACTCAAAAATTCGCCATAAAAACTCAAAAATTAGCCACAAAAACCCAAAAATTAGCCATTAAAACCCAAAAATTAGCTACAAGAACCCAAAAATTAGCCAGAACCTCGGAAATTAGCCATAAAAACTCAGAAATTAGCTCAAAAACCCAAAAATTAGCCATTAAAACCCAAAAATTAGCTACAAGAACCCAAAAATTAGCAAGAAACTCGAAAATTAGCCATAAAAACCCAAAAATTAGCCATAAAACCCAAAAACTAGCCAGAAGAACTCGAAAATTAGCCATAAAAACTCAGAAATTAGCTATAGAAACCCAAAAATTGGCCATAAAAACTCAAAAATTAGCCACAAAAAACCCAAAAATTGCTAGAAAACCCAAAAATCAGATAGAAAAATCCAAAAAATAAGCCATAAAGACCCAAAAATTTGCTAGAAAAACTCAGAAATTACCCAAAAAAACCCAAAAATTAGCAAGAAACTCGAAAATTAGCCATAAAAACTCAGAAATTAGCCAAAAAAACCCAACAATTAGCTATAAAAACTCAGAAATTAGCCATAAAAACCCAGAAATTAGCCATAAAACCCAAAAACTAGCAAGAAGAACTCGAAAATTAGCCATAAAAAACTCAGAAATTAGCCATAAAAACCCAAAAATTAGCTATAAAACCCACAAATCAGCTAGAAAATCTCAAAAATTAGCCAGAAAAACTCAAAAATCAGCTAGAAAACCCAAAATTAGCCATAAAAACCCAAAAATTAGCTATAAAACCCACAAATCAGCTAGAAAAACCGAAAAATTAGCCAGAAAAACTCAAAAATTAGCTAGAAAACTCAAAAATTAGATAGAAAAACTCGAAAATTGGCCATAAAAACTCAAAAATTAGCCATAAAAACCCAAAAATTAGCTATGAAATTCCAAAGATTAGCTATGAAACCCATAAATTTTTGGGTTTTATACCTATTTTTTGAGGTTTTATAGCTAAATTTTGGGTTTTTCCAGCAATTTTTGGGTTTTTATGGCTAATTTTTGAGTTCTTCTAGCTAATGTTCAAGTTTTCTAGCTAATTTTTGGGTTTTTATGGATTATTACTTGGGTTTTTCTAGCTAATTTTTGGATTTTATAGCTATTCTTTGAGTTTTTATAGTTTTTATAGCTAGAATAAACTCTAAAATTAGCTAGAAAAACTCAGAAATTAGTCACAAAACCCAAAAATTGTTAGAAAAATCCAAAAATTAGCTATAAAAACTCGAAGAATAGCTATAAAACTCAAAAATT